>NC_062544.1:155301106-155616633 GCF_016906955.1 Phacochoerus africanus | reverse complement strand
TGAAAAGAGGCCCAGAGAGGGAGTTAAATTCAGCCCTTCTTCTTCTTTTTTTTTTTAATTATTTATTTATTTATTTTTTATCTTTTGTCTTTCGAGGGCCACACCTGCAGCATATGGGGGTTCCCAGGCCAGGGGTCAAATCGGAGCTGCATCCACCAGCCTTTACCACAGCCACAGTAACATGGGATCTGAGCCGCGTCTGCACCCACACCACAGTTCACTGCAAGGCCGGATCCTTAAACCCACTGAGTGAGGCCAGGGACCGATCCCAAAACCCCATGGCCACTAGTCGGGTTCGTTAACCACTGAGCCATGACGGGAACTCCTGGATTAAGCCCTTCTTATCCATGGGTTAAAACACCTCCTGACGCAGTCAGTGCCCAGGTGTCCATGCTTGCTTTTGCAATCTGGGAGATCACTCTTTCCCTATTTTCTGTCATCTTTGTCACGTCCCATTTGGTGGTTCTTTTCATTAGCATACAGAAACATTTGAGTATCTCCCATTGACAAAAGAAGAAAGCAAGATTTTGAAATCTACCTCCCCCACCTCCACCCTGCCCCCCACCACTACCTGAGTCCATTCTTTCTAGTTAAGTTTCTTAAAGAATGGTTTCTTGAACCCCTTTCCTACTACTCTTTTGCTAGCCCACTGCCTTTTGGCTTCTGCCAAGCCCAGGCTTCACCAAAAAGCCCTTGTTGAATTGAATGAGAGAGGGGGGCCATTCTTTTTGAAACTCCAGAGCAGGACAAAGAATAACATGAAATATAAGTCCTTGTTGAAAGTCTTGAAGGTGGCAGCTGTTTGGAATTTCAGCCATTGCTTTGCAGTTTGAGCTGTTTCTTTCATGAACATCTCTAGCAACAGGGCTGTATTTCTTGAGTGATGCTGATTGGTTCTTTTAAGCCACCTATGTAGGCCTGGTTATTGATAGAGAATATTGGCATTTCAGGGATGTCTTCCTAGTCATCTCTCTTCCTTTCTGGATTCTGAATCACATGAGAGATAGACCGAGAGGTCAGATGGGCATCCAAACATAAACTTTCAAAACAGTGAAAACTGGACTAGAGAATGTGACTTAGATATTCTATGAGAAATTTGTGCCTTGGAATCTGCTTGTGAAGTGAATGGGTCTGCAACTGACCTCATCCATCAGTCCCATGCAGGCCCTTAGCTTGGCTTTCATCAACTACAGAAGCCGTTGGTTACTAGTCATTGTCTGTAAATTACACATCTCAACTCCTTGATTCTTGTATCTGTCTACCTCTCCGACAAGGGCTGTGGTCCTCAGTAGGACTTCTGAATCCTAGATGGCAGATCGTACAGGAGAGTGGTGGTACTGTTTTGGGCATCACATGGAGGATGATGGATTATTGGATTGAAATTTTACCCAATTGAAAATTCCTTCGAACAGATGAACAAACATGACAAAACAGAAATAGAGTCGAGTACAGAGAACAAAACAGGTGAGGGGCTGGGGAGAAGAAAGAAATAGGTGAGGGAGATAAAGATACAAACTTCCAGTTGTAAAATAAATGAGTCAGAGGTATGAAATTTACCGTGTGGGGAGTACAGTCAATAACTACATAATATCTTTGTGGTGACATATCATAACTAGACTTACTGTGATCATTTTGAAATGAATAGGAACAAACCACTATGTTGTATGACAGAAACTAACATAATGTTGTAGGTCAGTTATACTTCAAAAACCAATGAATGTACAGACGAACCCATAGAAAAAGAGACCAGATTTGTAGTTATCAGAGGAAGGGGTTGAAGGGAATTGGATGAAGGCAGTGAAAAGGTACTACAAACATTATAAGATAAATAAGTGCTAGGGATGGAATGTATGACATGATAATATAATCAACACTGCTGTATGTTATGTATGAGCTTTCTGTTTTTTGGTTTGTTTTTTTTTTTAACTGGTACGTGACAATTCTTCATGCTGTATTTTTTATTTTTTATTTTTTTTTGGTCATGCCTGTGCCATGCAGAAATTCTCCAGGCCAGGGATGGAACCCTCATCACAGCAATGACAACACCAGATCTCTAGCTGCTAGGCCACCAGGGAACTCCAGATATGAATATTTTAAGAGAGCAAATCCTAAGAGTTACCACAAAATTTATTTTCTATTTCTCTAATTTTGCATTGGTATGAGATCAGGAATGTTTACTAAGTTTATCATGATGAGCATTTCATCATATGAATCAAATCATTATGCTATAACCACTTTAAACTTATACAGTCAATTATATTTCAGTAAAACTGGAAGAAAAAGAAAAAACATACCCTCAAGACAGTAATCTAATAGGTCATATAAGAGGCAACACTGGTGGGGAAAAGTCTCAGAATCAGACTCAATAGAGTAGAATCAGTGGCTTCTACTTTGGCAACTTTGTGTATATTAAACTCTCCTGGCTTGGTTCCTTTAACTGTTTAAAAAACAACAACAACAACAAACATTCCTAGGACTTTTCCTGACAAATTTGAACTTTTGAAAAAATTTATTATTATCATTATTATTATTTCCTGAACCTTTTTTTTTCTTTTTATTGCTGCACCTGTGACATATGGAGCAGGCTAGGGGTCAAACTGAAACCGAAGCTGCTGGCCTGCGCCACAGCCACAGCAGTGCTGGATCTGTGCCCTACACTGCGGCTTGCCTCAATGCTGGATCCTTCATCCACTGAGCAAGGCCAGGGATGGAACTTGCATCCTCACAGAGACTATGTTGGGTTCTTAATCCATTGAGCTACAGTGGGAACTCTTGAACTTTTTTTTTAAAGCCAGCTTATTGGTATTTATGAAAGACTTATGCATTCATTAATTAATGATCTAATCAGTGAGGTCAAGCTGTTAGTGCCCTTTCTGTTACCATAGATCTAATTTGTTTATTTCTCCATTTTACAGGTTGAATATAAGCTGGGATTCCAAGTAGACAATTTTGTGGCTATGGACATGCCCCAGGTCAACATTTCTGCTCAGGGGGAAGTTCCACGCACTTTATCAGGTGAATCTCAATGACAGTTAAGAACATATTGATCTTAACTGTGTCCCCTATAGGATATACTATACCCTCAGAGGTTCCCTATACCCTTTGAGTTAAATTCAAAGAACAGTTTAACTACTGAGTTGTAGTGTTCTACACACACACATAGGTCTAAAATGTATAATTTTTGTAAATAGTGATTATTTGGACTATTTAAAACATTCCCTCTTCTCCATCCCCTCCAGAACTGTCTGCCCTCAGCTGTTTTTATCTCCTTCTCTGCATCGCTGGCCCCCACCTGGGTCCCTTTGTCTGTTTTTCTTTGATTAGTTCCTGTACTGCAGCCCAGATGGTCCTTTAACACTCGCTTCTGACCATGTGAGATGAAGCTCCTTAGTGCCCCCAGTCCCATCACCTGAATACATTCCAGACTCTCCAGCCAGTGTAGTGTGTTTACCATCTGCCCCTGGCTGCCTGTCCAGCTTCTTTGCAGCGTTTGCGCCAGTGTCCCAGCAGTGCCACACTACACGAATTCTGATAGCCAGGCCTTTGCATATGCTGGTCCCTGTGTTTGGAACAATCTTTTCATCTTTCTTGCTTGTGAATTTCTGTTCATACTAAATATTCTACAAGACTCAAAATCTCTACTCTCCTTTTCCTGACTCCTCTCTTTCTAATAACTATTCTGTTCTTCTTGCCCTATCGGATCTTATATTTAAATGTTTTGAACAGATCACATTAACTTGTAATTCTTTATCTCTCTCTGCTAGCCTGTTGCCACCCTGAGGGCAGGAGCTGTCTTTTTCAGCTGTCTACCCTTGGTGCCTAGCATAGCATCTGGAGCAGGATGGACACTCAGAACATGTCTAAGTAAATGATTGAAGTGTCATATTTACACCAGTTGAACTACATTTGAACCAGCCTTTTGAGAAAGGCTCCTAAAGATGTGATTTTAAGAAAATGAACAATTTAAAAGTTGAAAGCATAAGCCCCAATGTTGTGGAACTTTTTCTAGCAATCTTACTCACTGTTAACAAGTGACATAAATTAAACTTTTAAGAGAACATGGGAAGACTGGTTAATTTTTATGCGTCATTAAAGAAATTCAGAAATGCTCATATTGCTTGTATGCTAATATAGATGGTAGAACGATATATTCTCAATTTGTAGAAAAATGATCTTAAACTGAAAGATTGAAAAAAAAGTGTGCACCAAAGTCTTTTATCCCATTGCTACAATAATTGATTAAAGACAGTTTCTGCTAGAAAGTTTTTTTTTAATTCATAGTTGAAAAAAAATTTATGAGTTTGATTAATAGGTTTATATTTAACCTCTTCATTAAGAACAATATATAAATGTATTTTGGCAGTGAATTTTTTCCTTTTTAGGAAGTAATTTTTGTTGTTAACTGTTGCTGATTGTGACCAGTGAGGTAGCGGAGTTTGCTGCTTTCTAGTAATAAGAGGACTTATGAGACAAAGTGATATCTTAAAAATCATAAGCAAAAGTTGAAGATAATTTTCGTCCTTTATGTCTTGGTTTTTTTGCCTTTTTTTTTTGGTCTTTGTACCTTTTTCTAGGGCTGCTCCCGTGGCATATGGAGTTCCCAGGCTAGGGGTCTAATCAGAGCTGTAGCCACCAGTCTACACCAGAGCCACAACAATGCAGGATCTGAGCCGCGTCTGCATCCCACACCACAGCTCACCACAACACCAGATCGTTAACCCACTGAGCAAGGCCAGGGATCAAACCCACAACCTCACGGTTCCCAGTCGGATTCGTTAATCACTGCGCCACAACGGGAACTCCTCTTGGTTTGTTTTTTAATGCTGAATTTTATATCTGTAATGAATGAAATAATATCTAAAGCCATGCAGTCTAAAGATAAGTTCTCTGAAAGTTTCTGCTTAGTATTTTATGTGAATGCGTTATCTTTAGTTTTATTGCAACAAAAATACATTCTAAATTATTTAATAGGCATTAATGTTGATTTTCAGAAAATTAAAATATTTTTTCTTATTTTTCTTTTAAACAGTGTTTCGGGTCGAGCTTTCCTGTACTGGCAAAGTAGATTCTGAGGTTATGATACTAATGCAGCTCAACTTGACAGTAAATTCTTCAAAAAACTTTACAGTCTTAAATTTTAAACGAAGGAAAATGTGCTACAAAAGTAAGAAATTTATTTACCAAAATATGCATTTTATATAGATATGAAGTCAGAAATAGATTTTTTCATTTTTTTTTCTTTTTACAGATTTATGATCAAATCTTGGGTATAGTTGCAAATGAGAAAAGAGAGAGCGCTAACTGATGAAATTCTGAGATAATCACCAGGTAGTTTATAACAGGAATCTCATTCAGGCCACACTCAGTCCCTGCTCTCTCAAAATCTTTTATCAGAACTGCTAAGAATGTTTTCCTTTGGGAATGTGAAATAGCACTAAAGTGGCTGAAGAGGTAAAAAAGTCAGGTACTTTTGATAGGAGCCCCTGAGTAATGGAGTATTAATTATTTCCTTTATACATTACTGTTATGTAGAAGCATTTCCCTGGGCCAGAAAGACCCGTCTTAGAGTTATATCTCTGCTCTTGGCAGGATATTGGAACAGGTTTCTTCACCTAAGTCTCTGTTTTTTTCATCTGTAAAATGGCATAAAAACCTGTTTCAGGAGGTTGGTTGGTTGGTTGGTTTATTTTAGATTAATTGAATCTGCTGTCCTGAAGCTTAGAATGCCATATGTGAATAATAAATGTGGGGATTTGGGTGTTGAATAATCTGTTAACTCAAGAAATTATTGTGGCTATAAAAGAGCTCCAGCCAAAGTATTTTAGAATTCTCCTTCAAGGTTATCTAGTACAACCTACTCACTTTAAGTTTCAGAGAGGTTAAAGCAATCTGAATTTATAAAGTCACATAGATAGAGCTGGTTAGGATCTAAGATAGAAAAAAAAAAAAAAAGCTAAAAACTCCTCTGAACTCTGGGTGCCTACTGTGTTCCAAGTGCTTTACACACATGAGACCTATTTAATGCTTACAGCATCCTTAGGCAGTAGGTTCTCTCATTGTCTCCATTTTCTGAGGAGGAGGCTGAGGCTCAGAGAATCCCACCAGCTCGCCAAAGCCAGATAGCTGAGTGGTGTAGCTGGGTTGCAAATCCATGCTCTTGCTTCGTTGTCAACACATTTCCTAGTTGAAGTTACTGCTGAGTGTTACCTGGGACCAGAACACATGTTATAATGGTTAATGTCCAGCTACATACCAGTGAAAAAGCTGTACTGCATTAGAATGGGCATTTTTTTTAAAGCTTTAATCTTTTAATTAGAATAAATATAAACAATTATTCTATATATTTTCCCAGTTTTATTGAGATATAATTGACATACATGACTCTTTAAGGTGTGCAGCGTAATAGCTTTGATTTACATACACTGAGACACGATTATCACAGTAAATTTACTAAGCACTCATCATTTCTTTCTTTTTTTTTCTTTTTTTTTTTTTTGGCTTTTTGGCTTTTTGCCATTTCTTGGGCCGCTCCCATGGCATATGGAGGTTCCCAGGCTAGGGGTCCAATCGGAGCTGTAGCTGCCAGCCTACGCCAGAGCCACAGCAACGCAGGATCCGAGCCAAGTCGGCAACCTACACCACAGCTCATGGCAATGCCAGATCATTAACCCCCTGAGCAAGGCCAGGGATCAGATCCGAAACCTCATGGTTCCCAGTCGGATTCGTTAACCACTGCGCCACGACGGGAACTCCAGCACTCATCATTTCATATGTACAATAGGTAAGGCAAAAAAAGAAAAAAATTTTTTCCTTGTGATGAGAACTCTTAGTAGTTCCTCTCTTAATAATTACTTTCACATGTATCATACAGTTAACATACAACATTAACTCTAGTCACCATGCTATGCATTATATTCCCCGTATTTATAACTGCAAGTTTCTACTTTTTGAATACCTTCCTCCAATTCCTCCTCCTTCCTCACCCCCTGTCTCTGATAATAGTAAATCTGATCCTTTTTTTTTAATGTTTGGTTTTTTTTAATTTTTAATTTTTTAGATTCTATAAACATATAAGTGAGATCATAGAGTATCTCATAGTCTTTCTCTGTCTGACTTACTTCACTTAGTATAAGGCCCCTGTCCTTGTTGCAAATGGTAGGCTTTCCTTATTTTTTATGGCTGAATAGTATTCCTCTGTGTGTGTGTGTGTAAGTACACATATTCACAGTTTCTTTATCCAGCATGAGGATTATTTAAATGAAAAGTTAGCTTCTTTTTAGTTTTGGTGTTTTGATACATTTGTCAGTTCTTATGTATCTAGTTATGTACTTAGTTTCATGTAATTTTAGAGCCAAAGTGGACTTTAGAGACTCTTGATTGTATCTAGTCATTATAAGGTTGTTATGAGGAGACTACAACCTGGAGTGGCCATCTAAGCTTACACAGCCAGTCAGTGAGAAGGGCAGGACGCCTGGATCCTGGTCCCTAGAGAGGTGGTGGTGCCCGTACCATGGTGCTTCATCTGTTGTGCTTAAAGGCAGAATGATGGCCAAGTGCAATGGGATCTGTGGAGCCCACCAGTGCTAGTATCCACTAAGGTTAATGATTTGTTGATATTCGAATGATCCCATACCTTCTCAATTTTCTTTAATATGTACATGAAAATTAACAGTTGATATAATTTTTTATTCTGTTTTAGACTTAAATTTAATATAGCACTGCCTTTTTATTTGGTGGTCATACTTCTGGCCAACCTAATCATCCAGTTCACATTCATGACTCTTTATATGATCGTAATATATTGATTTCTGTGGTTTTCCAGCTTACTACATTTTGAAAACTGTCTGCAACAGAAAGCATACCTTTCCTGTATTGAATGTTAATGGTTGTTACTGGAAAGAAAAGTATCCTTTATCATATGAAGGTGGAAATTATTGGATCAGACAAATTTTGTTACTCTGAAACTCCTTAGTGCCTTTATTCTCTGCTAATGTGCACACCTCCACAAAGGTTATAATGTGCAGCTTTTCCCAGACTGCTTGACCACAGAAACCCCTTTTCATTGAGCATTTGTAAGTAATACCTATTGGATAATACAAGTTGTAGACTGTTGACTGATGAGTATAGTGATAATTATCAGAATAGTAATATAGTATTTTTTATCTTGCAGCAAATACCTTATTACTTAGTTTAGGCAATGTTGTGTTAGAACACAGCACTATGTTAGAGAAAATTCAGAAAATAGACTATTTAAGGATTTTAATGGAAAAGAAAGAATTTCTAAAGCATCTTTTATCTCCTTTTAAATTCAGAACTTGAAGAAGTAAAAACTTCAGCCTTGGACAAAAACAGTAGCAGAACTATTTGTAAGTGTTACTGTATTATCTTTTTTCCATCATTAAGGGATGAAAAATGGTTGATTGCAAATGAACATGATTTCATGAAGCTTGGAGGCTTTGTGGCTTCCATTTTGTCAGAAGATTAATTGATGCCATGCTGTTTTATTTCATGGATGTTCTGTTAAAGTATGAACATGAAATATGTATAAGATCTGTATCTATTAGCAGAAGATTAAGAAACCTAAATTGTGGCCTGAATGTAACTCTCAGTTAATTCCATCCAGGTGAAAATACAAGCTTAAAGATATCATGTTGTTTAAACCTATGGAACAGAAACTCAAAGTAGCTTTTTATTTTTTGGTAATGGTTGTGTAAGATAATATTACATAGACTTCTTTTTCCTTTTCTGATATGACCATCACCTTAACTTCTATAAAATTCAACATTTGCCAATCCTGTACCATTGCTTCCCTTCTCTTTCAAATGGTTGGTAATTGGGGAGGGATAGAGTATTTTAAAGTACATCCTAGGCATCAATATCATTTCACCCATAAGTGTTTCAGTATGAATAACTTTTATTTATTTATTTATTATTATTATTATTATTATTGTCTTTTTGCCTTTCTAGGGCCGCTTCCCACGGCACATGGAAGTTCCCAGGCTAGGGGTTCAGTTGGAGCCGTAGCCCCAGCCTACACCACAGCCACAGCAACATGGGATCTGAGGCATGTCTGCGACCTACACCACAGCTCACAGCAACGCCAGATCCTTAACCCACTGAGCAAGGTCAGGGATCGAACCCACAACCTCATGATTCCTAGTCAGATTCGTTAACCACTGTGCCACGACGGGAACTCCTGGATAACTTTTTAAAAAGCCATTAAAAAACAACCCACAGTCGCCCAACACCCATTCACTTGCATTTGATTTATCAATAGCTAGCCCGTGTTCAAATTAAATTGTTTCAAAACTGTCTTAGTACAGTTTCATCCCTGAATCAGGATCCAAATGAAGTCTACACACATTGTATTAAATTGACATGTATTTTATATCAATCAGAAACTATTCCCTTCCCTTTTATGTCACTTACTTGTTGAAGAAAATGAGTCATTTGAGTCATGCAGTTTCCCACATCTGCATTTTTATGGTGTCATTTAATATATTTTTTTCTCTTCTAAACTGATATTTAGATTTTATACCTAGTTAGATTGAGGATCAACTCTTTTGGCAAGAATGGTTCATAGATGGTAGCATGTGCTTCCTGTTTTATCTTTTTCATCACTTCAGGAGGCACAAAGCATTGGGACATCTCAAAGCAGACCATTTTTGAGGTAAAATGATACGAGATTTGTCTGCCTTTGAAGAATATTTCATTTGTCTTTGAGAAGGAAATAAAACTCTTAAAAAATATCACTGCTCCCCAAATTATTTTTAAAAATTTGGTGATTTTACCAATTTCTTTTATGCTAGGAAGATTTATTTCTTTTAAGGAGAATACGGTATTTCATATCCTTGGTCTCTCTCTGTTTCTCCCTTGCTCCCTCTCATCTCCCCTCCCTTTCTTTGTATCCATCCATCTAACATTTACTGAGAGGCTATGGTATGCCGGGTGGTATGATTGAAGCAGAGGATTAATGTGTGCACAAAACAGACTCTCAGCCCCCAAGGGCTTCTAATGTAACAGAGGAAGTGGACAAGGCAGTAGGCGGTGGGTGATACCGTATCATGTGGAAGCTATGATGAGGCAAGCACAGGTGCTTGGGAACCCTGAAGAGAGGAGTATGTAATTTCTTTTGAGGGAGTGAAGGTCAGAGAAAAGTGATTTCTTAGCTGAGACCCGAAGGGTGATCAGGTGGTGGAGGTGAAATGTCACAGTGAAGGAACAGGAACCTTGCATATACAATCCTGGAATTTGGAGGTAATCAAGCAAGGTGCATTTGGGAGCTCTGCCCAGCAGAGCGGTGTCCTCTCCTCTGCCCTAGATTGTGCTGAGAAAGGTGCTACCAACAAGAGTCTTTGGGACCTGCCTACCCTCCAAGATAGAATAGCCTGTGGCATTCTTAAGGAAAGTCATGCCTTGGGGTTCCCATCGTGGCTCAGTGGTTAACGAATCCGACTAGGAACCATGAGGTTGCGGGTTTGATCCTGGCCCTGCTCAGTGGGTTAAGGATCTGGCGTTGCTGTGAGCTGTGGTGTAGGTTGTAGACGAGGCTGAGATCCTGCCTTGCTGTGGCTGTGGCGTAGGCTGGCAGCTACAGCTCCGATTAGACCCTTAGCCTGGGAACCTCCATATGCCATGGAGCAGCCCTAGAAAAGGCAAAAAGACAGAAAAAAAAAAAAGAAAAAAAAAAGGGAAGTCATGCCTTTGTTCAGGCTGCAGTCAGGTCTAGCTGCCCTTGAAGCCATTTGCATTTGTTCTCTGCAGTGATTTGTTCTGGTTTATCATTTGTTGTTTCAGAGTTTAAATTTTAGAAAGCAATCTTATTTCTAAGTTTTTGAAAGCTTTAACTTTAATCCTGACCTAGTTTCAGAACTCCAAACTTGTCCGCCAACTTGACATCACCATGTAGATATGTACTAGGTGCTCTTGATTCTCTCTTTCCTCAACCTGCTTGCTTTTTCTTTGTGAAGGTACCTTATCTACCTAATTTTTTAAGCCAAAGCTTTGATTCCTCTTTTTCTTTCCTCCCTGTTGTAATCCATTAGTGAGCTATTCTTGTTGCTTCCCAGTCCATGAACTTCTCATCTTGTCCATAACACTCTTGTCCAAGCCACTGCTGTCTCTTTCTTGGGCTGCTGTAGTAACCTGATTTGTTCTCTGCACCTGCTCTTGCTCCTCCCCAGAGTATTCTTTGTATGGCATGCAGTTACCTTTTTTTTTTTCCAAGTATGATGATATGATTGTGTGTTTGTCATTCCTTTGCTTGAAGACCTGCAGTGACTTTCCATCTCATTTAGGATAAAACGTAAATTCCTCAGTAGAATTCTGGTGTGAGTAGTCATCAAAATGTACCCGAATCTTCGGTTACACCAGTTCTGTTTCTCTGTCATCCATTTTGCTTGCTTTTATAGGTGGATCTTTGTGTGTCTCTTTCTCACTTGCCCCTGTGTGTGTGTGTCTGTGTCTTTGAATTATCTCCCCTATTGCTAAGGCTTTCTTTCTCTTTTTTTTTTTTTGAATACTATAAAGTTGAATATTATTTTATTTCATGAGTAGAGTCTTGTTTTTCTGCTTTTATCTTTAAAAGCAGATAAGCAAAATAATTTCTGTTAGTCTCAAAAGAGAAAAAAATTAAAGTTTGTTTGTTTGTTTTAGCTTGTGGGTCGCTCTGCTGTATATTCCTTCCCACATGAGTTAGTGGTCATTGGTAATAAAAATGCTGATCTCTCCACCCCAGGCGTCAGGGTTGAGGAAATGTGGAGGGTCTGTAGATCCCACTGTCCGATATGATAACTGCTGGCCACGTGTGGCTATTTAACTTTAATTAAAATGAAATTAGAACTTCGGTTCCTCAGTTGTACAAGCTACATTTCAAGTGATTGATAACCACAGGTGCCCAGTGGCCACTCCGTTGGATACACTCTAGACCATTTCCCTATCAGGACCCTATTGAGAAGCACTGCTATGGATGGCTTATTACATGTATACCACTTGTGAATTTTACGAGCCAAAAGTTCTGTTTAAAACCCTTTTTAAACACCACAACAGAGACATTTTAAAAAATTGTGTGAATTTACATGAGCACGCTGTTGGTAGCTGATCTTATCAAAGAATGGACAGATGAAAGGAAGATCTTTTTTACAAAGAACAGGGTCACGTTGTGTATGTTGGGTCACAAAGCAATTGATGGTATTTGTTTAAAAAACTTAATGTGCTGTTCATTTTTATTTCAGATGATCCCGTACATGCAGCTCCAACCACTTCTACGCGTGTGTTTTATATCAGCGTAGGGGTTTGCTGTGCAGTAATATTCCTTGTAGCAATAATATTAGCTGTTTTGCACCTTCATAGTATGAAAAGGATTGAACTGGATGACAGGTATTGTATATACTTTTTGGGAAAGGAAAAAGATTAAAAGCAGTTCTTTGCATTTCTGTGGGAGCCCACACGTTCCCATGCACACTGGTGCACAGTGGTCCAGGGAAGAAAGGAGGATGGCTAAGCCCGCCCCAGAGGAAAAATTACTGTCTTTGTTTTTTCTCTGTTTTTATTTTTTAAAATTTGTGAATTCAGAAATTACAGTTTATTAGGTGGTGGGAAGAAGTAGAGGTCAGTTTCTTTCCTTCCCTCTTTGACACGACTCTATTCTAGATTCCTAGTACCTTTTTAATGATAGCCTCGTTTCTTCCTCCTAGTTCAGCCATCCAGCCATCCTTCCAGTTTATTAGTATTTATTGAGAACCTCCTGTGATTTAAACCATTAGTTCTCAACTTAGTTGCACATTAGAGTCATCGGTAAGCTTTTAAAATATATCGGTGCTTGGACCCACCCTCCAGAGGTTCTCATGTCATTGGTCTAGGGTGGTGTTTAGGCATCAGTATTTCTACTAAAGCTTCCTGAATGATACTAATGTTTAGCCTTTGAGATGAACTGGGTTAGATACTATGCTAAGTGCTGCGAATAAAAAAATAATGACATATTTTATGGCTTCAAGTATTTAATCTTTGACATTAACCTGTAATTATAAAAGTTTGTACATTTGATGATCATGATATGTTTATTATAGTGTGAGAATACAAAAGGTGCATGTCCTGGCCTGGGTGAGTCAGGATGAGCAGGAGGACATTATAGCCAGGATAGGGTGAAAGGTAAAGATGGGACAATAGACAGGTTTATTTTCCCAGTACACAGTTCTCCTTCCCCTCCTCAGTGATTCCCAGCTGCTGACTGAAGACAGTCTCAGCTTTATGACTTGGCTTTCAAAGCACCCTCCTTTATGTGGAGATGGGCCTCCCATGCTCTTTGAATGAGTCTCTCATCCTTACTTCATGCTCTAGTCAAATGATTACTCGTTCCTCACTTTTGCCCTCCAGGACTTTTGTTCATGCTGTCCTTTGCCCACAGGCCTCCCTGCATTTTTGACTGGTCCAAACCCTGTCTGTTCTTCGTATTTGAACTTCATTGCCATTTCTTGCATGAAGTGTCTTTCATGCCTCTCAACCATCAATTTCTCCCTCCTCTCTGTCTCTCTCCCTCCGTCTCTGCTTCTCTGTATCTCTTTCTTTTTGGTAACAATTATTGTACTTTTTCCTTCTAAAATCATTTTTTGTAAGCTTTTTCCAGGTAGGGAAGCAGCGTATCTTACTATTGACTCCTTAGTCCTGCATGGTGTCATAAGTCGAGTGGATAAGCCTATGTGTGGCATAAACAAAGACACAAGGGACAGCGAGCCTTGGTTGGATTAATCCCTGCCCCTAAGTATTCTCTGTCCCTACTGTTATACTTTCTGCATCTGAGTAGAGGAAGGAGTTCAGAATAAGAGGAGAAATACACAGCTGGTGTGTTCTAGAATATGTTTTTTATATATTCGGTGGTATTGAAATTAGATCTAAGTTTGTAGAGAGAGAAAGGAGGGGAAAGTGAGGTAATAGGAACATTTTGATTGGTCTTTGAGAGAGGATATAGCATACTTACAGGTACTGAAGGGCATGGTTTTGAGGGGTTTTGATACTTGCATTCTCCTTGAATGCTTGCTTGTGTGCAGGGGCTCTGAACCCAGAGAGACCGGAGTTGTGCGAGAACTTCAGATTCCATGGGGCATACCTTTGCTGCTGAAGTAATTCCTTACTACCCTGAAATGGTGTTCCAGTCCTCTTTAGTTTTCAGGCAAAGGTTTGCAGACATTGCCTGAATAGAAGCAGCTTTCATCATCACTTGTTTTCAGAACACAGCTTGGTGGTTCAGAGCATGGACTGGAGCCAGAGCATCTCTGAATTCTGGATGTGCTACTTACTAGCTTTATGGCCGAGATAGAGTAAGTTATATAGCCTCTTTATGTCTCAGTTTTCCTCATCTCTAAAGCAGAGATGATCATGGCATATACTTAGTAGGATTATGTGAAGTTTTAGTGAAATAAAACTGTAGGCTCTTAGAACAAGCCCTGCATGTATTAAGTGCCATTATTATGATTTTTCTTTTCAGAAAGTTGAAGTATGCAGATAGTGATGGACTAATTTCTTCTTTAGCTCTTATCCTGTTGTTCTAGCTTTTGTTACCTGCCAGATGAGCTAATAGTGGTGACTAGAGAGTTCTCATCCAGTAATCTAATAGCATTTAAGAGACATTTGCTTCTTCTCTCTGCATTGGGACCACTGAGATAATGATGGCTGCCATTTTATTGAGTGCTGGTTACCAGTAATGTACCGAGAACTTTACATTTATTATCTTATTTGATACTTATAGCCACCTATGGCTGAAATACAGTCCTTGTTTTAGAGATGAAGAAATAGACTTAAAGAGATTAAATAACTTTTTTTGGAGTTGCACTGCCTAGGACCAGGGCAGATCAACAGGAGGGGCTTGTTATTGTTGTAATAGCTGTATTGTGATATCTCAGTACTGTAATTGTGGAATGCGCTTGTTATATGCCAGGCACTATTCCAGGCTTTACATCCATTCATTCACTTAAACCTAACAGCAGCCCTATGAAGTTTGAGAACCCATGGCTCTGTGGAATTCCTTGCACAGGGATGGTAGAGAGTTCTTCCTTTCTTGGTGCTCAGGAGCCAGAGTCCTGTTATACACAGAACTTACTTAGAGGCAGAGAATAAAACTACCTGAGGTGTGCTCACGCCAGGGGCAGGTGGAGCCCATGTGTGCATCTGGAGTTGTAGAGCTTCAGTAAAGTCCTTCCATAGAAGGATTGGTCTGCACCCTGTCTGCACTGCAGTCTTTCCCCGTTCGCTTGTGACTATATGAGAATTCACTCTTTTGTGAGATACTTGAACTTGTTATTTGGCAATATCTTCATTTTCATTATCTCTACCCCACCACCCTTGCTATTACTGGTGACAAGGTCCCTTTTATTTCCCCTTATTTGTTTCTGTATCCAGTGTCTGCTGGGTATCCCTTGAATGAATGTTGCAGGAAGAATTCTCAGTGAGTAGAAAGAGTCAGGAAACCATTCAGTTATAGCAATAACTCTGCCTCTTTAAGAATATGTCAACAACTCATATCAGAAGCAGCCATTCTCTCTGGTTTATTACAGCTTTCTATGCCAAGAAAGTGTGTTTTTCTGTTTTGTTTTGTTTTGTTTTGGATTTAGGAAGTATTAATTGAGCTCTCACTGAGGTTTCATTTGGGCCAACTTGAGGCTTCTCGTGCCAGGCACTGGTTTAGGTGCTGGGGGCGATGGGGTGGCAGGAGGAGCGAACATAGTTCATAGTTTGCTTGGGCAAGGCAGACATTAAACCAGGAATCCCTGCTAGGATGCAGGGTTCATGAGGGCAGGGATCTTTGTCTATTATGTTCACTGCTGTATCCCCAGCATGGTATCTGGCAGCTAGTAGACACTTAGTAATAGTTGCTCAATGAATAAATAGATCAAATACACAGAAAAAATAGAAAAATATAAATTACAATAAGTACTCTGAAGGAAAATGATCTTTGCCCTAAGTTGTAACTTCAGCTCTAAAGCAGGGTTAATATCTTCATAACTGATCTTACTTGCTTGTGAAAGTCAAATGAGATAATTTATTTAGACTGGTTTTAAACTATTAAGTGCTAGCAGATGTACATTTTTATCTCATTTTTACTTCATGTTACCTAGCTATGTAGATAATTGACTTTAATAGGTATCAGGGGTCAATCCCCAACTGTTTCCTGCATCTCTCATAACACTAGCTCTGGTATTTCAAAGGTTTGTTCTGACCACTTAACATAGTGCTGTGCTCATTGTAGGGACCACTGATTTGGATGTGCTCCTATTATCTCAGCATGCCCAGGCTTTCCAGGAATTCTGAGGTGGTATGACAGTGCCACCTACTGTTGAGTTACTGAAAGGAAACACCAGTAAAACTAGTAGCTTGGAGCCAGTGCATATTTCATATTTATTCAGTCAAACCAACCTGTGTGTTGGTTGCAGGTAATATTAAATAGTACTTTCAGAATTGAGCCTTGCAAAAATCCTGGGAGATAGGTTTTCTTAATCCCATTTTATGGGTAAGTAAATTGCATTCCATTATTTCCCCTCTCTTTGGGGATGGTGATGCTTTTTTTCCCTCCCCATTAATTGAATCCTGGACTTTGATTTCCTGTATGATCTTTGAGTACTACTCAGAACTCCAGGAACAGATGCCCTGTGGTTCTGAGGATTGGGAATGCATATTATTGGTAATAATAACCATAACTAGTAATAATTTTTTAATGTATGTTCAAGGACAAGGCACTAAATGCTTTACTTTCTTGTAATTGTTCTAACAAACTTTTTTCAGGAGGTAGTATTATGTTCATTCTCTCCATGAAGAATTTGAGGCTCCAGAAGCATAAGTTTACTCAAAGTCATATAGCCAGTAAACAAACTCCAGTGCTGGAGTTCCCATTGTTGCTTAGCGGATTACAAACTTGATTAGTATCCATGAGGATGCGTGTTTGATCCCTGGCCTCATTCGGTGGGTTAAGGATATGGCGTTGCCATGAGCCGTGGTGTAGGTCGCAGACACGGCTCGGATCTGGCGTCACTGTGGCTGTGACGCAGACCTATAGCTGCAGCTCTGATTTAACTCCTAGCCTCAGAACTTCCATATGCCATAGTTGTAGCCCTAAAAGGCAAAAAATAAAATAAAATGGATGTAGTGCTGGCAGTTTTGATTTCAAGGTTATGGTCTTTGTCTCTTCGCTGTACTGTCCCCTACAGACTATATCTGTAGACCTGTGCAACTCAGTTCTTGAATAGCAGCTTTTTGTCATTATATATTTGTTTTAATCATCAGGTTTTAAAAATATAGAACTATTGTGTGAGACGGCAGTTAAAAGGTTTTGCATATTTAGGAAAGTTAGGTGCCTCTGATCCTATAGCTAAGCAAGGCGTGGAAGGTCTATCCTGCCTTTGATCTCACTCTTCATGCTGAATTTCTCTGCTTTACTTCTCCACCGCTGCAAAATTGTAAGGGCTGAGGCAGTGAAATTGGAATGTGCTTAAGGGTGTCCTGGGATAAGGCTGTTGTTGACCACTGACAAGACAAGAGGACATTAATTTGTAGTAATCTTGAGTATGGTATTCACAGTTATTTGAGCCTACCATTTTCTGGGGTCCTGATTATTTACTTAAAGAATATGGTATTAATGGAGTGCTTCAAGTGCTAGAGATTTCTAGTAAGTTCCATAAATTCTAAAAAGGTGGGACTGGGAAAGTAGAAGAAGCAAAATGTGTGTGATTAAATAGATTCCACCAGGTAGGATATCCCTTCCCAAGCTAAGAGGCCTGTTTTTCTATTCTTTTCTTAAGAACAGTCTAACTCAGTGGCATGAACTGTTTTCCTAAGAAATCATCTGTAGTTCCCTAACATATTATTATTGTGTGAGGTTCAGGACTGCTGTCTTTGGTGTCTGAGAACCACATTTGTGAATGACTTTGATATGATGAACCTGCCTGATGATTGTGGAGATAGAAAGGAAAGAAAAAAATAGAACTCTGAATTATGAAGTAGATACAGTTTCACTATGGAGCATTTGTGATGGAGATCCAGGCATCGTTGTGATCCCCATTAGAATTTTAAGCTGCTTATAAGGGCTACATGCATTTTGTATGTATGGAAAAAGGAGATTTCTCATTGAAGCTGACTTGCCAAGTATTTCTCTCTTAAAAATTGTTTGCAGCATCAGTGCCAGCAGTAGTTCCCAAGGGCTGTCTCAGCCATCTACCCAGACGACTCAATATCTGAGAGCCGACACACCCAACAATGCAACTCCTATCACCAGTAAGAGTTAATTTAATTCTAAAGATGATTTACTAAAGTTGTCTATGGTCTGTCTGTCCTTGGTCCTGTGTGCCTAGTTACTTGTGGGACGTGTACCATGCTATGTATATAATATCTAACATGCACACAATTAGGCTTTAACTTTTGCTTTCTAGAGGATTGAATGAAACATCAAAAATTGGAGTATTAAAATTTTAAGCTTAATTGCTAGGTTAGTTTTGCAGAGGTCTCTGTAGATGGTATTAAAAGGGCTACTGAATCGTCTATATAAATTTAGAAGGAAGGTTTTCAGAAAGTTATAGAAGAAGCCACTGAGCTGCATGGACACAGAGACTTGGATTCTAATGAATTATTTGATGACCTCATGGGCTGTGGTAAGGACTTTACATTGTTTTATGTTCATGATGGGAAACTAGCTGCCATTAGAGCTGAGAGCATGGATCTGATCTCTTTTTTTGAGCAGGATTTTGATGAAAGCTTTTATGACATGTAGGTGTTTGCAGGAAGATAATAATTCTTAGAGTATAATTTAGACATAATGAGGACTCAGTCACCATACAATAAGAAACAACACAATCATCAGCATAGACAGTGGACCACAAGTCAGGGCTCAACTCAGTGGTGCTATTGATTAATTAGGTTCTTGTAGACAGTTTACTATTTCCTTCCTTGGGCTAGCATTTACTCTTTAGTAAACTGAAATTAAGAATAATGTTCTTGGAGTTCCCGTTGTGTTGTAGTGGCTTAAGAATCTGATTGCAGCAGCTCAGGTCACTGTGGAGGTGAAGGTTGGATCCCCAGCCCAGCCAAGTGGGTTAAGGATTTGGTATTGCTGCAGCTCTAGCGTGGGCTGCAGCTGCAGCTCAGTTTCAGTCCTTGGCCTGGGAATTTCCATATGCCCCATGTGTGGCCAAAAATAAATATCTTTTCTTCACTCAGTGTCCTCTTGTGGTTTTTCAAAACTAATTCCCATTAAGAAGAACCAGATTTCTTTGGAGAAACAGATGATTCCAGGACTCAGTTAGGAATGGGTTTGCTGAGCCAAAAATCAGGGAGGCTGCTAAAGACAAGAGTTCTCTAAAATGGGACCATTGAGCATTAAAAAGAAAAAAATGACTGCAGTGGATTGAAACTGTGTAACTGTGAAATGTAAAAATGTATAAAAATCCACGTTTATAATGATACTTTTTTAGAAAATGATTATTATGAGAGTTAACTAAGCCCCAATAATACCTTACTCTGACAATAGCTACATGAGCTGTATTTCACTGTAACCAGATGGGTGATGGTTTGAAGGAATTTTTTTTTTTTAACAAAAGAATCCCAGCTAATAAATGTGACAGAATTAGAAAGTCATACTTGCATCCCCTAATAAAATATTTGATTCAGGAAAAGATCAATGTTTTAAACCCTATAAACAAAGGGAAATAGGGAACTTTACCATTTGAGGGCTCTATCACTGCCTGAATCTACTGCTGAAACTTGGCATCATTAAAAGTAGGACAACTAGGTATTTTTTACCCCTAGTTGGAGTATTCTTATCTCCCTCCAAGAGTTAACTTGGATCTAACTAAGACTGCAGAATTGCGGTTTACAAGGGGTATACCCAGAGGATCGGGGTGCTCTTCCTTGCATAAAGAAAACATCACATAAGTGACCAACACTGAAGGCACTGCTGGGATTTGAACCCAGGATCTCCTCTGCAGTTTACAAGGAATACAGGGATAGAGGAACAAGTTAGATGACACTAGAAGAGGCAGATGCTGGACATTCTTCAGAATGATTGACTCAGTTTCTTTAATAAGATGTGACACAAAAAAAAGAAAGGGGAGCGGGGGCATTCTAGTTTAAAAGAAATCTAAATGAAATCAAAGGAGACAGTTTGGGGGATCAGGGTATGCGCTGGCGTTGTGGGATGGAAATCTTATAAAATTGGATTGTGATGATCATTGTACAACTATAAATGTAATAAACTCATTGAGTAACAACAACAAAAAAGAAATCTAAGCAAAATCATAACATCAATTAACATCTCTTCCAAGGAAAGAAAGACACATGCTCTTCAGGAAATATGATGTGAGAGTAGTTCAGACTATTCCTAAGAAACATATCATTGCTTTTTTTTTTTTTTCCTTTCTTTTTTCTTTTTATGGCTGTACCTGCAGCAAATGGAAGTTTCTGGAGCTAGGGGTCAAATCAGAGCTGCAGCTGCCAGCCTACACCACAGTCACAGCAACTCCAAGTCCGAGCCACATCTACAGTCACAGCTCATGGCAATGCCAGGTCCATAAGCCACTGAGCGAGGTCAGGGATCAAACCTGCATCCTCATGGATGCTAGTTGGGTTCTTAACCTGCTGAGCCACAACAGAAACTCCAACACATCATTGTTTTTAATGTTTAGATGTCTATCTTTGCTTTGTAGAGTCAATTCTTGATTGTGGAATAACGTTAAGGAGGTAGATAAGTAAATTATTATTATATATGGTAAAAGCAAAATACTCTTTGTAAAAAGCCAGTTTTTTATTAGTTGACAAATTCTTTTGGTTGCCACTGGTAAGATGTTTGTTTTTGTAGACAGTATCTTAAGGAAGATAGATAATTCATTTCTTATAGATGATAAAAACAAAAATGCTTACAAAAAACCCAATGGAAATATATTAGCTTATAAATAAAAAAAGGAAGGCACAGAAAAACATTCAAAGACAAAATGGCCAAGAATTTTCCAGAAAAGCAAAACACAGTAGACCACAGATGCAAGAAAGAGAATTCCAGGCAGAATTAAACACACATAAAAACATATGCGCACACACCTAGACATAACCATGGTCAAATTCAAGTTTGTCAGCCTAATCCATCCATTATAAAATTTTCTAAAGCCTTTAATGTAGATCTTCTAGCAGCCATCGATGATCATTGTCTAGGTCCACACATTTTTTAGGGATTTTTCTTCCTCCAAATGCCATTCTTCCCCAAATACCATTCCAATTTCTGCTTACTAACACTGGGTCTTCCTTTTCTTCTAACCTGTTTTCTTGGGATGAAAATTATAATTTGTGGCCAGAAATTTTGTTTTACTATCATCATATTAAGAATTAATGGAAATTAAGGGGACTGAAAAACAAATGTGAATCTCACAATGGTGTGACTAAGCTGTATGAATGCCAGATGATTAAATCAATTGTATGTTTTTGTTAGAAAAGATATTTTTACAAACATCTCTTCATTTGAAAAGTTTTTCTGTTAGAAGTTTATATTAGAAAATCTTTGGGAAGAAAAGCAGTCCATGTGAGGGATTAAATTAAATTCCATGAGCCAAAGCTTGTTTCATTTGGCTGAAAGGCAAATGGTGGTAATATAATATTAGTTTGTGTTTCTTGTTTTGATTCTGCATTTTAAGATTTTGGTGTAAGTAGGAAAGTATTTTTTTTCTAATTTAGTATGGTCTTCGTAAGTAATTCTCCCTCTTCTTGTGTGTGTGCCTTTTTCCTTTTATGATTCTTATATTCATTCATTCCTATTACTTGAGTCCTGAGGTTCTTACTGAACTAGTTGGCTCTGATGCCATAATAAGGGTATTTATATTTCTTGGTTTGGCTTTGTTGGCTCCTCAGGTTATCCTACCTTGCGGATAGAGAAGAATGACCTGAAAAGTGTCACTCTTTTGGAGGCCAAAGCTAAGGTGAAGGATATTGCAATATCCAGGGAGAGGATAACTCTAAAAGATGTACTCCAAGAAGGTATTTATTATCTCAAAATCAGGTTTTCAAGGAAGATTTAATGTTAGTAGTATAAATTTTGGTGTTTCAAATTTTAAGAATTTCATCTCATTTTGTGTCTAAGGATAGAAAGTGTGCACAGTTTATTTCCTCTATAAAGCTGATTTTTATTTTCCCTTTTTTAAAGATCTTTAATTTGCCCTAATATTACTTTGGTGCAGTTCTTGGTTTTCAAGTATATGAAAGCATGGTTATTTAATAGTAAACACTATTTGTCACCTCAAAGTATATTTTCTGTTTAGTTCTTATCTAAAGATGATCACTACCTGGTAGGCCTCTTTGGAGTATTCTAAGTAATTTTCTCTGTGATGGAAAGTGTGAGAGTTCTAGCAGAAGGGCTACACATGGGTTTTGGAGTTGTGCTCAAGTTCCAAAATCAGTCCCACAATTTATTACCTATGTGACTTTGGAGAAATCATTTACTATCTTCCATGTCCAGTTTCTTCCTTTTTTGTAAGTTTGGACAATGTTGTCTACTCTTAGACCAATTAAGAAGAGTAGATGAAGTGATGTTAGTTAAATGAACTAACACGTGACTGCTGTTTGATAGATAGTACCCTTCCCTTCCCCACTTGCTGGTCCTTGCTTTCTTATTTGAGTTTCAGGGTTATTGATTAGGGAGGAGGCTAAAAGAAGAGGACAGGAATTAATAATAAAATACTTTATTGTGCTCTTCAGGTTGTTGGAAAATTAGTTTTCCCCCTTCCATAACTCAGTTTGGAATGTTTTAGATACATATGAGTCATTCTGAATTCATGTGTGTGATTGGGATGCTTGTACATCAGTCACAGCAAGAGGTGGACTTGAACTCTCCCAAGTTGCAAACAGTAATTAACGGAAGCAGATTTTTTTGAGGGTCTGTTTTTGAATTATATGTGAAGAGTCCATTTTTCTCCTTTGTATTGCTGTGAAGCTGAGCCTAAAAACTCAAAAATGCTTCTTGAATACCATGTTAATACCATGAGTGCCAGTGTTCCTGGCTATATTATTACTTTATTTAGGATAGTTTAGGAAAAAATTCTCATATACTTAAATAATTTAAATATGGTATATGTGTAGTTACAAAGAACTTGTAGTAGTCCTTAAAAAAACCCAAAGATTTGAGTCTTTTTACACTAGGGCTGGAGTAATATTGATCATATATGCCCTTGTGATGTTTAAGCTATGTTACACCAGAAAGTTTTTATGGACATTATCATATGATCTCAATAATTATTATTTTTCCTTTTAGGTACTTTTGGTCGTATTTTCCATGGGGTTTTAGTAGATGAAAAAGATCCAAGTAAAGAAAAACAAGCATTTGTAAAAACAGTTAAAGGTAGGATTTTATTTCCTATGCTCTTTCCATAATACTTTCCTAAGGTGGTTTATGCCAGCAAAATTCTGTTTCAGACTCTCAGTGTGTGCTCGATCTTTAAATCAATCCATGTTAATTTAGCTCATGTACTTTTTTTTTTTTTTGTCTTTTTGCCTTTTCTTGAGCCACTCCCACAGCATATAGAGGTTCCCAGGCTAGGAGTCTAATCGGAGCTGTAGCCACAGGCCTACGCCACAGCCACAGCAATGCAGGATCTGAGCTGCGTCTGTGACTTACACCACAGCTCACGTCAACGCCAGATCCATAACCCACTGAGCAAGGCCAGGGAACGAACTCTCAACCTCATGGTTCCTAGTCGGATTCATTAACCACTGCGCCACAACGGGAACTCCATAGCTCATGTGCTTTTTAGATGTGTTATTATTCTCATTAAGGTATAGAAAATAGAAGCTAATAAATTAAGACATTATACATTTGTTAGATGTTATTCAGTTAAACTGACTTCATTTTTGCTCTATTTTATTATTTTATTTTATTTTATTATTATTATTATTAATTATTTTTGTCTTTTCTAGAGCCACACCTGTGGGATATAGAGGTTCCCAGGCTAGGGATCTAATCGGAGCTATAGCCACCGGCCTGCACCACAGCCACAGCAATGTGGGATCTGAGGCAACGCTGGATCCTTAACCCGCTGAGCGAGGCCAGGGATCAAACCTGCAACCTCATGGTTCCTAGTTGGATTCATTAACCACTGAGCCACGATGGGAACTCCATTTTATTATTTTATTTATTTATTTATTTACTTTTTGCGTTTTTGCTCTATTATGTTTTTCCTAGGTTAAACTTCTTTGATTTTTCCCCTCAAAGAACATTTTTAGTAGCTTTCCCTCTGTCTCAGTACCACTCCCACTTCCCCATACTTAGTACTGTAAAGAAAAAAGTGACTCCCATACCTTATGTGAATAGCTGCTATTTGCCTTCCTCTCATTCCCTCTCCCCCACTTTTTTGCTGTTATGTATAATCTGCAGAAAATCTGTGCATGTATGTGTGTGCATGAGTGCATGTGTGTGTGTGTGTATTTATATCTTGCACAGTTTTGCACCTATAACCATAGTTGGAATTGCTGCCCTATGAGGTGTTTACATTTAAAATTTTGATAGATGTTGCCAGATTGTTTTCTAAAAGATAGCACTAGTTTGTATTTTCATGACCAGAATGCCTATTTTCACATATTCTCCTTTTGGGAAAATATGATGCTTAATTTTTCACTTATTAATTTATATAAATTTTTCAGTTAGAGATTCCTTATCAAAATATACTGGAATATTTTTTATATGGCTTGTTGCCTAATACTGGTAAACTAGCAAGACTTTTTAAAATACTAGAATTGTAATGATTTATAATTGATATTTGTAAAACTTGAATAATTCTTAGTTAAGCCTATTTGCTTATTTTAAGAGAAATAAAAATGTGGTAATTTAAAGAATGCTTAATGTCTGGCAGTGTCTGATGTAAATTGAGATAACCAGATTATTAATTTTGGAAAAACAAATTTAGCATTTCATATGAAGTTATTGAGGGCAGAATTATATTCAGTTTTATGAGTAGGAGGTGACAATTTTATGAAGTTTACAAAGTTAATTTATAAGAACTTATGTTTCTAAGTGTACTTAAAGGAGTTCTTGGAAAGTCCCAAGGGTTTGTTCTTATTTTTAAAAGTTGGGCTGTACTAATCTAACCAAAAAATCTTTGGAATTTGATTTTTTTTAATATCACAGAATTGCTTGTTTAAGGATCTACAAATGCAAACACATGCTTACACCTTTTATCTTTTCTAAACTAATGGTTTAACCTGCTATATTGTTCAGTATTTATTTTATTCATTCACTTCTAACCCTACAACACTTTTAAAGATTGACATTTAGGTTCAGTCTCACTAGATTTTCTGATTAGTTTTGAAGGATATTTTGCATTATTACTGTTATAAATGTCAGATTTGAGCCCTAAGTTAATAACTTCTGCCTTTTGTTATACTTTCTCCATTTTTTTTAAAGGAAACATTTCCCCTTAATTCTAATACTTCTTCTAGGATTTGTAAATATTCTGTGGATAATTTAGAACTGGGCTGTTTTCAGTTTGTTCTGAATGAATCTTGAATGAACAGAAAAGGTTTCTGTCCGTACAGAATTGGGTCGATTTAGGATTGGAAGGGGAAAAAAAGGAAATAATAGTGATAAGAGAACACAATGCAGATACTGGGGCTGTTGCACAAGATAAGATTTCTCTTTCCGTACACATTTGAATTGTACTCGCTTGTTTCTGTGTCTTACCACTGTAGTTATAATGTTCTCTCTGAGCTAGATGGAAACAAGAGAAAGCACAGTGAGTCCTTAGTGAAGATATAGTCATAGTTTGCATGAGAAACACAGAGGAAGTGCGCTGACCACAGTATTTGCTTCAGAATTGTTAGATAACTCCATCTGATTGAGTAATTCTGAGATACATTCTTTTGGAATGTTGTTTTTATTTTTTTTTATTTATTTATTTATTTTTGGCCGTGCCTACAGCACTTGGAAGTTCCAGCCCAGGGATCAAACTTGCACTATACACACACACACGCGCACACACATACACACACACATATATATGTATATACACACACTCATTTTCTCACATTATCCTCCATCATGTTCCATCACAAGTGGAACATATAGTTCACTGTGCTATATATATATAGCAGGATCTCATTGCTTATCGACTCCAAATGCAATAATACTCTCCATCTACTAACCCCAAACTTCCAGTTCATCCCATTCTTTCCCCCTCCCCTTGGCAACCAAAAATTGTTCTCCAAGTCCAAGAGTTTGTTTTTTTCTGTAGATAGGTTCATTTGTACCATATATTAGATTCCAGATGTAAGTGTATTATATGGTATTTGTCTTTCTCTTTCTGACTTCCTTCACTTAGTATGAGACTTTCTACAAATGGCAAATGGCATTATTTTGTTCTTTTTTATGGCTGAGTAGTATTGCTGCAAATGGCATTATTTTGTTCTTTTTTATGGCTGAATAGTATTCCATTGTGTGCATCTACCACATCTTCTTAATCCATTCATCTGTCAACGGACATTGAGGTTGTTTCCATGTCTTGGCTATTGTGAATAGTGCTGTTGTGAACATAGGGGTGCGTGTATCTTTTTGAATGAAAGTTTTGTCCAGATATAAGCCTGGAAGTGAGATTGCTGGGTCACATGGTAGTTATAGATTTAATTTTCTGAGCTACCTCCACTGTTTTCCATAGCGGTTATACCAACTTATATTCCCACCAACAGTGTAGGAAGGTACCCTTTTCTCTTTGTTGACTTGTATAATGATGGCCATTCTGACTGGTGTGAGGTAGTACCTCATTGTAGTTTTGATTTGCATTTCTCTAATAATTAGTGATATTGAGCATTTTTTCATATACCTGTTGGCCATCTGTATATCTTCCTTGGAGAAATATCTATTCAGGTCTTATGCCCATTTTTCAGTTGGGTTGTTGGCTTTTTTGCTGTTGAGTTGTATAAGTTGTATATTTTAGAGATTAAGCCCTTGTTGGTTGTATCACATGCAACTATTTTCTCCCATTCTGTAGATTGTCTTTATTTTCTTTTTATGGTTTCCTTTGCTGTGTAAAAGCTTGTGAGTTTGATTAGATTCCATTTCTTTTTATTTCTGTTGGCTTGACTGACCTAAGAAAACATTTGTGTGGTTGATGTCAGAGAATGTTTTTGTGTTTAGTTTCATTTATTTACATACAGCTGTCTAGTTTTCCCAGTACCACTTGCTGAAGAAACTGTCTTCCCCATTTTATATTCTTGCCTCCTTTGTCAAAGATAAATTGACTGTAGGTATTAGGTTTATTTCTAGGTTCTTGATTCTGTTCCATTGGTCTATATGTCTGTTTTTGTTCTAGTACCACACTGTCTTAATTACTGTAGCTTTATTATATTGTCTGAAGTCTGGGAGAGTTATGCCTCCTGCTTGTTTGTTGTTTTTTTTTTTTCCCCCTCAGGATTGCTTTGGCAGTTCTGGGTATTTTATAGTTTCATATAAGTTTTGGTTTGTTTGTTGTAGTTCTGTGAAAAATGTCGTGGGTAATTTGATAGGGATTGCATTGAACCTGTAGATTGCTTTCGGTAGTATGGCCATTTTTATGATATTAATTCTTCCAACCCAGGAGCATGGAATATCTTTCCATTTCTTTGAATCTTCTTTAATTTCCTTGATTAATGTTTTATAGTTCTCAGCATATAAAATCTTTCACATCCTTAGGTTGATTCCTAGGTATTTAATTTTGGGGGGTGCAATTTTAAAAAGTATTTTTATCTTCATTTTCTAATATTTCGTTGTTAATATACAGAAATGCAACCGATTTCTTAATCTTGCATCCTTCTACTTTGCTGAATTCGTCAATCAGTTGCAGTAGTTTTTATGTGGAGTCCTTAAGGTTTTCTATATATAGTATAATGTCATCTACATAGAGTGATAATTTTACCTCTTCTCTTCCAATTTGGATACCTTTTATTTCTTTTATTTGTCAGATTGCTGTGGCTAGGACTTCCAATACTTGTTGAATAAAAGTGGTGAGAGTGGGCATCCTTATCTTGTCCCAGATTTTAGTGGGAAGGCTTTCAGCTTTTTTCTGTTGAGTATTAAATTGGCTGTGAGTTTGTTGTAAATGGCTTTTATTATGTTAAGGTATGATCCCTCCATCCATTATGAATGGATGTTGAATTTTGTCAAATGCTTTTTCTGTATCTATTGAGATGATCATGTGGTTTTTGCCTTTTCTTTTGTTAATGTGGTGTATGAAATTGATTGATTTGCATACATTGAACCATCCTTGTGAACTTGGGATGAATCCCACTTGGTCATGGTGTATGATCTTCTATATATATTGTGGGATTTGGTTGGCTAAAATTTTGCTGAGACTTTTTGTGCCTATATTCATCAAAAATATTGACCTATAATTTTCTTTTTTGGTAGTATCTTTGGTTTTGGTATTAGGGTCATGGTGGTTTCATAGAATGTCTTTGGGAGTGTTCCTTCTTCAATCTTTTGGAAAAGTTTAAGAAGAATGGGGATAAGTTCCTCTTTGTATGTTTGGTAGAATTTGTCTGTGAAGCCATCTGGTCCTGGACTTTTGTCTGTAGGGAGTGTTTTTATTACATATTCAATTTCATTTCTAGTGATTGGTCTGTTCAATTGATCTGTTTCTTCTTAATTCCATTTTGGCAGGCTGTATGTCTCTAGAAAGCTGTCCATTTCTATTAGGTTGTCAAATTTGTTGGCATATATTTGTTCATAGTATTCTCTTATGGCTTTGTTTGTTTGTTTGTTGTATTTCTGCAGTATCTGTTGAGATTTCTCCTTTTTCATTTCTTATTTTGTTCATTTGAGTTCTTTCTCTCCTCTTGGTGAGTCTGGCCAGAGGTTTGTCAGTTTTGTTTAACCTTTCAGCAAACCAGCTCTTGGTTTTATTGATTTTTTTTCTATTGTTTTTTGAATCTCTATTTTATTGATTTCCTCTCTGATCTTTATGATTTCCTTCCTTCTGCTGACTTTAGGTTTTGTTTGTTCTTCTTTTACTAATTCTTTTAGGTGGTAGGTTAAGTTGTTGATTTGAGATTTTTTTTCCTTTTCTGAGGAAGGCCTGTATTGCTATGAACTCCCCTCCAAGAACTGCTTTGCAGCATCCCATAGATTTTTGAATGGTTGTGTTTCCATTATCATTTGTTTGAGGTATTTTTTAATTTCCCTTTTGATTTCCTTGTTGACCCATTGTTTTTTTAGTAGCATGTTGTATAGTCTCCGTGTAGACAATTTTTCTCATTTATTTTCCTGTGATTGATTTCTAGTTTAATGCCATTGTGGTCAGAGAAGATAGTTGAAATAATTTCTATACTCTTAAGTTTGTTGAGGTTATTTTGTGTCTCAGTATGTTATGTGCCCCAAGTATGTCAATCCTTGAGAATGTTCCATGTGCACTTGAAAAGAATGTATATTCTCGTTTTTTTGGATGCAGTGTCCTGAAAATGTCAATTAAGTCTATCTTTTCTATTGTGTCATTTAGGATCTCTGTTGCCTTATTAATTTTCTGTCTAGAGAATCTCTCCATTGGTGTGAGTGGCTTGTTAAAGTCTCCTGCTGTTACTGTATTCCCATCAGTTTCTCCTTTTATGTCTGTTAATACTTGTTGTGTGTATTTGGGTGCTTCTATATTAGGGGCATATGTTTTGATGATTGTAATGTCCTCTTCTTGAATGGATCCTTTTATCATTAAATATTGTCCTTTGTCTTTCTTTATGGCCTTTGTTTTAAAGTCTATTTGGTCTGATGTGAGTATTGCAACTGCTGCTTTCCTGTCTTTCTGTTTGCATGAAATATCTTTTTCCATCCCCTCACTTTCAGTTTATATGTGTCCTTTGCCCTAAGGTGAGTCTCTTGTAAACAGCATATTGTAGACTTTTTTTTTTTTAATCCAATCTGCCACTCTTTGTCCTTTGATTGGAGCATTCATTCCATTGATATTTAAGATAATTATTGATAAATGTGTACTTATTGCCATTTTAAACCTTTTTTTCCAGTTGATTCTATGTTTCTCCTTTGTTCCTTTCTTTGTTTTATTGGATGATCTCCTTTTATTTTATGCTCGTGTCCTCTTCTTTTTAGTTTTTGTGAATGCTTGGTTTTGATTTGTGGTAGCCCTGTTTTTCAAGTATGTTAACCCTTTCCTATATCTGCTTGCTTTAGCCTGATCGTGTAGGCTCAGACATCTTCTAAAAAAATAAAAATAAAAAAGTAGATTTTCTTACTTTCCTTCCCCACATTTTATGATTTTGAAGTCCTTTTTTTAACATTTTCATGTTTGTCCTTTTGCTGTTCCTTTTGTTTATTGTCACTTTTACAATAGTTTTTTTTTTTTTCCTTTTAGATCTGGATTCCTTTTACAGATCTAATTAGATATATTTCCTTTTACATCTGTATTCTGGCTTACTTAAGTGATTGCTTTCCAATTGTGATTTCCTCCATCCTATTTCTTCTTACTTCTTTTTTATTTAGAGGAACCCTTTCAGTATTTCTTTTAGAATGGGTTTGGAGTTCCCATCATGGCTCAGTGGTCAACGAATCCGACTAGGAACCATGGGGTTGTGGGTTCGATCCCGGGCCTCACTCATTGTGTTAAGGATCTGGCGTTGCCGTGAGCAGTGGTATGGGTCGCAGATGCGGCTTGGATCCCACATTGCTGTGGCTCTGGTGTAGGCCAGCAGCTACAGCTCCAATTAGACCCCTAGCCTGGGAACCTCCATATGCCATGGGTGGGTTTAGTATTGCTGCACTCTTAGTTTTTATTTGTTGGAAAAATTCTTTATTCCTCCTGTATTTTAAATGATATACTTGCTAGGTAGAATATTCTAGGCTGCAATTTTTTTACCTTTTAGAACTTTGAATAAATTTTGCCACTCTCTTCTGGCCTATAGTGTTTCTCTAGAGAAATCGCCTTATAGCCTTATGGGGTTTCACTTATCTTGCTGCCTTTAGAATCCTCCCTCTAACTTTTGCCATTTTTATTATAATATGTCTTGGTGTGGACCTGTTTGGGTTCAACTTGTTTGGGGCCCTCTATGACCTTCCTGTATCTTAATATCTGTTTCTTTTAGATTTGGAAAGTTTTCAGCTGTAATTTCTTCAAATATATTTTTTATCCCCTTTTCTTTTTCTTCTCCTTCTGGAATCCCTATTATGCATATATATTATATTATCCCATAGATCTCTTGTATTGCTTTCATGTTTTTGTTTTTGTCTTTTTGCCTTTTCTAGGGCCACTCCTGCGGCATATGGAAATTCCCATGCTAGGGGTCTAATCGGAGCTGTAGCCACCAGCCTACGCCAGAGCCACAGCAATGCAGGATCCGAGCCGCGTCTGCAACCTACACCACAGCTCACGGCAACACCGGAACCTTAAGCCACAGAGTGAGGCCAGGGATCGAACCTGCAACCTCATGGTTCCTAGTTGGATTCATTAACCATTGAGCCATGACAGGAACTCCATTGTCATGTTTTTTCATTTGGATTTTCTGTCTGCTGGCCTGATTGGGGCTGCTCCACTTTTAAACAGTGAATATGTAACCATGGTGCCTGAGTTTAGTGGTCAGGATTTTATTGTTGGTTCAGCATTTTACTAGGTAGGGCTGGGATGTGGGTCTTGGCTTTTTGCACATCTTTCTATCAGATGACTTAATAAATTATTACTTTTTTTTTTTTAACTCTTGACATACAAATTTATTATTGGTTTCTTTGAAAGTACTTTAAAGGATCTGCTCTTAATTTTGTTTTTGATATCTAAAAACCTTTTTTTTTTTTTAAATGTCCAGGAAGTTCCTGGGCCAGGAATTGAATCCAAGCCATAGCTGCGAACTCCACTACAGCTGCAGCAACACCAAATCCTTTCACTGGGCCAGGGATTGAACCCACACTTCTGCAATGACTCGAGCTGGTACATTTGGATTCTTAACCCCCTGTGCCACAGTGGGAATTCCTAAAAACCATTTTTTTTTTTAAATTAAAACTCATTTTCAAATTTTAATGTAAATTCTCTACTCACTTAATGAAACATTCTTTTCAAACTGGGAGAAAATCCTTTATACTGTTAGGATAGTGGTCCCTATAAAATGGGGAATCCTTATATATTTGTGCACATATTTGATGGCTTTAGATTCTTTTGAAGATGCAGACTAAAGATATTGGTAAATTGCTTAATCATGTTTTATTTCAAAAACATTGAACTAAAAGTCAATTTTAGTTGTTTTGTTTTGTTACCTAGGCCAAAACCATGAGTTCTGAAGCTGAAAACAAAATGGAATATCCTCACTAATTTTGGCTATTAAATTAAACTAAATGTTTTTCTATGAATATAAATTCTTTTTGTTTGTTTTTAACTACATAGAGGTAAGAAAAAGAAAACAGTAAAATATACCATCATCTCCAGTCAGAACACCTGTGTTCATTTTTTTCTAGCTGTATGTTTGTAAGGTTAGAAAGTATAAACAGGACAGAAAGGCGTAAGAAGTAAATTCTCCCATCTCTAAAAGTAATAACCATAAACAATTTCTTATGACTCCATGAGTAAGGAAAAAAATGCACTCAGATATATCTGATTTTTCACATAGGTTCATTTTTGAAATATAACTGATCACACATAGTTTTTCACCTTTTTTTTTGTTGTTGTCTTTTTGCCATTTCTTGGGCTGCTCCCACGGCATATGGAGGTTCCCGGGCTAGGGGTCTAATCGGAGCTGTAGCTGCCAGCCTACACCACAGCTCACAGCAACGCTGGATCCTTAACCCACTGAGCAAGGGCAGGGATCGAACCCGCAACCTCATGGTTCCTAGTCGGATTCGTTAACCACTGTGCCATGATGGGAACTCCAGTTTTTCACCTTTTAAATTTTAATATACCTTGCAGATCATCTTCCTCTGTCACTAACATACAGTTCTGATTTTTTTTTTAATGTAACTGCATTGTATTCTTTTTTTTTAAATGAATGCCTTTTATTTTTCCATTATTTTTATGCCTTTTATTTTTTCCTGTTGGTTTACAGTGTTCTGTCAATTTTCTGCTGTACAGCAAAGTGACCCAGTCACACATACATATATACATTCTTTTTCTCGCATTATCCTCCATCATGCTCAATCATAAGTGACTAGATATAGTTCCCAGTGCTATACAGCAGGATCTTACTGCTTATCCATTCCAAAGGCAATAGTTTGTATCTATTAACCCCAGATTCCCAGTCCATCCCACCCCTCTCCCTCCTGGCAACCACAAGTCTGTTCTCCAAGTCCATGAATTTCTTTTCTGTGAAAAAGGTTTACTTGTGCCATATATTGGATTCCAGATATAAGTTATATGATATGGTATTTGTCTTTCTCTTACTTTCTAATTTAACTAGCTCTCTGTTGATGGGCATTTTGGTTGTTCTTTGTTTTTTTGCTGTTAAAATTGAGCAGTATTCTTGGTGTATTTTATATATAGATAAATATATGTGAACTTTTGTGAGTAGACTTTTAGTAATAGGATTGATTATGGTAAAAGGTATATGCATTTTAAAATTTTATTAGATGTTGCTTCCCCCAAGATGGTATTGATGAGCCTGTTTCCTCACTTGTCCAATCTGGCAGGTAGCTGATTTTTTTTTTTTTTCCTCTTTCAGTTTGGTGAGGAAAATGCTATCTCCTAGTTTAATTTGGATTTCTTTACTTAGAAGTGATGTGGAAATTTATTGTTTAATTTGCTGGTTATTTGTGTTTTTTTTTTTTTTTAGTAAACTATATGTTTATATACTTTGCCTCTTTTTCAATTTTTTTTCTTATTGTATGAGTTCTTTTTTTAAGAAATTTATTAGAGTTGATTTACAGTGTTCTGTCATGTTCTACTGTACAGCATTATGAGTTCTTTAAAGAAGGGGGAAAAATGAAATTCGCCCTTTATATGCTTTATGTGTTGCAGATATTTTTCCAACTTATTAATTACTTTCTCTGCTTTGTTTCTGGAACCTTACTTGATTTCTGATTTTTATGTAGTCAAATTTATCCTTAATGGCTTTTGTAAATATTGACTTCGCCAGCGAGACTCTACCTTCTACAAATAGACCTATAACTTTTAGTAAAAATAACTTTTAGTAAAAATTTACCATATAGTCTGATTTAGTTACATACTAATACCAGAAAATATTGATGTCATATATATATTATCATACTATTTATGACAATGTCTTTTTCTTTATATAGATCAAGCTTCTGAAATTCAGGTGACAATGATGCTCACTGAAAGCTGTAAGCTACGAGGTCTTCATCACAGGTAAGAGGAGAAACCTACCCAGCATTTAAGTATTAAGCGTGGTATCATTGTATACTATATTTTAAAGAATGTTGTGATGTGTTCTGATTTGAAGGCATTTTTGGAATAGCTTAATTTTTTTTTCTTGAATATAAAAGTGAAATGCATGTTCACTGCACAAAATTTAAAAACATTATAAAATGCAAAGAGGAGTATGTAAGCCCACATCTGGATAATTGCAGCTGAGCTTTCAGGAAAGAGTTTATATTTATATTTAAAAAGTAGGATAATGATATACATATGCTAAAAATATTTATTATGAAATTTAGGACGTACCAAAGACAAGAACAATAAACATAAGTAAGCCCACTTCCTAAATTCATTGATATGTTAACAGTTTGCCATTTTTGTTGTGCATGTGTATGTATCTGTCACCTATTTAGGTAAATATAGATATATAGAAATTTTTGAATGTGAATATATTTTAAAGTTGAATATTTCAACAATTTCACGCATTTCCAGCATGAATTTTCCAAAAAACTGAGGATGTTTTCCTATACAGTCACAATACCATTATCTTTAGCAAAGTTAATATGCTTCTTCATTTAGCAAAATATTGTATCTCACTTTTCATGTTACTATAAATTTATATCCACATTTAAAAGACTGCATAATTATTCCCTAAATGGATACACTATATTCTATTTAACCAGTCTCTTTCTTTGGTTTGCAGTATGAATTTTTAAAAATAGTTATATTTCTATGTGAAGAACTTTTTTTAAAAAGCTTAATATCAATCCTCTTTACAGAGCTATAATAAAAGATTCTGTCTTCTAAGCCAAAAAAGGCTTAACTGTAGTATCACAATGTGCAGTAGTATCAATGTTTTGGCGAGGTTTTGTTGTTGTTTTTAAAGCACTGTGTAGAGTCAGCTTAATTTGTGTGCCTACTGAAAATTTGGCTACAATTTTGGTAAGTAAATAGACATAATTTATTATGTTTAAAACTGTAATAGTGACTGGACTTCTGGAAGGAAAAAAAAGTGATGTGTGCAAAAGGCATTATGCATGGTAATTTCTATGTACTTTGAGCAGTTGAGTTCTGCCAAAATATGACTACACAGAGTTTTATTTTTGAATTTTATTTATTCTTTGGTTCATACTCAACAGAATTTGAGAACCTAAAAAGAAGCCAGTTATAGTAAGATCAATAAAATGGTAGTAAAAATGAAAGTTTTTTTGGCATTGTGGTGGTGGAAAAGAACACAAATAAGCCAACAGTAAGGAAACAATTATTTCACTGTGATTGAACATAAAACAACACTAAGCTTCTGGGCAAGCAATGCTGAAGTCAGATAAATCTTAGTATTAGAAGGAGAAGAAAAAAAAAAGAAGGAGAAGAAACATACATGTGTCTTGGGGGAGAAACCTTTTTCTGATTTCAGATTCTGAGGCAGATGTCTCATTAGGGTTGTCATATACTTGGAATGTTGATTAAGATAGTGAATAGATATACTTTTTTAGTTTCATTGAAAATCGGATAGCCAGAGACCTTTGAAAAAAATTGACCATACAGTAATGAGGGACTAAAGATGTCCTTTTGAAGAGTTGAAGTCACATGGTTTAAGAATTGTTACTTTCCATTGGCCTGATTTGCTGGTTCAGTCCAAGAATAAACTCATTTGCAGAGGAATGGATAGATACCTTGTCCCTTAGACTGTGTTTTCTAAAACACACATTTTGTTTCCTCTGAGTTACAAAACAAGACCTGGATAATGGTCAGTTGTCCTTTTCATCCTTTTGTCAACAATATTAACAATGTTGGGAGCACTTGACTTATCATGATGACCCTAGGGGGAAGAACCAAAGTATTTAATACTATTATATAATGTTAACCTAGTACTTAGGTGCTTAACTGGTATTTTTACCCTGATGGAAATTCTGTACTACTTCAGCACAGAAGTGGGTGGCAGGGATAAATATAGACAAAGACAAGATTTTCTCAAGAAGCAATTTTATATCCGCTGTAGCCCAAAGGTGCTTTGGCTCAGTAATGTTCAGAGCAAGCATTTGCAGCATTTTATCAGGCAGCTTTAAGCTTGTAGGGTTTTCCAGCATCCACCCAGGATGAATTAGTAGCCCCAGGGTACCCTGAGATGGTGGAATGGGATGGCTTACTGAATTAGGGTTATTTGTTACTGCACTTTCAATGATTAGGGAAAGTTTTCTAAAGACAAGTTATGGTTTGTTCCTGGTTAATTGTTCTGCCTGGCCATAAAGTGATACCAGGACTTCTTGTCTTTAATGAGCAAAACAGTGTCGATATATAGAAAGTATGTGGTTCTTTCTATCCACTGTAGCAGTTTATTTCATTTTTTAAGGGGACTAGGGCCTACCGCACATTTCTATTTGACCTCTTTTTGATGTCTAGGCTATTCCTGGCTGTGTGTATGTATGTGTTTATTCATTCCTTTGTTTTCATTCAGTAAGTGTCCATTTTGTACTTGCAACTCTGCTAGGCATGAGGGTAAGAATGAAATAATGATTTTCATTGATTATATTATAGAATTTAGTAAGCAAACTAAATATACTCAACAAAAAGTGACACCTGGTTTCAGATTTTATCTTTTTTTTAAAACTAGTTTTTTTAAAACTAGTTATTATGTTTTACTTCATGTTTCAACATTCTGTGATTAAGAGATAAAAAGTGTTGCAATATTTTAAAGCATTTTGAAATTCTTCTCACTCCTTTTTCCATTAGAATTTGTGAGGATAATTTTTTGACTCTCCACTGGCCCAGCAGTGCCTGATGGCAAGCTCTTTGCTGAATGTTCACTGCTCTTACACTGCAGGCAGCTCAGCAAGACTGAGAATCGCACATAGTTCTTGCCTCAGCTCCCCTGCCTTTCCTCTGTAGCACCTGCTTCTGCCCTTATCCACTCTTCTTATAGATCCCAGACCTTCCTCTTTACCTTCCTTATCTTTATAAAAAAGGCAGAATGAAGAAGTCATTTGTACTTTGAAACATTTTCATGCAGCTTGTTAAAACTTTTCCTAGAGTACTTTTAATCCTCTGGTGATAGAATAAGTGATTTCTTCTTATGCAGCAGACTTACTGTGCTTGGGTCAAATTCCTTTCACTCTGCTCAGTGAATTTCAGTCATGAGGAGAGGAGCAGAGAAATAATTTTTGGGAGTTAAAAAGACTGGGCAGCTATTTATGTTACCCCTGAAATCATGGTATATTCAGTTAAATCTGAGTGCACGCCTACTGTAGTCATTTTTTCCCACTTTAATTAAGGAAGAATTGACATGCTTTATAAATATAAAGCATTCAGCATGATGGTTTGATTACATATATTGTGAAGTAACCATAGGTTCAGCTAATATCCATCTTCTCTTACAGCTACAATAAAAGGAAAAGAAAAAAAAATTTCTCCTTGTGATGAGAGATCCTAGAATTTACTCTCTTCACATCTTTCCTATATATCATACAGCAGTGTTAGCTATAGTCGTTAGCTTGTACATTACATTCCTAGTACTTATTTATCTTATAACTGGAAATTTGTACCTTTTGACCTTCCTCCAGTTCTCCCTCCTTCCACCTTCCTATTGTGAAGTCATTTTAGTATGTGTGGGACTTGGTGTGAAAAGAGGCTCTGTCATGTCCCCTGTACTCACCTCGCTACACTGGGAGGGAATGTCCAGTAACCCAAGGGAAAGCACAAGCGTTTTAGAATCAGATGAAGACGTGAACTTGTTCTTCTGTATGCTTGCTCTCTGTCCTCGGCAGATTAGTACACCCTTTTCCCCCTCCGTGGGTTCCCTCACTTATAAAGTAGGACCAGTCATCACTGCCACTCAGGCTGCAGTGTAAGCAGAAGCCTTACCTCAGAGAGGTTACCTCATACAGGTTCACTGATCTCTTGAGTCCTCATTTTCCCAGCTCTTCAGGCTCAGTGCTTTCCCTGGTAGTAACTCCTGCACAGCACAAGGGGGCCCACAACTTCCACATGTGCAATGTTAGGCCAGAATTGTGTGACTGTGTTTTTAAAAGAGATACATACTCAATTAAGACCATTCAAGAAAGAGAGAAGAGCAAGGTGGAAATGATCTTAAGTCCCACAACTCAAAGACAACTACCCCTGTATATTTCTGTGCAGAGTTTTATTATTTTTACTCTGTATTTATAATTATCCTGCAAACAAATATGAATTTTATATATTCCCTTCCTATAAAATAAGCTCTTACTCATATTCTCTTAACATGTCTTTGTGATTGTTATACACTGTCCTATTATTTGGCCGTATTTCCTTACTTTTGGACATTCATATTGTTTCCAACTCTTTACTAGTAGTTATTGCATTAACTATCCTTGTTCATGTAGCTTTCTTATGTTTGATAATTTCCTCATTAATATCCTTAGAAGTAGAGTTTTCTAAGTTAAGGAGGAAGAAAATTTTTAAGACTGTTTTTTCATGTTACTTGTCAAATGTTTATTAAATGCTTATTTCTGTGGCGCAGAATACAAAGCATTGGGTGTAAAAAAAAGGAGTTTATTTTTTACCATCTAAGAGTTTTTAGCTTAGTGGGGGAAATGAGATAATTATGTAAAAAGTTACATAATCTTGGGAAAAAATTGTTATTTTCGGGTACAGTTGGAAGAGATGTCATTAGGCAATAGGATGAAAGTATTTGTGTGAGCCATGGAAATTTTAACAGGACAAGTTTTTTTGTTGTTGTTGTTTTTGTTTTTTTAACTGCATCTTTGCCTTTATGTGCACATCACACCAACATTGTATAGTTGGTGAGATCCCCATGTTAGAGGTTTGGAAACTAAGGCCAAGAGAGATGGTCACATAGATAATAAATGGTAAATTTAGGATTGAGAAATCTCATTCTAAATCCCATGTGACCTGCTAAGAACTTCTTGGCTTCGTGTGACAATTTCAAGCTATTCATTGTTATATTCTTTTCTGCAGACTGCATTGGAACCTTTTTTTTTTTTTTCTCTTAAGTGTGATGATGAACCAAGTGTGATGTTATCATATGCTCATAGTTAAGTCATTTTTTAGGTCTCTCTGATTACCAAGTAAAGATTTAGTGTGACTGGAGTATTGTCTTAAGAGAATCTAGTCCAAAGGAAACAATTTTGAGTTTATAATTTTCTCTCTCTCAAGAAAATACATATGTGGGAAACAAAGTCTAGTCTAAAAGAGCATTTATAATGTTGCACTTTTATGGTAATATGTTTTTAAGTATGTTTGAAATTTTCTTGTTATGTTTTAGGTTATCTTTATTTTATTGCTTTTTATTAAAAATAACCCCCTGAGTTTTATGTTTCACTTGTCTTCCTCCTGACTTATTATTTTATAGAAATCTTCTCCCTATTACCCATGTGTGTATAGAAGAAGGAGAAAAGCCCATGGTGATATTGCCTTACATGAATTGGGGGAATCTTAAATTGTTTTTACGCCAGTGCAAATTAGTAGAAGCCAATAATCCGCAGGTGAGAAAATTTGCCCAAATACCAGTTACACCAGTAGCTTCTAATAATATCTTTGAAAGTAGATGTTAATATTCTTTAATATAAAATGTTCAGAGGCCTGCAAGAAGAAATTCAGAATGGACCAGAAGATATTTATCACTGTTGATTTAGAGGATAATAGTTTGTGATTCATGTCTTGATGCTTACACTTTTTTGATGCTGAACTTTCCCCTGTAGAACCATTGTATATTATTTGTAATCATCTCAAACCCTCTGTAACACCATCTCAATCAGTTTCCTGATAACTTTTTGAAGGTACTTATACTAGATCCCCCTTCTAGGAATGGAAATAGACTTTAAAGAACCATTTGGTCCACATTATACAAAAAAAAAAAAAAATGCTAGTGATGACTAGAAATGCAGGCTGTGGAGGATAATTCAAGATATTTTTAATATGCTTGGCTGTAAGATGTCAGTCATCTTAGAGTTTTTCTTCACTACTTGTGCTCATAGCTGTGAAGCATGTGGTCAGATTCCAGACCCATTCTGTAGTGGTAGGTAGTAGTAAAGTCTAATGAGTGTCTTGCTGTCTACGTATCTTGTAGCCTCATTTAGGTGGTTTTAGGATTTCTAATAATGTACTTGTTACAGTTGCCAGGAGAAAGTAGATTCAAAGGCTTCATTGCATATTTGGCTTAATATGTATGATACGCTTGGTAAATTGACAGATTAAAGCCAGGGTTTCCAGCAGGTAGTTGGAAGCCGTGGCCCATAGCATCACCTGGGGAAGAATTTCATTCCTCACCCTGTGTGTGGTATTGACACACTGGCCCTGGAGGGGCACATCAATCAAGAGCTGTAATAGACTTGTATTAGTTTGAAAATGGTCCCCAGGGGATAATCTCCTAATAAAAACTTACTGTGAAAGAAAGGAACAAGTTGAATAATGAGTATTTGCAATAGTACCTTGATTATTCAGCATTTATTGGACAGATACTTATTGAGAAGCTACTGTATCTGCTGGATGTTAGGAGGATCAGCCTAACAGATGAGAGAGAGTATGAAATAAATGATAAATTACATTACAGAATGATAAGGACTATAGTAGATAAAAGTGTAGGGAGCTATGGGACTATATTCTTGGTCAAGAAGTAGCTTTTTAAAACAGTGTGTAGGTGTAAAGATGTATTTTGGGATGGAGCAAAATAAGCAACTATCATAATTTTTGTCTTAACTGCCAACATTGTCATTTTCTGTTACCACAGGCAATTTCTCAACAAGACCTGGTCCACATGGCTATTCAGATTGCCTGTGGAATGAGCTATCTGGCCAGAAGGGAAGTCATCCACAAAGACCTGGCTGCTAGGAACTGTGTGTAGGTGCTCTGAGCTTGTTGTTGTTGTTTGGTGTTTAGTACTCCCTGGATTTGGGGTTTTTTCCAGGAGTCACGCTGTTATATTTAAGAGTGACCATGGGTCCATATTTTGTAAATACTCTGATCGTATTCGATACGATATTCATGTCTTTACTTTTCAGCATTGATGACACACTTCAAGTTAAGATCACAGACAATGCCCTCTCCAGAGACTTGTTCCCCATGGACTATCATTGTCTGGGGGACAATGAAAACAGGCCGGTTCGGTGGATGGCTCTTGAAAGTCTGGTTAATAATGAGTTCTCCAGTGCTAGTGATGTGGTAAGTGCTGGGCTCTATATCAATAGAATGGAGAAGAGGCTCCAAATGTTTTTAAAATGCTTTTCAGTGTTTTAATCTAATAACTGTTCCCCAAAATTTTTTATTCAGAAAGCAAATATAGTTAGCTCTTAGTCAGCTAGTTTGTGGAGATAAGCTATGACCCAGACTGTGCCAAACCATGGACCATCACTATGCAATCACATTTCTTCCTCGCAGTAAGCTTTGAAGAGGCTTTTAGCACTGTGAGATAGGTAGACACTATACCAGTTTTAAAAGTGATGCTAAGTTAAAGCAGTTGATTATTTCTGTTATTTAACTTTCCAGATGACTAAATTGTTGTCAGATAATAAAGATTCAGTCTTTTCTTTTTTCAAATGACCTCTTCCATGTATTATGGACTGTATAATTTGTGGTCCTTTGTCAGTTTCTGGGTGGTTCTGCCCATTCAAGCATATCATATATTGAGATCCTTTATACTTAATGATGTATAGTTTCAGAAGCCATGTTTACTTGTGTGTATTTTGCAAGTATTTTGTTTTTAACTTGTCACTTTTAAGTCTGACTTGGGAAGGTTATTTTTCTCTGTCTTGCTTTCTGTACTTCATTATCGTTGCTGAATATTTAGATATTAGTTAAAAACTTCTGCCTGTGAAGTCCACCTCTATCACTCAGTGATATCTGTGGGGTGCCACATGTGAAATCCTAGAGTAATTTGCTTCAGTTTCAACTGTAAAAATTTGGCTTACTATAGCTATATTACGCAAGATATATTTTATCTTGTGTCTTATTGATATCATTTATTTATAATATAGGGTTAACCTTTTACTAAGTTTGTATGGTTTAAGGACTACTCTTTTAATACACGCTTTTCCCCAGTATATTAGTTTCCTGTGGCTGCTACAGCAAATTGCTACAACCTTGGTGGTAAAACAACAGAGATTTATTCTCTCACAATTGAATTCTGGAGTCCCGATGTTTGAAGTCAGGGTATAGACAGGACCATGCTCCCTCTGTAGACCCTAAGGGAGAATTCTTACTTGCCTTCCAGCTTCTGGTGGTTGTTAGCATTCCTTGACTTGAGGTTGCAGCTCTTTCCTCTGTGTTCTTGTATCATCTTTTCCTCCATGTGTCTGTCTTTCAGAACTTCCTCTGCCTCTGTTTTACTCTGATACATATGATTGTATTTAGGACTTACCTCATAATCCAGGATAAGTTTCTACTGTCAGGGGTCCTTAACTGAATCACATCTTTTGTCATATGAGGTGATATTTATGGGTTTGGAGATTGGAATATGGACATATCTTTGGGGCTACCATTCAAACCACTATGCTCAGTAATTGAAATTATCTGAGACTTCTTTATTGAAAAACTGTTATTCCAATTTAAAATTCTTGAAATGAGAATGATTTGTTGAGAACCTACTCTTGTTATTATAATCTTTTGACTTAAAATTTTTTCTTTTTCTGGAGTTCCCGTCGTGGCGCAGTGGAAACGAATCCAACGGTGAACCATGAGGTTGTGGGTTCGATCCCTGGCCTTGCTCAGTGGGTTAAGGATCTGGCATTGCCATGAGCTGTGGTGTAGGTTGTAGACATGGCTTGTATCTGGCGTTGCTGTGAGTGTGGTGTAGGCTGGCATCCGTAGCTCTGATTAGACCTGTAGCCTGGGAACCGTGTGTGCAGCCCTAAAGAAAAAGACAAAAAAATTTTTTTTTTCTTTTTCAAAAGCTAGGTTAGCTATTTGGTATATTGTGCTTTTCTGCATACCAGATGTCTTGATAAAATGTGGTCACTTGATGTGAATGAACAGTTTACATATGTATTTAAAAAATTTTTTTTTCTGTAAAAGAAGGTCTTCCATTATGCATGTCTTTAAAATACTTTGTCTCTGAAATACAAACAGTGTATCTGACATTTGTCAGATGAGCAGAGTAAATATGAATGACAATAAGAAGGACATTTTTTGCAGAGTTCCTGTCATGGCTCAGTGGCTAATGAAGCTGACTGGTATCCATGAGGTTGTGGGTTTGATCCCTGGCCTTCCTCAGTGAGTTAAAGATGCGGTGTTGCCGTGAGTGTGGTGTAAGTCACAGACATGGTTTGGATCCTGCATGGCTGTGGCATAGGCCGGCAGCTATAGCTCCAATTCGACCCCTAGCCTGGGAACCTCCATATGCCTCGGGTGCGGCCCTAAAAAGACAAAAAAAAAAGAAGGATGTTTTGCTTCATGGAGCAGCTGTAGAGGTTAATAGTGGATGTAAACGTGCTTCATGTTGCCACCCTTTCCCAGCCAGAGATGAGGGTCTGTAGGGTGAGTGAATGGAGGTGGGAGGAATAAATCCTGACTCTTACTTAGGTATGAGCCCTGAGGGTTCAGTTTGTATAGCAGTGAGAAACTAGACCTAGTCTATTCTTTCAGAACTGTGATAATAAAATAAAGCTTCTCTCTCTAACATTAATGTCAAGAAGTTAAAATTCCAAGTAAAGCAATACAGATAGGCAAAGCAGCCCACACAGCTCTCACAGTTATAAATAAGAGAACCTGGACTTATTTCAGGGGAAAGAAGTGGGGGTTTTTGTGTGTTTGTTTTATTTTTGATGTTATTTTTCATAAATGATATAAAAAAAGGAAAGCAGAGTTTGATTGAGGCTAGCACACAGCTGCTCTATTGAATGACAGTAAGGACCAGTTGTATCCTCTTTGATAAGGTGCTTATTTTTAGGGTTGCCAACTCTATTCAGAAGTTCTAAATTATGGCTGGAATTCTCTTCCAGTTTCTACATTAGGCAAAGCTGCTTTCATGGCTAAAAATTGATTTTAACTTTGGTTTTAGAACGTGGTTCTAAAACACAGTATCAGTCAAATTAGAGCTGTATAGCTTTTAAATTTACCTCTTTAGTAGAAAAGCCTGTATCTGAACATTTTTGAATGCAGAAAAGTAAAGGAAACTGTCTTCACATTTTCTATGAAAATCTCATTCCATAGTTAATTTAAAAGATTAATTCACTCATCCCTAGGAGTTCCCTTGGTGGCGCAGTGGTTAACGAATCTGACTGGGAACCATGAGGTTGCGGGTTCAATCCCTGGCCTTGCTCAGTGGGTTGAGGATCTGGCATTGCCATGAGCTGTGGTCTAATTTGTTTGCAGACACAGCTCAGATCCTGCATTGCTCTGACTCTGGCGTAGGCCAGCGGCTACAGCTCCAATTCGACCCCTAGCCTGGGAACCTCCATGTGCCACAGGAGCGGTCCTAGAAAAGGCAAAAAGACAAAAATAAATAAATAAATAAATAAATAAATAAATAAATAAATAAGAGATTAATTCACTCATCTCTTTGGGTTATTAATATTCTTTGGAACTATTGTTTTTTTGTTTTTTTGGGCTGAACCTGTAGCATGTGGAAGTTCCCAGGCTAGGGGTCAAATTAGAGCTACAACCGCCAGCCTACACCACAGGCACAGCAATGCTGGATCCCAACCACATCTGTGACCTACACCACAGCTCACAGAAATGCTGGATCCTTAATCCACTGAGCAAGGTCAGGAATTGGACCCATGTCCTCATGGATACTAGTTGGATTTATTTCCACTGCACCACAACAGGAACTTCCAACTGTTGATTTTTAAATTTTATGATTTTATTACTCATTGAAACATAGCATAGTTGCCTTAGCAGAAATGAGGGGGCAGTCGTGGTGAACCCAAAACTGATCTAATGGGCAGGATATTCCTTACTTAGATGACAATCCGTGAGGATGCTGTATAACTTCAAGAGATTGGGAATTGATTATTCTCTTAGCAAAAGGAGCATTGGTGGTTAATATTTCAGAGGGGTGTGCAAGATGGCCAGTAGTACTGTTTGCTTGCATAGTGGACGCCCCCCAAATACACACTGCTTAATGTATTTTTTTATTTCTGTGCAAGTATTCCATTGTATATTTAAGCAGTAGTAGGAATTTTTTGGGATTTTTTTTATAGCATTTATGGTTACATATTTCACAGGAACTCTGCAGGGAAATTAGATGATACATTTCAACGAATGAGACTATAGTCGATAACACATCTCTAAGCAATGTGATCTTCATCTCTTCAGCCCTGCGATAGCTGGTAAAGTCCGTGTAGAGGACACATGGCTTAGTTAAGCAGACGTAGCAATATCATACTTAGAATTATTTATTTTTATGGTTTTGATATTTTATAAATTTTGCAAGAGTTCATACATAATTTATATAAGAACTTGCTTTCTGTCACAGTCATACCAGATACCTTGTTGCTACTTGATCACTTGATAGCTTTATTTTTAAAAATCACCACAAACTGAATGGTAGGAATTAACAGGAGAATTACTTTTACATCATCATTACCTTTAGCATGTCTGGGCATAAACTTACTTGAAATGTCTGTGTGACCCAGGTTGTTCCGTGCTGTACTTATTAGAATGTGATGGTGAGAATACCTGTTGATTTATAGTTAATATGTTCAGATCCAAAAATGTTCAGATTTTTCTTCTTTAGATTATTGTAAATTATGTATATATATATATTTCCCCCTCAATATCTTTTGCCTTGGATAAGTAAGATTGAAAGGAATGGGAACACTGTTCTGTTTCCTTTGACTACTGTGTGACTCTTTAGTATAAAAACCCTGCCTTTCATTTTTGTGGAATTGAATATTTTTTTGAATTCTTACATTAAAGCACACACGTTAAAGTTGCTTTTTAACATTTATATTGAAAATGTGTACAGATAATCATTATGCTCTATTCCCACTTTTCCTTCATGGATGGAGTTAGAGGTTTAAAGGCTACATTTAATATTTTGCTCTTGGGAGAAGCTCCCATTGTGGCTCAGTGGTAGCAAACCCGGCTAGTATCCATGAGGATGCAGGTTTGGTCCCTGGCCTCGCTCAGTAGGTTAAAGATCTGACGTTGATGTAAGCTGTGGTGTAGGTTGCAGACATGGCTCAGATCCTGTGTTGTTGTGGCTGTGGTGTAGGCCACAGCTGTAGCTCCGATTCGACCCCTAGCCTCGAACTTGCATATGCCGCGTGCATGGCCCTAAAAAGACCAAAAAAAAACTTCTACTTTTGAGCTATAAAACTTAATTCAGAGTCAAATGCAAAATAAATACTGTAACCCCACTGCCATTGGAATATCTGCTCATATAAAATAACATATTTTAGCTATTTATGTAGCATCTGACAAATGATATTACTGCCCTGGAGGGGACATTTTCTCTGCCCTTTAAAAGACCCTTAATGGAGTTCCCATTTTTGCTTGGCCAAAACCTGACTGGTATGCATGAGGACTCGGGTTTGATCCCTGGCTTCGCTCAGTGGGTTAAGGGTCTGGCGTTCCCATGAGCTGTGTGGTGTAGGTCACAGACACAGCTTGGATCTGGTGTTGCTGTGGCTGTGGTGTAGACCAGTGACTACAGCTCTGATTCAGCCCCTAGTCTGGGACCTTCCATATGCTGCAGGTGTGGCCCTAAGAAGACAAAAAAAAAGACCTTAACATTTTTGCATGTCTTGATAGTTACAAATTCTATTTGATTTATTTGGAAATACGTTAATGTTTTCCATCTTAAAAATAATACATTGTATATGTAGGTTGTGTTTTCACAGTTTTTATTGGAAGATTGAATATTTTACGATGTCAAGATGCTTATAATGTTAGTGTCAGCTTATAACTATTGAGCTTGGGGAATAGGCACAGCTAGATATGACTAGTTTTAAATCCCTAATATTATTCCAAGATATGACATCATCATAGGCATTCTTAAGAATTTCTGGATATTGTTTTTATTCTGTTTTCATCAGATATGGTTCTGCCATGGATTTTTTTTTTTTTGGTGACTTTTCCTTTATTTGAAAATAGATTTCTTGATTTATGTCTTCTCTGAATTATTTCACTAATTACCGTAGCTGACATAATTCTGCTGTTAAGAGGTTACCTTCTATTCAGTGACTAAATGCAATTAGGAATACACAATTAAGAGTTTCTTTCTTGGTTTTCTTGTATTTACAGTATTACATTGTGTTTAGAAAGCATTTTCTTGAGAAAAACAAGTCAAGGAAATGATTTGCATGCTAATCTTATCAGTATAGTTTATGGCAATAAAGAGGTCCGTTAAAGTATTTTATTTTATTTTTAGTTTTTATTTTTTGCTTTTTGAGCTGAACAGGCTAGGGGTCAAATTGGAGCCATGGCTGCCAGCCTACTACCACAGCCACAGCAACACCAGATCCAAGCCACGTCTGTGACCTACACCACAGCTCACAGCAATGCCGGACGGATGCTTAACCCACTGAGTAAGGCCAGGTGTCGAACCTGCATCTTCACAGATACTAGTTGAATTTGTTTCCTCTGAGCCACAACAGGAATCCCTAAAGTATTTGAATAGTTTTTAGGGTGCAGAGCATATGAAGATATCTTCCTTGACATAATTTCTTCTGTGAACATTAGAGAATATCTCTAGAAGGAGGAAAATGTGTAAAGTTGCCCAGATACTCTGTAGCAGAGTGCTTCTTACTACTTCTGTTTGCACAGTGCCATGAAGGTCACCGCCACAACCCTAAACAGACTTGAGTAGGAGAAACTCACATTCATAATATGCCAATGAAGAGTAGTCTTCTGAACTACTGTGGTATCAAAGGGAGAACTACAGTTTTCAGAGAATTCTTACTATTTTTAAAAGGACAGAAAACTTTCTATTTTAATATTTCTTCATTATTAATTTTAGAACAGTGCTTAAGATTCCCAATATATATTTTGTTTCCATTATGGTTGCAGATTTTATACATCAGCAATCTTAGATTTATTACTTAAATATTAAATTCATATTAAGAAGAATCGATTACAAGATGTTAGGAAAAAGCTGGAGAAGTGGAAAGTTAATTCAGACATTAGTTTAGGAAATAAAGATTTAAAGTTTAATATCATTAACATTAAGAAAATATTATTTAGTCTTATGAAATAGTTTTAATATTTCCTGGGAATGAGGAATAAATCGATTTATAACAGTTAATATGTTTTCAGAGTGACTAGTTGCTGTCTTGTGATGAAATAGTTACTACCCTCGATGTATTTTCTGTATTTGGCTTTCCTTCTTAAAAATAGATATTTTCCTCAAGAGATATGGAAACATCTCTCTCTTTTCCTTTCTTGCCTTATCGTTATCATTCTGTTTAATTTCACCTTCAAATAGCCCCAGTGTCCTGATGGAGCAGTGTCCTTAAGCATCTGGTACAGTGGGAGGAAAGTACCACATATAGCAGATATGTGTGATGGCCTGGTAAGCATCCAATGTTAGATCCTAGGACAGATTCATAGCAGAATTGGTCTCATTGTAGTCATTTATAACACTCAGTGCCTAAAGATGGCTTGTTTTTGAAGATGAGTTAGCTGCATGTGCTAAATCTATACCCGATGCACTCATTGCATTTTATATATAGTATACCTAGGTGCATTAGTCTATTTCTTTATTTTTTTAGGGCCACCTGTGTGGCATACCAACATTCCCAGGCTAGGGGTCAAATCAGAGCTGCCAGCTGCCAGCTGCCAGCCTAGGCCACAGCCAAAGCATTGTAGGATCAGGGCCATGTCCGTGACCTACACCACAGCTCATGTCAATGCCGGACCCTTAACCCATTGAGTGAGGCCAGGGATGGAACCCTCATCCTCATGGTTAGTAGTCGGGATCATTACTGCTAAGTCACAACGGGAGCTTATGGGTGTGTTAGTTTAGCTGGAATAGAGAAATATTTGCCCCAGTGATAGAGAGGATTATTAAGATTTTGAGGTAATAGTTTACATTGAAGAATTGCTAAAAAGACCCCTTTAAAAAGGTCACTTGTATAAATTTATTTAATTAGATAATTATTGCTTTTTCGGGCATATGGAGGTTCCCAGGCCAGGGGTCAAATCAGAGCTGTAACCGCCAGTCTATACCACAGCTCACAGCAACGGCGGTCCTGAACCCACTGAGCGAGGCCAAGGATCGAACCTGCGTCCTCACGGATACTAGTCAAATTCACTTCCACTGAGCCACGAGGGGAACTCCTAAATTTATTAATTAGATCCTGGCCCCCACCTCCACTCTATGTGTGGGGGCCTGGCCCACCACCACATATCCAACAATACTTTTTTAAAGTAGCATAATTCTATAGATAGATATATATTTCAGCTGTGGTTATTGGAAAGTCCTGGAAAATGTATGTCTGGAAAATTAAAATCATAGAATACTGAAGCTTCAGAAATCGGGTATTTAGGAAGGAGTATATAGTAATAAAACCTGTACCTGTGTACAGCTTGGCATCAGTTTTGGAAAGTTGTGAAAATTGTTTAATGTTAGTGAAAATTAAGTGAATGCATGCTTCCAGTGCTAGGAATGTTCTTCCATGATATTTTGATCTTCAGAGTGAACTGTTAATTAAAGGAGTTGGTAAGGAGAGATCCAAACTCCTTCCCCTTGATTTTCATAGCTTTCTGTTCTTTACCTTATCTTCCCTTTTTGTCATCATTTATCATATTTTCTACTGTACATTTCCTTATGTTTTGCATTTCACCTAATCTGGAATTCCTGCTCAGTCCATGCTCACCAGGTACTTAATGCCATTTGATTTGATCTTCTTTGCATCCTCAGAGAATTTTGTATCTACTTAATGGCACCTATCACATGCTGCCTTATATCTTCATGCACAAGTCATTATCCCTAGAATGCACAATGGGGACCTCTGCCTTAATTATTTTCCTTTAGCAGGTGTTCTATAGTTAATAGAATTTAAGTTGGTTTGTGTGTGTGTGTGTGTGTGCATGCACACATACCTTCTAGGTATTTTAAGATTATTCACAGTCAGCAGTGTTAAATCTTATCCTTCGAAAGCTGTGTACTTGACTGTGTGAAAGAATCCTGAATAGTCTTATACTGTGCTCTTCTTCTATTTCCATGCTGAATCTTCACATTTTTCCTTGTCTCAATCCCATAGACTTAATTCAGAGATCTCATCTGTTCTCTTGACTATAAGTTATTTATGAGTAAATGATTTATTTGACCTTTGTGGCCTGAGGTCTCCCTCTTAACTATTAGATATATTGCATAGATATCAACTGCTTTTCTACCCAGGGCCCATGTTTCTGAAGAATTAAGTGCAGTCTTTGCACTGTGAAAATGTAGCACGATTGAGGACAACAGGTGGAATATCTGGTTTGGGGAGAAACCGTGATTGATTCAACTTGGAGCATGTTGAGTTCAAGATACTGATGGGTAGAATGTAGATGATTGGGGATTCTAGAAAAACATAGACTAGAAACGGGATATTAGAAATTGGACATCACCTTCATAAAAGTGGTGATTGAATAAGCAAGAGAGTTTGTTGATCCCAGAGGTAGTCAATATAAAGAGAGAAAAAAGCCAAGAGAAGAATATAGGGAATATTAATTTTTCATCAGTGAAAAAGGAAAGATGAACAATGAAAAGAAAAAGGTAAGAGGAGAATTCAGAGAAGCTATCTCTTAGAAACCAAGAAAGGAAATAGTTTTAAGGAGATTCTAGTCTATAAACATAACTGTAGTGGTCAGAAAGGAGGAAGAAATCATTGGGGCCTTTTCACAACAAGGAGGTTTAGTAAATCATTAAAGATGGATGCACTTGAGGGCTCTATGGGAGGTGAGAAAGTGGAGACAATAGGTAAGTTACACTTTGGAGAAGTTAAGCTATGAGAAGGAGTGAAAAGATTGTAGTTTGATTAGATGGCAGGATCAAGAGAAGTTTGTGCTATTTTTGTGTTTTATTTTATTGGATTTGTTTGTTTGGGCTTTTAGACCAGGGAAGCAATAGGGAGAAAGAGATTTGACATGTGATTGTTGGAGGAGAAGTCAAAGAGATGATGGGTGAATGGGCTCAGAAGCCCAAGTAAAGGTATAGTCTTGTCTGAGATGGGAGTAAGGCATGAGATAGGACAGAGAAGGTACAGAAAACTCTTGAAGAAAGATCTCTTAATGACCTGTGGGGCAACCTCAGGTTGCTGAATACAATGTATAATTGGGGCCCCCAAAGGTGTGGTGTTGAGGCTGGGAGCAGGGTGGTTAGAGTGGGACAGAAGACTAATGAAGAAATAACAACCGAAATGTTTCCAGATTTGGTTAAAACTGTAAACCCATGGATCTAAGAACTCAACAAACCCCAAACACAAGAAGCATGAAGAAACTAATGCATAACACATTATAATATAGTCAAATTGCTCAAAACTAGTGATAGAAACAACCAGAAAAAAATGTTAACATAAGAAGAACCAAGAAATTTTCTCATTGAAAGCAATGAAAGGGAAAAGACAATAAAGCAACGTATTTACTGTAAGGAAAAACTTATGTAGAATTTTATACCCAGCTAAAATATCTTTCAGAAAATAAAGAGGAAATAAAGGCTTTTTGAGAAATACAAAAGCTGAAAGAATTCATCACCAGCAGACACACACTATAAGAAATGTTAAAGGAAGTCCTTTAGAAACCATTAATGCCATGGATCTATACAAAGGAACAAAGTGTACCAGAAAAAATGGTAACTGCATGGGTAAATATATACAGTTTTTTTCTTATCACTCAAATCCTTTAAAAAGATAATTGAACATATTTCAGTGTCCCTTTCATAGTAATTGATATAGAAAATCAGTAAGGCTATATAGATTTGAATGACAGTATCAACCAACTTGATTTAATTAACAGTTGTGGAACACTGCATCTAACAACAGCAGAAATGTATATTTTCAGGTTCACATGGAATATTTACTAAAATAGACCATATTTTGGGGCATGATCAAATTGCTAAATAAAAAGTATTTAATTCATACAAAATAGGGTTTGTGAACACAGTGGAATTAAATTAGAAATCAAAAATAGGAATCTAGAAAATCCTCAAATATTTATAAACTAAATAATACACTTTCAAATAACCCATGTGTCCAGGAAGTAATCAAAAGAGAAATTACAAAATGCTTAGAATTGAATGGAAATAAAAACATTTCAAAATTTGGGGAATGCTGTTCAGGGGAACAGCATTAATATTAAACATTAATATTAAAAAAGAAGGAAAGTCTCAAGTTAGTGTCTTAGTTTTCACCTTCAGGGACTAGAACAAGAGCAAATTAAATCCCAAGCAAGTAGATGAAATAATAAAGATTAGATGGAAGTCAACGAAATAAGATACACAAAAAAAAATAGAGATCAAAAGTCAGTGAAACCAGTGCTAAACTCTGAGAGTATCATTAATGATAAATCTTTTGCCAGACTAATCAGGAGAAAGGAACTCAGAAATTAACAGTATAATGAATGACCAAAATGATATTAAAGATTCTTACAGGTATTAAACACCAAGAGAATATTATTAACAACTTTTCCCCAGTAAATTCAGACCCTTAGGTGAAGTGGACACTGTGGAGGATAAGAATTTTCAAAGCTCATCCAAGAAGTACATAATCTGAATAGTCCTATATGTATTTAAAAATCAGCCCCAAAAGAAAACTGTATCTACAGCGAACCCTAGAGAACTGGTTTGAATACCTTCAAACATTTAAGGAAGAAATAATACAAATTATATTACAATCTCTCAGAAACTTGGGAGAGAATATTTTCTAACACATTCAATGAGGACAGCATTACCTTAAACCACCACCTGACAAAACTGCAGATACACGGAGTTCCCGTCGTGGCACAGTGGTTAACGAATCCGACTAGGAACCATGAGGTTGCGGGTTCGGTCCCTGCCCTTGCTCAGTGGGTTAACGATCCGGCGTTGCCGTGAGCTGTGGTGTAGGTCGCAGACGTGGCTCGGATCCCGCGTTGCTGTGGCTCTGGCATAGGCTGGCAGCTATAGCTCCGATTCGACCCCTAGCCGGGAACCTCCATATGTCGCGAGAGCGGCCCACGAGATAGCAAAAAGACCAAAAAAAAAAAAAAAAAAAACTGCAGATACAGAAATTCTAAACAAGTTTATAATCCCCATATCTGGGGATTATAAATATATCTACTTAAAAATAATATTATGACCACATAGTCTTTAGAATATAAGAATTCAAGCTTCTTTTATCATTTGAAAGTCAAGCACCACAATTTACTAACATACTAAAAAAGAAAAACTGTATGATCATCTCAGTAGGTGGAGTGGAAAAAAGTCCAAAATTCATTTCTTTCCATTTCTTTTTTTCTTTTTAGGGCCACACCTGCTGCATATGACAGTTCCAAGGCTAGGGATTGAATCAGAGCTGCAGTTGCTGGCCTAAGCCACAGCCACAGCAATGCCAGATCCAAGCTGCATCTGTGACCTACACTGCAGCTTGTGGCAGTGCTGGATCCTCAACCCACTGAGAAAGACCAGGGATTGAACCTGCATCCTCATGGACACTGTCAGGTTCTTAACCCTCTGAGCCACAATGAGAACTCCCAAAATTCATTTCTAATAAAAATTCCCAACAGTCTAGGAATAGACAAGAACCATCTCAATCTGATAAAGGGCATCTACCAAAAACAAAAAACCCAAAAAAAGAAAAAAATACCCTATAGCTAATATCATACTTAATACTGAAAGGCTGAATTCTTTTACTCAATAACAGTAATAAGACTAGGACATCCACTCTCATCAGTATTGTTCTCAAGGTTCTAGCCAGTACACTAAAGGCAAGAAAAGTAAATAAAAGGCAAGAAAATATTGGGTAAGAAAAAGTTAACTGTTGGTGTTCCTGTTATGGCTCAGTGGTAACGAACCTGACTAGTATCCATGAGGATGCAGGTTTGATCTCTGGCCTCACTCAGTGAGTTAAGGATTCAACATTGCTGTGAGCTGTGGTGTGGGTCACAGACACAGCTCAGATTCCATGTTGCTGTGGCTGTGGTGTAGGCCGGCAGCTATAGTTCTAATCCAACCCCTAGCCTAGGGACTTCCATAAGGCCCCTAAAAGAGAAGAAAAAAAAGTTAACTGTTTGTGGATGACAGGACCATCTATGAAGAAAATCCAGTGTTATATACAAAATGGTTACTAGAACTAATAAACGAATTTAGAAAGATTGCAGGATACAAGATCAGTGTATAATAATCAGTTGTATTTCTATGCTAAATACTATAGTATTTCTATACTAATAAAAATCAAATTAAAGTTCTTTAAAAACATAAAAGCATGATAAAATAGGAAATTCGTAGAAATAAATATGACCAGAATGTGAAAGACCTACATGATGAAGACTATGAAATATTGTTGAGAAAAACTAAAGACCTTGTTGGAGTGGTATACCTTGTTGGTTGGTCAATATTAAGAACTTAGTTCTTTCCAAGTTGATTTATACATTCACCACATTCCCAAAGAACATCTTTGCAGGCATTTTATTTTATTTTATTTTATTTTATTTTTGTAGAAGTTGAAGGGTTGATAATTGATATGGAAATGCAGAGAACCTAGAAGAGCCAAAATACCTTTGAAAAAAGAAAGTTAGAGGTCTGATTTCAAATTACAGTAATCCAGACAGTAGTGTTGGCACTGAGGTAGATCATTGGAGCAGAATAGAGTATCTAAAACTTGACCCACATGTGGATGGACAGCTAATTTGCAACAAAAATGCAAAGGCAAGTCAGTGGAAGAAAGGATTATCTTTTAAATAAACAGTCCTGGAGCAACTGGATTTCCAGCTACAAAAAAATGAACTTTAATTCATACCTTGCTCCATATACAAAAATTAACTCAATGTAAGTCACAGACCTAAATGCACAACCTAAGACTATAAAACTTCTAGAAGAGAACAATAGAACAATTAGGGCTTTATGTTAAGCAAATATTTCTTAGATAAGACACCAAATCACGATCTGTGAAAGAACAAACTAGAACTTGTGCTCTTTGAAATGGTGTTAAGAGAATGAGAAGACAAAGCACACTCAGAAATTATATTTGCAAGTCATATATCTGATAAAGGATATATTTGTGGAATATATAAAGCACTCTCAAAATTCAGTATAGGTATTCTCCACTTTTCAAAAGTCCTCTTTATATCACTTTGCTTTTATAAAAGACTTATGTTAGTACCTGTTTTCACTAACCAAGAGAAATCCAAAGAGGATTTTTGGTTTTACAAAAAAAAAGGTAAAAATAGTGTTCAAGCATTTGCTTTACAGCAGCCATTATAGAGGCGTCTCTCACCCTGAGCAGCAGCATTGGTCCTGCCATGCTCCTTCCCTGGATGCCACACTCAGCATCTTGAATCAAGCTGCCATAGCTTTTGAACTGTTTGTTAGCATCTGTGATTTATTTTAGTTTATTTTGTGCATATGTTACTAAGTTGTATCCTAAAGTAATTGTTGCTTCGCTTTACAACATTTCAGTTTACAAAAGGTTTCCTGGGAATGTTCTACTTTCAGATAGCAAGGGAAACCTGTAATAAAAAAAGTAACCCAGTATAAAAATGGGCCAAATACTTGAACATACGTTTCACCAGTAAAGATATATAGATAGCGAACAAGTACATGAAAATATGATTAACATCATTAGTTGTTGGAAAATGCAGACTAAAACCACAGTGAGACCATTATACACCCATTTCTATGGCTGAAATTGAAAACTGAAGTGTTTGCAAAGATAAGAAGGAATGTTAGCTCTTATACTGCTGATGGGAATGTAATATGGTACATTGACTTTGGAAAACAGTTTGGCAGTTTCTTAAAAAGTAGTCTAAATGGCCGTCCACAGGGAAATGGATAAACTACTATATTCATACAAAGGACTACTTCTCAGTAGGGAAAAGGGGTGAACTGTCAACACATGCTATGTCATGGAGGACTCTCAGAATCTTATTCTGAATGAGAGAAGCTTGAATAATTCCATTTATATAAAATTCTAGAAAATGTGAACTAATGTCAGTGACAGAAAGCAGATTAATGGTTATTTGGGGATAAAGTAGGAGTGGTGGTGGGAGGACTGGGAGGAAAGTGTTAGAGCTGTAAGGCTATTTTGGAAGCGATGGATATGTTCATTATCTTGATTGTGGCCTTTGTTTCAGAGGTGTATACATATATGAGAACAGATCGCATAGTTTATTGTATGCCAGCTGTACTAAATAAAAATAAAAACTGTCTTTGCTCTCTGACCACTTGTGCTACACATCTAAGACTAGTTCCTATATTTACTGGATCTTAAGACCCAACTAGGACACTTATTAAAAATACTGAGTTCCAAGCCTCAGAATTACTAGGATGGGGCTGAGGAATCTGTACTTTTAACAAACACCCCAGATGATTTTTTCTTATTACTCAAGCTTGAAAAGCTTGTTCCAGATTAGATTAATTGCACTTTGGCCACCTGAACCCATTTCTGTATATAAGAAAGGGATGTTAGGTTCCTAATACTAACAGAAAGGCCTAGCTGTAGAATGCTTGATTATGCTTTTACTGTGGCCAGATGAGATCATTTAGAGTAGGGCAGGGTTTTTTTCCTTATTGTATATAATATATTGAGGTCAGCCTTACATTATAAATTCCTGAAGTGACAGAATGGAAATCTCTAAATAGTCCCAACATTAGTGAACATTGCATTAAAGAATAAAGAAGAATTTTATTTATATCCTTTTTCATATCTGTATATGTTGTTAGTGGAAAAACAATTTATATCCCAGCTATTAAGAAGCTATAAAATAACGCAAGTTGGGAAAAGAGGAATAAGATGAATAGGAGAACATTGTTATTCTCTGCATGTTCTTTAAATGGATGTAACAAGAGTCTTTCATAAAACTCTGGAAAAAACACCCTGACCTTCTATTTGCCCCCTTTCCAACGACGTCAAATGAGAGGAAATTATAGAATAAGTCTGTCTAAATTTTAAATGGTTCCGTTATCAGAAGACTTTAGAGAACAAGTTTTCCACAAATCATCTTAGTGCTACTTGGTCTTGATTTTTTTTAAAGAGTGGGTGAGCCAACATATAATTAATCACTTTTTTGTTGTTGGCTTCTAAGGAAATGAAACTGCAATGTTCCCTTTGGCTTTATTGTTCTTTTTTGGTGTGTATTAGTGCCGCAGTATGTAATATGAGAACCTTAGGTGGCTCCTTAGGGGACAACACCACATGAAAGAAGGGGTTTTTAAAAGTCAGCTCATGTATGTCATACTATTATGGTACCCGTGAACACCCTGGATCTCAGATTCCACCAGCATTACTGTAAAAGTCTTTTATGGTCAGAAGTTGTTAGAATATCACTTGTTGGTGGATGGGGTTACTCATCAAATGCCAATATCCACTTGTTACCAATGTTCATTGTTTGCTCCTCCAAAATCTAGTTTGAAGTGAATATTCTTTCTCCACAGCTGCTGCCACTATCAGTGAATAAGAACAGACCCATCTCTTCTTATAAAGATGGGGTGGGAACACCTGTCCAACTAGTTTCAGTTCTTTTTTTTTTTCTTTTTTCTTCCCTGTGGAAATTGGATAGTATTTAAAAAATTAAGCATTACATTGACTAATAGCCATCATTATTAAAAGTTCACATAAAGTATGGAGTTCCCGCTATGGCACAAGGGGATCAGTGGCATCTTGGGAGTGCTGGGACATAGGTTCGATCCCAGACCTGGCTCAGTAGGTTAATGTTGCTGCAGCTGCAGCTTAGGTCACGACCAAAAAAGATTTTTTAGAAAGTTCATATAAAGTTTAAAGGTGAGCAATACTCATATGTAAGCAGGCACCTTCCTTTAACTTTAATTAATTTGAAATTTTTGTTCCATTTTTAGGCAGAATAGAATCTTTTGGTTTAAGGGAAATTCCAATAGACTCTTGTCTCTATGGAAATTAAAAAAAAAAAAAATCCATCTCCATCTGATCCCTGTCTCTTCTCTCCTCCCAAAGCACAGACCTAAAGAATGAGCATTGTTCTACCTTAATGGTAACTATTAATGAAAAAGATACTAAGTTCTAAAAAGCTTAGTATTTCTTTGGTTTTAGTATGGGAATAATGCTGGCCTAAAAACAAGTTGAGAAATGTACCTTCCCTGTTTTTTTAGTGAGTTTGTGTAGGATTGTACTGAGGTTTGAAATGTTTTCCCCTAAAAGATAGGTTGAAGTCCTGACCCTCATACCTCAAATGTGACCTTATTTGGAAACAGGGTCATTACAGATAAAATGTTAAGATGAAGTCATAATCATTTAAGGTAGACCTTAATCTAATGTGACTAATTTCACTCTAAGAAGAGACACTGGCATGCAAGGGGAGAGTGTTGTGTGGAAACAGAGGCCAAGATTGACGTGGTACAGCTGCAAACCAAGGAACACCGGGGATTGTTGGCAAAACACCAGCAGCTCAGCAGATGCAAAGAAGGAGGGAGTGTGGCCCTGCGACACCTTCTTTTCAGACGTCGAGTCTCCAGATCCATGAGACAAATACCATTAAGTCACCTAGTTTGTGGTAGTTTATTATGGCAGTTTGTTATTAGGAAGCTAATATGGATTTGTATTAATTTTTTGTTTTAAGTTTACTAGAATTCACCCAGTGAAATGATATGGATGCAGAGTTTTCTATGTGGAAAAAAATTTTTATAATGATTTTTATTTTTTCCGTTATAGCTGGTTTACAGTGTATTGTCAATTTTCTACTGTACAGCCAGATGACCCAGTTACACATACATGTATACATTGTTTATTCTCACATTATCATGCTCCATCATAAATGACTAGATATAGTTCCCAGTGCTATACAGCATATCTCATTGCTTATCCATTCCAAAGGCAATAGTTTGCATCCATTAACCCCAAATTCTCAATACATCCCACTCCTCTCCCTCCCTCTTGGCAGCCACAACTCTCTTCTCCAAGTCCATGATTTTCTTTTCTGAGGAGATGTTCATTTGTGCTGGATATTAGATTCCAGTTATAAGTGATATCATATGGTATTTGTCTTTGTCTTTCTGGCTCATTTCACTCAGTATGAGATTCTCTAGCTCCATCCATGTTGCTGCAAATGGCATTATGTCATTCTTTTTTATGGCTGAGTAGTATTCCATTGTGTATATATACCACGTCTTCTTAATCCATTCACCTGTCAATGGACATTGAGGTTGTTTCCATGTCTTGGCTATTGTGAATAGTGCTGCAGTGAACATGCAGGTGCATGTGTCTTTTTTAAGGAAAGTTTTGCCTGGATATATGGCCAAGAGTGTGTTTACTGGGTCATATGGTAGTTCTATGTATAGTTTTCTAAGGTACCTCCATACTGTTTTCTATAGTGGTTGTACCAGTTTACATTCCCACCAACAGTGCAGAGGGTTCCCTTTTCTCCAGCTTTGTTATTTGTGTACTTATTAATAATGACCTTTCTGACTGCTATGAGATGATACCTCATAGTGGTTTTGATTTGCGTTTCTCTAATAATCAGTGATGTTGAGCATTTTTTCAAGTGCTTGTTGACCATCTGTGTATCTTCTTTGGAGAAATGTCCATTCTGGTCTTTTGCCCATTTTTCCATTGGGTTGGCTTTTTTGCTGTTGAGTTGTATATCTTGTTTGTATATTTTAGAGATTAAGCCCTTGTCAGTTGCATCATTTGAAACTATATTTTCCCAATCTCTAAGTTGTCTTTTTGGTTTTTTATGGTTTCCTTTGCTGAGCAAAAGCTTGTCAGTTTGATTAGGTCCCATTGGTTTATTTTTGCTTTTATTTCTGTTGCTTTGGGAGACTGACCTGAGAAAACATTTGTAAGGTTGATATCAGAGAATGTTTTGCCTATGTTCTCTTCTAGGAGTTTGGTGTCTTGTCTTACATTTAAGTCTTTAAGCCATTTTGAGTTTATTTTTGTGCATAGTGTGAGAGTGTGTTCCAGTTTCATCAGTTTACATGTGGCTGTCTGGTTTTTGTGTAGAAAGATTTTTATTATGAATTCAAGGATACGTTCATCTGTTAAATTATTTGAATATAGTAAAAGTCTATGATATTATGTTTTATATAATTTACATTTTCCATTTCTCAACTGTGCAGACTAGCTATAGTATTTAAAGTAACACATTTTCATATTAGGAAAATTTTAGACATAATTAACAATTTTGGGTGGTGGAGTTTGTAATCAACAATAAAAATAATTCTTTCCAACAGCTATAATTATCTTAGAATGTAAAATAATAATATAATATTCACATTCAAGGATGCATTCATTAAAATGTTCTTTTCTGTCCAAGCAAAAGACTCTAACTGGGTATTTTTGTAAATATCTTTTTGCTTTTAAGAGTTGGTTGATCTGTTATTTTTCGGTCCATAGCTTATCACAGGCGGCAGCTCTCTGAAAACTGTTTTAAATATCCCCTCATGGTGTTGCTATGCTTCTTCTCAGTGGGCCTTCGGAGTGACACTGTGGGAGCTCATGACTCTAGGCCAAACACCCTACGTGGACATCGACCCGTTTGAGATGGCCGCGTACCTGAAAGATGGTTACCGAATAGCCCAGCCAATCAACTGTCCTGATGAACTGTAAGTTTTTCTGGGTTCGAAGACATGGGTTTCATTTCATCTACAATGTTTGGGTAAAAGAAAAAGCAGGGGTGTCCACACTCATCCAGAAGTTTCCCTTTTGAGAGTAATGCCTCTGTGGGCTTGAATTATACTCTTGTAGAGAAACCACAAAGTCAGGCAGACTCATTCACCCTTTAGTGCATTTGACAGTAGAACTTTTGCATTTCATGTTTGTAGTGGTTAATTTAATCCAAGAGACTAATATACAAATATGCAGAGTGAGAAAACACTGGTTACTCTGTGAGTGAGATCTGACTTATTTATACAGCCGTAAGGACATCTTTAGTTATAAAGAGCCTTTCTCACTGCCATCTTGCCTAGCCGGCTGCTGTCAATTGCTGTATATGTAAGGAAGATGTTCTCGTCTAGTGTGTGAGCTAGTTCTTTTCCTGCTTTCATCACATAGGTTGTCTTCCCACATAATGAGACTGGAGTGGACAGGAGGCTGTTCAGGGGTGATCGAGTGCATAGATGAGTGTGGTCTCAGTTCCAGAATCCCTTAAGTTTTATTCTGTGGTGAGCTTTCACACAGATTTTATTATGGATCCAGGGTTCTTACATCTTAGATAAAGCTTCCTCTTTCTCCAGGTTCTTTCTCTCAGAACTTACATTCAGTTGACCTCTGAACAATGCGGCTTTGGACTGTGTGGGTTTTTTCAGTGGTAAATGCTACAGTACTACAAGGTCCATGGCTGGTTAAATCTGCAGATGTGGGAGAACTGGGGATACAGAAGGCTGACTATAAGTTATATGCAGATTTTCAACTATGAAGAGGTCAGTGCCTCTAACCCTTGCATTGTTCAAGAGGTAACTGTATGGATAACAGATTATTACTTTGTGTTTTAGAGTTACAAAAAAAAAATCTCTATTTGCTGATATATTTTGACATGTTCTCACAAATAATTGAAATCCACACATAACATCCAGATAACTCATTTTAGCTTCTCATTTTAGAACTGCCAACAGATAGTAATATTGATTGAATTTTACTATGTCATCCTTTCCATACTGACGTTTAGGCAGAAAACATAAATGGTATCAAATTGACTAAAAGGTACCAAAAAGTACTGTATCAACACTAGCCAGATTTTCTCTTTTGTCACTCTCCAGATTTGCGGTGATGGCTTGTTGCTGGGCCTTAGATCCAGAGGAGCGACCCAAGTTCCAGCAGCTGGTACAGTGTCTCACAGAGTTCCATGCCGCCCTGGGGGCCTATGTCTGACTCTACACTCACAGCCCCGCAGCATCAGGAGGAAGGTGCCTGTCACGGATGCTTCATACACCATGCAGCACCAACGGAAGCACATTTGTCTTCCAGAACACCGTGCCTTAGGAACGCTTTTAGAATCTGAACTTTTTAAGACAGACCTAATGATGTGGAATATTTTATAGATATCACTTTTATTAGTTAAGCTGAAAAGGTTTTTGTAAATTTTTTGGCCAAAAATTTTTTAAACATAGTTAACTTTGGACTAGGGGTACATTCTTACAGAATAAATAAACAGTTTTTAAAATTGTTTAAACTCAGATATTTGGAATAGCTTATCTTAGTGCCATCTGCTTTTTATTTTTTGACTTCATCAAGGTAATGTAGGTGACTCACCTTTAAAGTTTTAAAAATATTTATCACTAGTCTTGGGAATGGTTTGTCTTCAAGATGTAGTACTTTTTCTTAGGAAAAGAAAAATAGAAAAAGATGTCAGTTTGCCTTGAACAGGAAAAGGCAGTATTGGAGGAAGAAAACTTAAAGAAAAGCTAGAGGGAGAAAGAGAAAAATACTTGCTAGAAACCGAAACTATGCTTTTGTGGAAAATTGTGTGGTTTTTTGTTTTTTTTTGTTTTTGTTTTTAATGAAAAGGTGTTCTACTTTCCTATTTGGGGGGAAGTAGGGACTGAGTTCTTTGAGGTATCCTAAATTTGGCAGAAACTGGCATTTCTGTGAGCCGCAAGTGATTTGGGGCAGGTCAATAGTAAACAATGGTAGTTTTATTTATTTTTACTCTCTGGAAAAGGAGATAACAGAATTCCAGAAAGTGAAATCCTGTTTCTACGACTAAGAATCGCTTTTATTGCACCTAGAATAGTGCTATGCACAGAATGGGTGCTTGAGTTGTTGTGAGTAAAAAATGTAAACTGGTCAATTTTGTGCTATCTTCAAGGCTGGCTTAAGTATAAAATTGTTTTTTTTTAAACACTTGAAAAATTAAAGAATTTGTTTTATATTATTACAGTATTGAAAATATTGCTCATAATGAATGATTGATTGTGACTGATAAGTCTTTGAACACTCAACAGCTAGACATCCCTGTTTCACTTCATAGGTGTCTCACTCAGGCTCCCAAGCCCTAACCCAGATACAGCTGACTCTGCTCAGCCTCCAGGTTTTAATAAAAAGTTGAAATTATTATTACACAGAAGTATTACAGCAATGAAACTTTTATCCAGAGCCATTAGATTCAGGGTGTGTATACATTTCTCCTTGGCTACAGTCGGCCTAAGGCAGTGTTGAATGGGCCTCTTAAATAGCTAAGCCTATAGCTCCCATCCTTACAGGTTCGGAGGAGAGAATGTGTAGCAGCTGGAGGCTTTTGCTGTTCTTATAGGAGCTTTATGGATCAGTAGCACATCTGGAAAAATAGCTCACACAGTTCATGCTCTGCCACAAGCAGGCCAAGAACATGATCTTTCTGTGTGCCATTTATTAACACTGGTTCTTTGTTAAATACTCGGCCCCCTGAGGGGCTGGCTCTTTTTAAAGCTCTTTGAACTGTGTGAGTTACAGATGTTTTTGTCCACAACCTACAGTCTCAGAAGGCATTCAGTCAGTAAATATTTACTTAGTGTTTATTATGTATTGAATGCACATGGGGTGAGTGGTTCAACTCTAGCATCCCTTCCAACATTCAGTGCATTTTTTTATGTGTTCAGGTTAGTGCATTTAGATACCAGAGTTCTGTGTACAAGATCAGTTCAAAGAAAAAAATGCTGTCGGCTTCTATCCCAAATTAGCACGTAGTGAAAGGTGCTCTCAGTTTGCTTGGATATGTGGTGCTTTTAACCATATCTCTTTGTTTGTAAGCTGTTTTATTTTATGTATGTATATTTGTTTGGAAAGTGGTTTAAGACTCTAAATAGATTTTTCTTGCGAAACTACTTGGGAGTCATTGACTTCGATGAAAAGAGCAGTTACAAGATTACCATGGCTGAGAATATGTATGGAGTTTGTTGGAGTAAAATGTCTGTGAGATTTGGGAATGGAGTAGATGCTGATGCTGGAGTGGGATGGGAATGGCAAAGAGAGGAAAGAAGTGCTTTAGAGAAGAATGGAAGGTAGTCCTATAGTTTCTGGAGCAAGGGTAGGCTGGGAAAGCCTTTGACTCAGTTGAGAAACATAATAAAAGGAAAACACTGTGGATCAAAAAAAAAGATTACCATGGCTGGTCTGGTTCCAGTGGTTTGTAAATATTACTGAACAGATTTTGTGGAAAATGTAATTTTTATCGGAAGGAAGCAAATTAACAAAGCACTGATGTGATGTAAGCTGACTCTGGTGACCAAGAGCTCTATTATGTTCAGTCCTCTCATGTAACACCTCCATTGTAAGTGAGGAGGATTGGGTTATTCACTCAATCTCTATTTGTTTTTTTTGTTTGTTTGTTTTTGTCTTTTTGCCGATCAGTCTCTATTTGCTGAGTGCCCAGGTATGTCTGACTCTCAAGATATGCAGGGAACAAGACAGATGATGTTCCTCCCTTTCTGGGTCTTATATACTGTTGTTGTTGTTGTTGTTGTTGTTGTTGTTGTTTTAATTTTTTGCCCTTTAGGGCTGCACCCTAAAGGGCACATGGAGGTTCCCAGGCTAGGGGTCACATCGGAGCTACAGCCGCCAGCCTATGCCATAATCACAGTAATGCCAGATCTGAGCCGCCTCCATGACCTATACCACAGCTTATGGTAGTGCTGGATCACCAACCCACTGAGCGAGGCCAGGGATTGAACCCACATCCTCATAGATACTAGTCGAGTTTGTTACCACTGAGCCGCGGTGGGAACTCTGTGGGTCTTACATTGTTGTTAGGAGAAGAGATAATGAACATAAGCAAGATTTTGGTAAGTGCTATTGAAAAAATAGAGTGGTATTGGAGAGAATGGATGTCTTGTTTAGTAGGTTTTCTCTGGGCAGGTGACATTTGAGCTAGGGTCTGAATGACAAAAAGCCACCTATGAGAAGATCCAAGCAGGAGGGACATACCGCAGCTGTAGAAGCCTTAAAACAGGAAGAGCTGGCCCTCCCTGTTCATTCTTCAGCTGCTGCTACTGAAAAGCCGTTGTGGCTAGAACGTTGTTAGGGAAGAGGTCTGGGAGATGCAGGAACAGACGGAGGGCCTTGTTAGCCGTGGGACACATTTATATTTTATTCTAAATACAATGGAATTTTGTTCAAGGAGTTTTAAATAAGGGAGTGACATGATCTGATTTGTCGTTGTAAAAAAATTATGCCAACTTTTTTGTGAAGGTTAGATTGTAGAGAGGCAAAGGTGAAAGTAATGAGACTATAAGAAACTAGTGCCTAGTTTAGGAAAGAAAACAGCAGTTTTGGACCAATTTGAGTTGTGCATGAGATTAGAAGGGGCAGATTGGACCTGGATCCATTGGCTATTGGAGGGTGGGCTGAAGAAGGAAAGAGAGTGGTCAGGAATGACTAGTTGGTTTGGGGCTTGGGCATCTTGGCCAAATTATGTACTGAAATGGAAAAACTCTAGGAGGAACAGGTTTTTGCTTTGGCAGGGGAATGAGTAATTTGTCATAAGCCATGTTTGAGATGCCAGATGGTCATCAAAATGGAAATTTTGAGTAGATAGCTGAGAATCTACAGCTCAGGGAGGAGGTCTAATTGAACATATAAAGGTAGGCGTGTAACATATAGACTGTATTTAAAGTCATGGTGTTGGATCAGCTTGCTTCAGGATAGAGTGTAGATGGACAGAAGGTCCTGGGACTGAGTCCTAGCACCCCAACTTTTAATGGTCTAGTGAAGGAAGAAGAAATAACAAAGACCAATGAGAAACCACTGTAGTTAGAAAGAGCACTAACAAAGACAGGAAAACGATGTGTCACGGAAGCCCAGGGAAGAAGATGTTTCAAAATGAAGAAAGAAGCCTGTGTGGGGTTTGGCATTATGGAATTATTGATGGAAGCAGTAGGAACTGGGGCAAGTTGACATGTAAAAAGTAGGTGGGAAAGTGGAGAGCCCTGCTGCAGCCAGCACTCTTGAAAGTTTTGCCATGCAGGGAAGGGGAGCAGTAATTAGACAAGATCAAAGAAGTATTGGGCGGGACACAGGGCATATTTGTTTTCCAGAGGAAGATACAGTACCAGGAAATGTTTCACAGGTGATGGGAACGGTTGAGCTGAGGGAGAAAAGTCACTTTGGGTGTGGAACACTCTTCCTTCTTGTCCTTTGGTCCATGAGCATGAAGCCCTCTCCAGTCTAGGCGCCAGTCTCTGGTTGTGGTAAAAGTCATGTTTTTACTGCGAGAACATGCAAGGGTGAAGGGAAGTGGTGCACAGTACTTGAAGCATTTTCATTATGTGCAAAGCTGCCTGTAGTGAGTTCACTTCCTTAGGACTTTAAAGCCGTCATGGTCTAGTTGCCATCATCATCTTTTGCCCCACTGCCCTGCAACTGCTTGACTGGCCTTGGTCCTTACCCACCCATCCAGCCTCTGCCAGAGTGATCTTTCCTAAACTGAGCTGCTATCCCTGCTTAAAACCCTTCAACCACTTCCCAGAGCCTTCAGGGTAGAATTCAGAACTCCTAGAGGTACAAAGCCTCACTCACCTCTACTGTTTGCCCTCCTGGTTCTTCAACCAGCTCACCGTTTTCCTGCCTGAGCACATGGTATTATTTCACAGGTCCTTTACTTTACTTGTGCCATCTCCCCTGCAGATTACCCAGCCACTCAGGAGACTCCCCGGACACCTCACCCTGCTCCTCCAGGCTCCACAGTTGCTCTTCAACATTGTTCCCTAGGTTTGCATTCTGACAAAGCTAAGAATGGGGCTTATTTTTACCACTTGGCTGTATGCATTCCTCGAGGATAAAAACTTTTGTCTTGCTCAGGTCTGAATCTCTGTTGCTTAATTAGTGCTTGACACATGGCAGCACTGAATAGTTAATGAATTGGTAAGTAAAAATACCTAAATTTGCAAATGAGAGCAGTTAGTCTTTAAAAAAAAAAAATACTGGGATTTCCCTAGTGGCTCAGTGGGTTAAGGATCTGTTGTTGCTGCAGGGGCTCAGGTCACTGCTATGGTGCAGGTTTGATCCCTGACCTGGGAACTTCCACATACCATGAGCACACCAAAAATAATTTTAAAAAATTTAAAATGCTAATTCTGTCTAATTCATTGTCTCATATTTAAAATACCTTGTTTTATTACAATGTGATATTTATATTCAAATTTGAAAGCTTTAAGTTTTATGCAATATAAACCAGTAAAGCATAAAATAGACAAATTGGTAGGGAAAACCATATACCACTCCAGTGCCAGCTTAAGCACATCCCCATCACCACCCTACCACCACGTTTTTACTTCGTTTTTCCTCCTTTTTTTTGCGGGGTATGGGGGATCTTTTTAGAGCCGCACCCAGGGCATAGGGAAGTTCCCAGGCTAGGGGTCGAATTGGAGCTTCGGCTACTGGCCTGCACCACAGCCACAGCAGTGCCAGGTCCGAGCCTCATCTGTGACTTATACCACAGCTCACAGCAATGCTGGATCCTTAACCCAGGGATCAAACCCATGTCCTCATGGGTACTTGTCAGGTTTGTTGCTGCTGAGCCATAATGGAAACTCCCATTTTCCCTTCTATTTCTTTGGTCACAGGAACAATTAGCCTGGTTGCAAATTCTGTTTCAAATAAAGTCAACTTTACTTGGAGTTGTGCATGAATATAATTATTTCAAATGAAGCAATTCACTGACTTGAATGGAAGATAGTTTTCCAGGTGTTACTCTCCCATTTAATGAAATAGCATATGAATTTATTGGACTGTATTTTATATGCTTTTATTTAGATTATTTGCATTCATGTAAGGTTTGCTAATTTTGAATTGAAGCTGTTTGGTTACAGCATTACTTCATATTACATCTGAAGAACACCTTGGAAGTCGGGCATCTTGGAAAATTAGGTTTTGTCAGATTTTCTTCAACAGCTTTATTGAGATATAATTCACATACCACCCATTTAAAGTATATAACTGATTTTCAGTGTATTCATAGAGTTGTGCAACCATCACCACACTTGAATTTATTTTTACTATCACAAAAAGAAAGAAACCCTGTGGTTTCTCCTAATTCCATTCCCACTCCTGCCCTCTGCAACCACAAGTTCATTTTCTACTTCCCTAGAATTGTCTATTCTAGACTTTTCATATAAATGATATCATACAATTTGTGGCTTTTTACTTAGCCTAACATTTTTGAAGTTCATTCATGTGGCATGAATCAGTAGTATTTCATTCCTTTTTATTGCCAAATTTTCCTTTGTAATGGGTATATATGTCCATTATTTACACATACACACACACACACACTTACAATTCGTTCATTAGTTTATACACATTTGAGAGGACTTTTTAGTTGACATTCTTACCTTGAATAAAATTGGACTTCTATTGGTAAGAAAGTAGGGATGGCTATTGGTGGGCAGCTAGCCACATCTGCCCCCATGCAGAAGTGGGCTAAGAGACTGATATCTGGCCTCCTTTAGCAGCGTATTAATGTTTCAGAACTGTCAGGTATGAGGGTCACTGCAGTGGCAGTGAAGTCTTGCCAATGTAGGCAGTGCCCAGTCAGCTTGTCATCAGGTTGGTGAGCACTGCCATTATCTGAGGAGAAAGCCTGGAAGGAATTACTGTATAACATTTTAGCCTCTATGCCCAGCAAAACCACTATTCCGTCGTGATGGCTATTACTTTGACCTCTGGCTCTACTATTTTCCACCAGCTCATAATTCTGCCACCACTTTATAGTCTTGGACCTGCAAGAATATTTTTGTTCTCCTCAGCGTTTGTCCTGGAGTATCTCCCACCAGGTGCCTTTCCTCCAGCTTCATGGTCTTAACTACCTAGGGCCTTTAGAAGTAAACTAGAGATTTGCTATCTGTCTCTAAAAATTTTCATTAAAAGAGCTTAAACATGTGTTTATTCATTTGATGAAATATCACATGAATTTATTGGATTGTATTTTGTATGCCTTTGTTTAGATTATTTGCATTCATGTAAGGTTTGCTGATTTTGAATTGAAACCGTTTGATGACAGCGTTACTTAATATACATCTGAAGAACACCTTAGATGTTGTCTGCATAACTCAGAGAACAGGACATTCTGGACACTGTCGTGGACTTGAGAAGGAATTGGTCGTAGGCCCTGGCCCCAGAAAATCTCCAGAGTTCATATTCTGAATAAAGTTCCTCTAACTCTGACTTGTTCAGGCCAGAGTGGGTTTGACTTGACTATAATCTCTTTGTCAGGAAGTGCAGTGTCTTGATAAACCTGTGTTTAAGTTTTGTGTTGGAATCTCTAGGCAGTGTCCCTCTGGCCTTTGCTCTTTTTTTCCCCCTTAGAAAGAGCCACAGATGACCTGACTGAAAGGAGGGCAGCTTTACTTGACCTGACAGACATTCTTGGTCAGCTAGGCAGACTCTTGTCTCGTGGTAAGTACTCCCTAGAGCCCTTCTTGCCTCTTCTGGGAAGGCAGGAAGAGGAAAAGACAGGAGGCTGCAGCCAGGGGCTGCCGGGCTTTGTGGAAACCTGGGACCAGCTCTGCCCTGAGGCCTTCCTCTGGCTCCACTGCCCTTGCTGGCCACCTTGGACGTTTCCTACTCCTGGGCGTCCCTTTGTTGCCAGCCTCACCATCTGCCTCATGTATTATATGTCCCTCTGAAAGGAACCTCCTTCCTTTTCCATGGGATGCAGCATTTCAAGTGCCTTTGAACAATAGAGTAAGATTTAAAAGTAGATATAAAGATTGCCGTTGGAGTTCCCATTGTGGCGCAGTGGTTAACAAATCCAACTAGGAACCATGAGGTTGCGGGTTTGATCCCTGCCCTTGCTCAGTGGGTTAATGATCCGGTGTTGCTGTGAACTGTGGTGTAGGTCACAGACGAGGCTCGGATCCCGCGTTGCTGTGGCTCTGGCCTAGGCTGGCAGCTACAGCTCCGATTAGACCCCTAGCCTGGGAACTTCCATATGCCACGGGAGCGGCCCAAGAAATAGCAAAAAAAGACAAAAAAAAAAAAGATTGCCGTTTGCCCCGCGGCCATCATAGCATAGCATCGCACTTGAGATCTGAAAGAAGGGTAACCTAATTCTTATTTTAGGAAACTGAATTCAGTATCACTTCCCAGACGCAAGGTGAAAAATAGGCTTTTTTTTTTTTTTCATGATGATTTTTAGGGAGGTGGGTGTTTTCGAGGAAAGAGAATTTATTGGAGTAGTCACTAATACTCCAAAGTGGGCATTTTCATATGTATTTGCCTAATTATTGAATATTCATTTTTTTAGATCTGTGGTATTATTAATGGCCAACACTTTGTTATTATTGGAATATAGCATTGAGGGCAGAAGTAGCAAGAGGGAGGAGTCCAGGTGTAATGGCAGATGTGTCATGAAAGGCCCAAAGTATGGAGTGGTTTGACTCTGTTCTATAGGTGATGGAGACTCAGTGAAGAGCCTCCATCAGGTAGTCATGTGGTCACACTGTCTCGGTGATGTTAGTGGCAGGTGGGGATCGCTAACCATGCACCAGGCATTGTGCTTGTTGCTCTTCACACATTATCTCATTTAATATGCACAGTCTTGTTAAGTAGTAGTGTCTCCATTTTACAGATGAGGAAAGAAAGGCCGAGGAGGGCTATACGGGTAGTATGTAGTGGAGCTGTGAATTTAATCCAGGGAGTCTGATCAGAGCTCAGGGAAAAGGACCAACCATAGGGATAAGAGGAGAGGATTGCAGGCTTGCAGAGGACCTGGTGGAAGACCCTGCATGGCAGTCTTAACATTTGTAGTGCAGTAAGAGACAGGATTGCTGTTGGAGAGCGAGAGGTTGGCCACAGGCCTGGTGAATGTGAGAGGTGGAAGCTTTACCAGGAGAAATTCACAAGGGAGTTGGTCAGGCTCAAGTGAAGGTGGATCTCAGCTGAGGCTGGAGACGAGAGGTTGTGGTGGTGATGCCCTGGTCATTCCAACGTTGTTCTCCCCTCATTTGACTGTAGTAGAATCTGCTGTGATGAGGAATAGGTTAAATGAGATCAGTTTTTATCTCTCACATCAAAGTCCAAAGGGAAGAGGGCTCATTTTCTAGAACCACACAAGGTCCTTGGTCCCTTCTGTCTTGTTCCACCAGTCTATAGGCTGTGCTAATGTGGCTGCATGGTCATAGCTGGGTCTCTGCTCCATCAGTGTTCCAGCTCCTAATAGGGAGTAAGAGCAGAAGTGGAAAGCAAACAGTTTCCTTTTAGATTAGAGAGAAGGTATATACATCACTTCTGCCTACATTCCATCTGTGGGAACTTAGACATGAAAATCTGCAAGGAAATCTGGGAAATGGATCTAACTGGGCAGACCCATTTAAACTTTTATTGTGGAAGAAGAATGGGGGGACAGCTAGGAGTCTGCCATACAAGAGAAGGCTGACTGTGGGGTTGAGGAGGAGTGTGGGTTTTCTGGACAGGTGTGGGGAGAGCAGGGCAGGAGTGCTTATGGTGCTGGTAAGCTCTAGTTTGGGCAGTCAGCTGTGAGCACCAGCCAGGCAAGGGAGTGAGGCCAGGATATTGAGGGCCTGGTCTGAAGGGCTGCAGAGTAGATGTGAGACAAAAGGAGTAAGTGGTTGGAACAGGACTTTGTGGTTTGTGGGTAGAGTGGGATCTGGCATTGGCTGTAGCTGTGGCATAGTTCTGGGAGGTGACAAGGCCTATGGTGGAGCATGGTCTGGGAGGGTGACGTGGTGAGATGGAGGTTATCAGAGTTGAGCTGTCCCAGAGCATATTCGAGGTTCCCTGCGCAGTGCACTCCCCCATCTAGTCCCTGCTCCCTCCCCACACACACCTTCTCCTCTCCTCTCGTGCACTAAACCACCAGTTGTTACACACACACCCTTTCTGTAACTGCCACACCATACCCCCACTTGCCGTCCATCCAGGCGACTCCTCATGTGCAAAATCCACTGCTCGTGTCATCTCCAAGAGATGTCCTTTCAAAAATCTTTCTTCAGCTTATTGAGGTAAAATTGACCAAAATTGTATATATGTAAGCTGTACAATGTGATGGTTTCATACAAATATACATTATGAAATGATCACTGCAGTCAAGCTCATTAACATTCATTACTTCACAGAGTTACCTTTTTTTTTTTTTTACCACCTCCAGCCTCCTCCTCTGGCAACCACCTGTCTGTTCTATCTGTAGTCTGTTTCTATTTTGTTTGTTCTTTTGTTTTTTTTAGATTCCACATATAGGTGAAATCATAGTGTTCATCTTTCTCTGACTTAATTCACTCAGTATGATCCATGCAGTTGAAAATGGCAAGATTCGATAATTTTTTGTGTGTGGTTTAATATCCGTCTATGTGTTTGTGTGTGTCTGTATACCACATCTTTATTCATCTATGGATAGACACTTCAGTCGCTTCCATATATTTGCTATTGTGAATAACAGTGCAGTGAACACGGGGGTGCATAAATGTTTTCAAATTCATGTTTTTGTTTTCTTTGGGAAAAATACCCAGGAGTAAATATAGTTCTATATTTACGTTTTTGAGGAACATCCATACTCTTTTTCATAGTGGCTGCTGCACCAATTTACATTCCCACCAGTGGTGCATGAGGGTTCCCTTTTCTCCACATCCTCGCCAACTCTTGTTGTGGTCTTTTTGGTAGTAGCCATTCTGACTGGTGTGAGGTGCTACCTCATTCAGGTTTGATGTGTATTTCCCTGACAGTGAGTGATGTGGAGCCTCTTTCCATGTGTCTGTTGGCCATCTTCATGTCTTTGGGAAAATGTCTCTTCAGGCTCTCTGCCCGTTTTATAATTGGGTTGTTTGTTTGACATTGAGTTGTATGGGTTCTTTATGTATTTTGGATATTAACTCCTTAGAGTATGGTTGGTCTGCACATATCCTCTCCCATTCATAGGCTGCCTTTTCATTTTGTTAATAGTTTCCTTTGCTGTGCAAAAGCTTTTTAATTTGACATAGTCCCTCTTGTTTAGTTGTGCTTTTGTTTCTCTTGCCCAAGAGGCTGTCCTTAATCTCTAGCCTTTTAAAACCTCCCCTTGGCTTCTGTCTGGGTACCAGCTAGCTTCTTCCTCTGCTTATTTATAGTTTGTAACTGTAGCTAACATGTGGCCAGTTTGGCCTTTCTCACTGTCTGTGTACACACTACATATCTGCTACTAACTGGCCATTTCTTTGTTTATTTTCATATCAAATTTCCGAGACAGACCATCTGATTGGCTCAGCTCTTCTGATCTTTTCATACCAGAGCATAGCTAACCTGTGTATTAGCTACCATCCATCAGTCCGTCATGTGCAGGAGGATAGAATGAGCTGCTTCCCAGGCCGGGCTTGGTGCTGAGGCTATGACCTGTGGATGCAAGGCATGGGGAGTACAACCCCATCTTCACTGTTTGCGGGAGGGAAGGATGGTTAGGGAGATAAAAGTTGGCTGTGTGTCCTCACCACTCAGAAATGATAAGTTTATATTGTGCCAGGGAATTTGATCAGCTGCTTGAGTACTTGGTCATTAGTCTGTTTATCCAACTAGAGCACTAAGAAGCTCTGCCAGACCCTGGGAATGGAGAAGGCTAGGAAGCCTTCCTGTTCTCACAGTCTGGTGGTGGCAAGGGAGAACAAAAGAGGGGTCTGAGGGTATATAACCAGCTGGTTATGGTGCCATGTGTATGGAGGAAAGGCTCTGGGCTGTGGACATCCCAGGGTTCCAGCCCCAGAGAGCCTTCTTCAAGGGCCTAATAAAACCTGCGCAGCCTGGACACCTGGGGAGGGCATCTCCAGCATCTTCAGAGATGTGGCGTGGTCCCGATGGGGGTGGGGTGGACAGTGGCCTCCTGTTCTAATAGGAATGCTGCCTGGGTTAGGGTGTGGATTGCCTGGACACACACGGCCAGTGTTCATCTGAGTTCATCACTTCTGCCCTTGAGTTTGGTTTTCTAATTGGTATGAAGAGAACCTGTGTCTATCAACTTCTATTGCCCACCCCCCGCCCCTGTAAACCCAGTGGCACTTTGGTCCTGGGGTATGGCTGCAGCTTTGCACACACCCTGAGGTCAAGCCTCATCTTGACAGTAAGGGAACCATTTGTGGCATCGACTGGAAACAGTCTGGCTGCCTCTCCGCCCCATGTCCTGTTTTTATTAAAACTTTAATTTGCAAATCCAGTTCTATCTATCCAAGAATCTGTTTGTGGAAAAACAAATATTCCGTTTCCCAGAGGTAAAAACCCAAAATGCTCATCTTGTGGAAAGCTGCATCACATTAGGTCAAGGGGGATTTTTCTTCTCAGGATGATGAGGCGTCTGGCCTGGCCTCCCTTCTGACACCACCACGGTTGCTCCCAGGGCAGAAGCTGGGAGAAGTTGGGGGTCAGGCCTGAGGTAATCCCATGAGGCTAGACCTCCCCCCAGCCTCCCCAGAACTGGCCCAATGACTTTGATTCTGAATCTTTCAGGGAAGTCCCTGCAGAGGCTGGGCAGGAGAAGTGGCCCTTCTTGAGCTCCCATCCAGTCAGTCTCCCAGAGGCCCTGCCCAACCTCTGTCCTTCCCAGGAAAGCAGACATCTGCTGTCCTGGCTGCGGTTGCCCAGTCTTAGAGAAAACCCTGAACTGTCACACACTTACTGAGTACACTTACTAGGAATCTCGCTCTTCAGATGACTGTGTTCAGTGCCTCTTGGTCTGAGAGACCAGCCTTGTTTCCTCTCTGTCTCCCCACCTCACTCGATTCCCCCACTTGTCTTCACTGTATCACCCCACCCCCCAGGTCTGGGCCTCCACCACTGCTGCCTGGACAACCGTGACCCCTTCCTAACGAAGCTGCCTTCCAGCTTCCCCCACTCTAGTCTGTTCTCCTCACAGCTGCCTGAGCCATCCTGTGACCAGGATCCTCCCGACCAAAGGCCCGGCTGGATCATCACAGTGGACAAGTGTGGCACAGCTTGATTCTCCAGAACGGTGGATCCCAGAAGCTTGGGCAGGAATTCCAGAAGAAATTTCACAGGAAGCATCGCCTCCCTCCTCTGGAAGCTGTGGGTGAAGGGAGGAAACCTCAGGAAACGAGCAAGGCCGGGGTGGTTTGGATAAAGGGACTTCTTGGGCTGAGGAGTGTTCCCAGAAGAGAAGCCACCATTGGCTGGTTGGTCACCTCGAGGCCTGGAGGCCAGGAGAGAGGATGCCTGACCTGCCATCACCTCCAGCTCCTTTCTTAAGCCACAGGCCAGGCCAGGAGCCCTCTCAGAATCCGAGCTGTTCTTTGCTTGTCCCGAGTCACCTTGTGCTATGGTCTGTCCAGTTGGCTTCCCACACACTGTCCACACTGTCCTCCCCTCACTTGGCCTGCCTGTCCCCCTTGTCCTCATCTTCACCCTCTCCCTCCCCTGCCTCAGCCCCAGTCACCAGCGCCCCTTCTTTCTCGAGAAAGCATCTCCTGTTCCTGGGACACCTCTCCCCTCTTTCAGAAGAGCTTTCTCATCTCCCCTTTTTGCCAACACAGTGGTGCCCCGCCCTGCCCCCGGGTCCCTTCCCAGGGTGGTCTTCCTCTCCTGTGATTTTACTGGTTTGGGTAGCCCCTCCTATGCCCACGATGTCCCTCCCCTCTCCATTCGCGGTCTCCACTGCCTACCATTTCACTGCCCAGAAGAGACGGGCTCAGCCACCCTGGGCCATCTCTTGGCTCGCTCGGAGGTCAGTACCCCTGACCTGGGCCTAGTGTCCTTACTCTCCGAGAGCCTCCCTCTGCAGGTCCTGTGACTCCCAAGGCTGTCAGATTCAGTGTTCTCAGTCCTTCTCCTGACCCTACCAACCACGTCTCCCTGCTGGAAACCCTGTCTTCCCTCAGTGCTTCTCTCCTGGGCCTTGCCTTTTCTTCTTCTTGCCTTCTACACAGGCTTCTTTCTCTCCCATTCCCCACAATATGGGGGGTTCCTGAGGTTCCTGTCCCTGTCTTCACTCTCTATCTTCTCCCTCAGTGGTCCCATCTGTGCTCAGATAATTGCTCTGTGCCCAGCACCCTCACACCTGGGGTCCAGGCCTTTTGTTGTTTGTTTTTTTGTTTTTGTTTTTTAGGGCCACAAGTGCAGCACATGAAAGTTCCCAGGCTAGGGGTTGAATGGGAACTGCAGCTGCCAGCACACACCACAGCCACAGCAACACAAGATCTGAGCTGCATCTGTGACCTACATTGCAGCTCATGGCAACACCGGATCCTTAACCCACTAAGCAAGGCCAGGGATCGAACCCATGTCCTCATGGATACTAGTTGAATTCGTTACTGCTAAGCCACAATGGGAATTCCATGGTCCAGGCCTTTTTGAATATCTCTTCCTGGACACCCCCACCTGGATGTCATACAGCTCTACCTCAAACCCAGCACAGACAGCACAAAACTCTTCCTCTCCCTTTTTGGTCCTCCATCAGTTCTTCTCCAGGGAGCTACCTTCATACACTCCTTCTGTGTGCTTCTCACAGAGTCATCCAGGGACAGAATTTCGGGGCTCTCTGACAAGCCCTCTCCAGCCCCACCCCTAGTCCTCCCAAGAGTGGCTTGTCTGTGGGCTAACCTCTCCTATCCCCTCTGCTCCCTCCCCCAGTCTTTGGCAATAACAACTTGTTTGGGCCTCCTGCCCCCATTTTCTACCCAGTGCTACCCTGGCTGCCAGAGTTACCCCCCCCCTTTTTGAAAATCACTCAAGCATTTATTTCAAACATTCAAAAATTGGCGTGAGAAAAACGTCTTCCTTCAATAAGTTTGGATGCATAGCATCCTGTGAATGTCAAGGACATGTATTTGGGTGTCTTACATTGGAAGCTCGCTAGGCAATGAAGGATCACTCCACCCTCTCCTCTGCACCTTCAAGCACTTAGGTTTTATTAAATGTAGTGATTTCTTGGAGCAAAGAGTAACTTTACTGACCCACCGAGAAAAATATACATACGGAATTCATTCATTACTGCAAGATTTCCTACTGGCAGGGGAAAAAAAAAAATCTAAATGTATTCAAAAGCCTTGGAGAAAGGTATGCCAGAGACAAAGTTGGTGCCTAAGACACACACTCTTGAAAGAAACAGAGAGAGAAGGATGGACTTATCCTTAATATTAATCTACAGGGTGAGATGGTCATGTGTAGAAAGTTTTTACATGAGACCCACTGATGGGGTGCCTTTCCCACGGCTGTGTCCACATGACATTGCATAGCACTGGCTCATGTGTTCATGCATTCACTCCACCTATATTTAAGCAGGTACACGCTCCAGCTAGAGTCCCTGCAGTTGCTTTTCTAGTAGTAGTAACAACTTTAGCCCAATGGCCCTGATCTTTGGACCCAGACCTGAGACCACAAGGCGCCTACTGGGGTTGGGCTTCTGCCTGTGGCTGTGAGCCACTAAGGAAATGACCTGTGACCTAGACATCATCAACTCCCTGCTCTAATTCACCAGCACAAACATCACTTAGAACGTCATTTTGAAGAGTTGACACTGTTGGCTGACCTACCATGGAAGGGAGGCACCAGCAACTGCCACGGCGACTTCATGACAAATGCCTTCACTCGCTCTTTGCCTCAGGAATTAGGTTCCTTTATTTATTTATTTATTTTAAATTTATGCAGCAAAAATAAAAAGTGCGTAGTACTTTGTTACAAATATACTTTCTCATCTAGTCACAAGATACCAGGAAACAACCTTGAAATCATTTTTGAAGATCTAAGGGAAAAATACTTTTTTGTGCAAGTATCCTTGCCACAGTAAGCATTAGATTAACTTTCTGTTATCTGTGAGGAAATGCCAAGTTGTAGATACAGGACTAGATTATAGAGTTGGGTAAACTAATCCCTAACCATAAGAAGGAGAAAAAATATTTTTGAAGGCTAATATTGCCTCTTCCTAGTCTATTTTCCATGTCTCTTAACCTCTCTTTAATATGTTTCTTCACTATAATTTTCTGTACTGCCTTCTGGGTAACTTTCTGTAACCTACCTTCTGATTCACTAATTCTTTTTGTCATTTGTGGCTCTTGTGCTGTTTAAAGGAATTTGGGTTTTAAAGCTCAATGTCTGCATTTTTCATTTCTAAAAGCTCTCTCTTTTCTTGTAAAAATATGCCTCTTTTTGCCTAAATAGCTATTTATATTATTCATTGCATTTTTGTTTCTTTAATCATTACGCACATTACCTTTTAATAATCTGGATCTATTAATTCCATTTCTTGAAGTTCTCAGAAGTCTCAAGCTGCTTGTGCTTTTTTGCTCACTTTCAGCCGTAGTGGCTTCTTTTCTCATGTAGTCCATAAGTTTGAATTGTGACCTCATGTTCTGCCTGGACTTATTTGTCAAAATTTCATCTGAGACATGAATAAGACATGACTATGGGGGGAGTGCAGAGAGGATGACAAAAATAGTAATTATTTCCAGGTGATTTCATTGTGTATCTAGAAAATGCAGGAGATTCAACTGACAATTAGAACTAATAAAGCTATTAGACAAGCTATTAGAAATAATAAAAAAGCAAAAACAACCAAAAAAACAAGAGTCATAATAAAGAATAACTTACTAAAACCACCAGCATTCCAAATAGCCAACAATAAACAATCAGGGTAACTTATTTTTTGAAGGACTTTTTAAAAGTAGCTTTAAAAGCAACAATTATGGGAATAATATACTTGAAATAAACAAGTTGAAATGTGAAAGACTTATATGACAGCCTATCAAACATTGTTGAAGTTATTGAACTCATTAAAAAGTAACCATGAATAAATGGAGATGTCAAACATGTTCCTGGCTACAGAGATGCAAAATTATAGACATGTCAGTTCTTCCCAAAGTAACTAATAGGTTCAAAGAAGTTGTAATTGAGGGCTTTTAAAATGAACTTGGTGGGGACTTCCAGTTTCTAGCTCCACATGTAAGGAGCTTAGACATTGACAATCCATCCTAACAGGGGAAAGAGTGAAAAATCAATAGCTTTTCTTGGGTCCCTGAGAAAAGTGAGGGCACAGGGCAAACCATTGCCCCCAAGATTGGAAAGACACACAGGTGCGAATATAGGGAGCCATGGCTTCCCAGAACCTCAAGAACAGGAATTGGTACTGGGCCAGGAGATGTGAGCTGTAATCGACAAGCTTCTGGAGGCTCACTGTGGACAAGTATGACAGTCGAAAACTCCAGGGGACCCAGTCATAGAGGGGACCCCACACTTCTGTAAGTTTTACCTCCAGGAGTTTGGCTGGATTCTCACAGTAAACATCAAGAAAACTCCCTTCATGCCTCTGGTAGGGAGAAGGAGGAAATGAAACAAAACAAAACACATTCTGAAATACACTAGAGCATTCTGTTCTTAAGAAGGCCTGCCTTCAGAGGAAACTAACCAGAGCCTAACTGACCTGAGGAAAGGGAAATACCCAGCAACTCCAGTCAGCTCAGGCCTTTCACATGGGAGAAGGGAAATTCCCAACTCTAGCCCCCTCTAGCCCTTCTGTCTCACCTAATGGGAGAGGAAAAAAGATGAGGCACCCCTGTGAAGTTCACAATCCAGAGTCACAAGCTCAATAAAAGACTGAGACCTAGTTATAGGAAAAATTCTCCTTACCCCCACACCTCACCACCACATTACTAAAAGCCTACTTATAGTGGTTCCGTTTATCCAGTGCATCACATCCAGCTATCAAGAAAACATTTACAGGATATACTAAAAGGCAAAAAATAATTTGAAAAGAGAGCAAGTGTCAACACTTGACATGGAAGCGATATTGGAATTATCAGCCTATGAATTTAAAACAACAATGATTCACAACTATGATTCATATGATTCACATTAAGGGCATTAAAAGAGTAGTCAACATGCAAAAGCAGATGAGAAATGCTAACGATCAGAAACATGACAGAAATGAAGAATTCCTTTGATGGGTACAGCTGAGGAAAGAATCTCTGAGCTAAAGGATATATCAACAGAAATCTCAAAAACTGAAAAGCAAAGAGCACAAAGACTAAAATGTGACGGAAGTAATCAGAAAAGAGCAGGATATTCAAGGTCTGTGAGACAACACAAAAGGCTCAGCATACCTGTAATGGGAGTACCAGAAGGAGACGAAAGAAAGAAATGGAAGAAATAGGTGAAACAATAATTATTGAAAAATTCCACAAGTTAGTGTCAAATACCCAACCACAGATCTAGGAAGGAGCTCAAAGAACATGAAGCAGGATAAATGCCAAAAAAGATAGAAGGGAAGGAAGGAAGACTGAGTAGACCTAGGCATATCATTTTCAAACTACCAAAAATCAAAGATAAAGAATTCTGAAAGAAGCCAAGGTGGGAGGGAGGGGGGAGGGGGAGGGGGGACACCAACAGACAGGACACCTTACCTATAGAGGAAAAAACAAAAGAATTAACATTTGACTTCACCTCAGAAAACATGCAAGCAAGAAGACGATGGAGGTGTAAATCACCAACCCAGAATTCTTTTCCCTGCAAAATTTCCCTTCAAAAGTGAAAGAGAAAGACTTTCCCTGACAAACAAAAGTTTAGGGAATTTGTTGCCAGTAGACCTTCCCTGCAAGAAATGATCAAAGAAGTTCTTTGAAGAGAAGGAAAATAATACAGGTCAGGAACTCAGATCTACACAAAGGAAGAACATTGAAAAAGAAATCAGTGAATGCAAAATAAAATGAACTTGGCAAGCTTGTTCTAAAATATATCTGGAAGAAAAAATGTGCAAGAATAGTCAAGAATATTTTGAAATAGTGATGGTGATGGTAGTAGTGACGATGGTGGGGGGGCTTCCTAAGGATTTGAAAAATATATCACTGGAATATTAAGAATAGAAAGTCCAGAAATAGACACATTTACATATGAAAATGGGGGAACGATTTAACTGATTCTTTCTTGAGAAAATTATTCAAATGTTAGTGTTGAAAAATTATCTATTTGGAGAAAAATGAAATTAAAAAGTTATAACCTTTTAAAAATTTTTTTATTATTTCCCCAATGCAATTTTTTTTCTATTGTACAGCATGGTAACCCAGTTACACATACATGTATACATTCTTTTTTCTCTCATTATCATGCTCCATCATAAGTGACTAGACATAGTTCTCAGTGCTACACAGCAGGGTCTCATTGCTAATCCATTCCAAAGGCAATAGTTTGGATCCATTAATCCCAAATTCCCAGTCCATCCCACTCCCTCCCCCTCCCCTTGGCAACCACAGGTCTTTTCTCCAAGTCCATGATTTTCTTTTCTGTGGAAAGTTTCATTTATGCCATATATTAGATCCCAGATATAAGCAATATCATATGGTATTTGTCTTTCCCTTTCTGACTTACATCACTCAGGATGAGAGTCTCTAGTTCCATCCATGTTGCTACAAATGGCATTATTTTGTTCTTTTTTATGGCTGAGTAGTATTCCATTGTGTATATATACCACATCTTCCTAATCCAATCATTTGTCAATGGACATTTGGATTGTTTCCATGTCTTAGCTATTGTGAATAGAGCTGCAATGAACATGCAGGTGCATGTGTCTTTTTTTTTAAGTAGAGTTTTGTCCAGATATATGCCCAAGAGTGGGGTTGCTGGGTCATATGGTAGATCTATGTATAGTTTTCTAAGATATCTCCATACAGTTCTCCATAGTGGTTGTACCAGCTTTCATTCCCACCACCAGTGCAGGAGGGTTCCCTTTTCCCCACACCCCCTCCAGCATTTGTTATTTGTAGACGTATTAATGATGGCCATTCTGACTGGTGTGAGGTGGTATCTCAGGTAGTTTTGATTTGCATTTCTCTAATAATCAGGGATGTTGAGCTTTTTTTCATGTGCTTGTTGGCCATCTGTAAAAAGTTATAACCTTTACAAAACTTAAATAAGTCTATGCTACAAATTTAAGTATGTGTTACATAATAGAAAAAAAGCTAATTTTCAGACTATGTAAAACACTACAGATCAGTAAGAGACAAACAACCTGATATGAAAAAAAGTAGACAAAGGATATGAACATAAAACTTACAGAAGAGAACATATAAATGTTCAACAAACACAAGAAACATGTCACCTCTGAAGTAAGGGAGATAAAGTGAAATGCAGCAAGGGGATCTTCCCTTTTTAATAACATTTATCAAGAATTAAACTCACTTTTATATTAAGAGTTTTGTGAAATAGGCATTTTCCCATACTGTTGGTAGACTTGAAACTTAGCACAGCATCATTTATAACAAAAACAGACACAAACGTATCAACAAGAGGTAGGTTAAGTATGGATACTGCCTAATAATTAAAGTAAATCTGGAGGAACTGACCTGGGAGAACTTCCTATAAGTTAAATGCAAAAAAACTAAGTGGCAAAACACTAGGTACAGTAAGATAAATTTTATGGAAAAAAAATACAAGCAAGACTCTCTAAAGGTGTAGAGAAAAGTCTGGAAACATGCCTGCCAAGCACCCAGTGAGGAGGGAGTAATGTTACTGAGTGTTTGCTCTGTGCTATGACGTGTTACAGATTCTTTACATGTACTAGCTCTAATCCTCCCAGCAATTCTAAGGGGATAAAACTCTCCAGGCTTTTAAATCAAAATATTTGTATCTTATTTCAGCTCAAGAACATTTTCTGAAATTATGTATTTGATTGGATACGCCCTGTCTCCTCTTTCTATAACTCTTCCTCCATTGATTCTCTAGGTCTTGTAGTTTTTCTCTCATGTTTCTGACCTCTTGTCATCTTGTTCTGTTTTAGGTCTCAGTGATTCTCAAATTTGAGGTGCATTCCAATATCCTAGAAGGCTTGTGAAAACACAGATTGCTGGGTCCCACCCCCAGTCTCTGATTTAGTAGGTCTGGACTGGACCCGAAATGTTCGTGTTAAAATGCTCCCTAGCGATGCTGATGCTGCTGGATAGGTATTACATTGTGAGAACTACTCTTCTCAAGTGTTTCTTCCACTTCTTTGCCTTTTTTTAGTTTGACAATTACATTTTTAATTTCTAAGAGCATTGTTTTTTGTTTTATATTTTCTCTTTTTCGATGACTTTTTTTTTCTTTGCCTATGCAAGAAAAACCTCCTAGAATCTCACTCAGGATACTAAGTAGATTTTTTCTTAAGTTATTTCCTATTCTCCACACTATCTCTGTTTCTCCTGGGTTCATATTTCTGTTTGTTTGTTTATCTTGGTTCTTTTTTATGGGTTGTTGGTTTTACTCAAAGATCTAGTTATCCATTTATATCTGTGAATGAAGGATTTGTGTTTTAGTGTAGGTGGCTGGTATTGGTCTTCTCTATCGTTGTGTGGATTTGTTTATTTGGATATAGAGTTGGGTTTATATTTTTGTTGGGGTTTGTTTTGCTTTTTTTTTTTTAGGGCCACACCTGTGGCATATGGAGTTTCCCAGGCTAGGGGTCAAATCAGAGCTTTAGCTGCCAGCCTCCACCACAGCCACAGCAATGTGGGATCCAAGCCACATCTCTGACCTACACCACCAGCAACGCCAGATCCTTAACCAACTGAGTGAGGCCCGGGAACAAATGCACATCCTCATGGATACTAGTCCTGCAGAGCCACAATGGGAGCTCCTGGATCTATTTCTTCAGCAGCCCTCTCCTTCAAGTGAGAGCCTTGGGTGTGCTGACTGGCAAAATTCTATTTAGGGGCCATGGCCAGGACCATCCTCTGGCCCCCAGTAAAATGAGGAAGGCTTTTCTTAGGATGACAACCCTGGTACCAGGAGCCCAGCATTCCCCAAAGATCCTACCTAATTTCTTTTGCAGGGCACCCTCTAATTCAGCCTTTGGTGGGTACCATCTTGGCCTACTGCTCTGCCTACTAAAGACAGAAGTGAGCAGAGGTGGATGGACACAACTCTCCAGGTGGGCCAAGGACTCACCCTGACTTCTCCTCCCTACTGTCTCCTGTCCTCTGTGCCTGTACCTTCTGACCACACTCTTCCCAGGACCCCCATGAGTAGTGGGTCTCACCTCCAAGGCATCTATCTCTGTGGCTGCCTCCTCTGCTCTTCTCCACTCACCAGGGTGGTTCCATCTGATTTTCTACTGATGGCCCCCTCTCCCATTCTTAGTGCTGTAATTTTTATTTCCTTTTGCAACTTTTCTGCTAGTGTAATCAGTGTTAAGATGGGACTTCTTGGAATTCCCATCATGGATCGGTGGAAACAAAACTGACTAGGAACCATGAGGTTGCGGGTTCGATCCCTGGCCTCACTCAGTGGGTTAAGGATCTGGAGTTGCCATGAGCTGTGGTGTAGGTCGCAGACGTGGCTCAGATTCCGCATTGCCATGGCTGTGGCTATGGCTGTGGCTGTGGCTGTGGCTGTGGCTGGCAGCAGTAGCTCCAATTCGACCCCTAGCCTAGGAACCTCCATATGCCATGGGTATGGCCCTAAAAAGCAAAATAAAAGAAGGCGGGGGGACTTCCTGTCCTATTCAGCTTGACTAAATCACCAATGTGATAGACAATTATCCTACCAAGCCTGAGACAGACCACCACATGCAGAATTTACAAAGAAAATGTCCAAGGAATGTTCCATCTCAAGAATATGAAGGAACAGCAAGAAAGAAGAAATTGGGAGAATTTCTTTGGAGACAGTTTTATTCTAAATCCTCACTCACCTGCCTACAGGCCAGCTCCAGAAAGGCTGGCCACTGCAAAAAAGCGGGAGAGTGAGGAGCAAGGAGAGAGAGAAGCTGGCCAGCCTCCTAACCCTGCTCCTTCCTCTTTCCTGGCTGCTCAGTGGGAGACTGGGGGGTGGGGGGGTGGCCCACCCCTCCACCCCTCCTCCCCCTGTGCTCTCACAGGAAGCCCGGATTTCTGGGTAGCTGCTCTGTCTCTGATCCTCATGCTCCCTTCCTCTCCCACCCTGTCTCTTCCCTCTTCCTGCTTTCCTTCCTCGCCTCTGCCCTCTCCATTTATTGCTGATAATACCAGCCTCACATTGCTGAGTTCTCATCACCATTTATCAGGGACTATCACACTCCTCCCTTCTTCTCTGTTCATTTAACAAACATCACTGCAGAAAGTAGTGGTGGGGGCGGGTCTCAGAGGACTGTAAGAACACAGGGGGACAAACAGAGCAACCAAGCTTCAGGAGAGAGCAGCACGGGGAGAGGCCCTAAATTCAGCCTGGGGTTTCAGGAAGGCTTTCCAGGAGCTGAGTTTTAAGGAAGATGAGGGATCTGGGAGAAGCCTTCCCAACAGAGAGAGCATTGCCTTCCCCTGATTTTACACTTTAACCCTACGAAGTAAGCAGTGCTGGGTAAAATACCTCTGTTTTACAGATGAGGAACCTGAGGCTCAGAAAATCCATTCCACAAGCACTCCCAGATCAGCACTGTTTTGCCAGGCAGTGTGGGAGAAGCTGACAGTAAAGAGAAAAGGATTTGATTATTGCACTGGACTGGTCATATGAATTATAGGATTCTTGAGACTAGAACTTTTTATTATTTATGAGGGATCAGAAAGCCATGGAATCCACTGGAAATTTTACTAGGGGCAGGAATAAAGGTGTTTTCTGCCTGCAATATCTGTCATCCCATTTGTTCAGGGTAAGGGGTAAATTCATCCCAGTGGTTAATAAATACCACTGAAAAGTATGCAGTACTCTGAGGACAAAAAAATGAAACGACCCCAGCCACGTCAATGCCAGGATGTCTGGGAGTTAGGCTTCCTGGGGAGATGCAGTGAGGCCTTAAGTGAGGCTGCTGATCTCTTTCTGAGAGTCTCCAGCCCTCTCCAGAGCCGACCAGGCCTCCCTGTACTGGGCCTGCAGGGCAAGCTGGCAATCTCAGTTCCTGGTGAGAACGCTGTCACACCTGCGAGCCTAAGTCCTGAGTTGGAACCCACGCTGCTCCTTTTGGCTACAACTGCACCCTTGTGGGGAGGCTGATTTCGGTGAGCGTGAAGGCATGCTTGCTCAGAGAAGAAAGGTCCAGGCATACCCTAGAATCTCCAGGCTTCCACCCAGACCCTTTGGGCTGTGAGGTCTGTGGCTCCTGAAGGGACACAGAAGAGGCACCAAGTTTTGTCTCCTCCCCAGGCAAAGGCCCGATGACCCCCATGCAAGGAGGCCCTTTCCCTCTCCAAGACCTTTCTGCGAGCCTCCAGGCTAAAAGACTTGGGTTTCTGGCTGTGGGAGACTGCATCCTGGAAGGCTATGGACCAGGAAGCAGAAGGATGCCACAGGGAAATGGGTGCCATTGTGAGCAGTGAGGGGGCCTCCAGTGAGACGGAGTCAGGGGGAAGGCACACGGAGGGAGTGTCTTCAGGAGGTGGGTTTAATTGGATGAGGGAGAAGACAAGGAGAGTGTTGGAAAACCTCTCTTGCTCATCCACTCTTGGATGAAGGGTTTTCAGAGTAACCACTTTTACTTCCAAGACCCTATCGGAATAACTAACTTTGCAGTGTATAACTTGCCCCTTTACCTAAAATAAAACTCCCCATCCTGGCCTGGGCTCCCTTGGCTCTGGCAGGGTGGTATAGGTCTAATTGGGCTTCTTTGTCCCTCGATGGGCCCAAATACATTCTTCCATGAGCGGTCAAAGACTTTACCATCACCGTCACCACCAACCAGTCCTCACCAGCCTCCATGCCCATGACCTGCCCCTCCCCCACCTTCTTTGTCATCAACATTGCCTCCTCTACTGTCACTATTAACCATCCCCATCATCAGCGCAACCACCACCAACCATCCACCCTCCTGCCGTCCTAAGGACCAGTCACATCATCATAACAGCTCCACCCTCACCCCCATCACCCCCATCACCATCCCCAGCGCCATTCATCGAGTGCTCATTACAGCCTATACTGTGCGATGTCCTTTCCAACCAATGCCTCTGTTGGCTTTCCTCTGCTCTCCTGCCTATCCTAGAACTTTCTGCCTCCTATCCGTCCAGGTCCCTGCCAGGAAGTCCATATTTATTCTTTGGTTCCAAAAGTAGAAAACTCCATCAGAGTGTTTCTGTTTCCCCCCACTTTTAGGAAGAGATAAGAATGTTCCTAATACACGACCTGTTGCTTATTTAGAGGGATTAAAATGCAAACCAACTCATTTCACTGGGTCCTTTACATATTGCCTCAGCATACCTAAAGATACAATAGCCAGCCCTTCTCTCAGTGTATTTCAATTAGCATAATCATCAACTCATCACACATTTTGAGGAGGGGTCTTGCCCAGAGAATCAATTGATTTTAATCAGTTAATAAAAGACTTCCTCATCCTACCTGCCTCCCCACTGAAAGACCCATCTCAGTGCCTGGGGCAAAGAAGGAAGGCACCTTCCCTGGTGCCCATGTCAGGGGAAGCTGCACACTCTGCATGGAGCTGAATCAAGGGCCCTGGAAGAACTCATGGGAGGGAATTTCAGGCTCTTCACCTTAGCCTTCAGATGTGGTTTCCAGGAACTGGGCCAGTTCCTTGAAGTGTTTACGTTTGAATTTGCATTCACATGGAATAACTGGCTCTGCAGTTAGGCAGACTGGCTGCAAGCCAGTGAGTTATAGGGCATGGCCTGGATATTTCCCATCATAGGTTATCATGGCTTATTTGCTTAGTGTGTCTTTTGTTCTGCAACTTCATCTTTTCATATTCTACTATGCATTGGTGATCTTTCTTTCTATCTCACTGATCATGTGAAATTTTTACATTTCGACCAGTCAGTTGGGAGTATAGTGGTGATAAGGTTGAACACTTTCTGGATCTTTTTTTGTCATTTGGATATTCTCTTTTAAATACCTCTTCAACCCTTGCAACTCATTTTTCTATTATTTGTCTGCCTTTTAAAATGAACAATAGGAATTCTTTATATATCAGATATATAGCCCTTTGTCAATTATATAAGTTACAAATATTTTCTCCTGCCCTGTGCTTGTCTTTTCACTTCCTTGATGGCCTCTTTTGATAATCAAACTTTTTTCCTTGGAGTTCCCATTGTGGCGCAGTGGTTAACAAATCCGACTAGGAACCATGAGGTTGCGGGTTCAATCCCTGGCCTTGCTCAGTGGGTTGAGGATCCAGCGTTGCTGTGAGTTGTGGTGTAGGTCGCAGACTCGGCTCGGATCCCAAGTTGCTGGGGCTCGGATCCCAAGTTGCTGTGGCTCTGGCATAGTTCTGATTAGACCCCTAGCATGGGAACCTCCATATGCCACGAGAGTGGCCCAAGAAATGGCAAAAAGACAAAAAAAATAAATAAAAATTAAAAATTAAAAAAAATTTTTTTCCTTTATGTAGTCAAATTAATCAATTTTTGCCTTGTGCCTTATTCCAAAATAAAATCTTTATTCTACAGTTAGAAGATATTCTTCTATATTATCTTCTAAAAATTTATTGTTTTGCGTTTTCCATTTAGGTCCACAGTCCCCCTGGAATTGACTTTTGTGCATGGTTTGATATAGGAGTTAAGTTTCATTTGTGTTTCATATGGGTATTTTATAGATAAATCCAGAATAATTTGTCAAAAAGGCCATTTATTCTCCATTGTTCTGCAGCTCTATCATTGTCTTGAATCTGGTCTATTAGTATGCATTTATGGTCACTGGATTCACTCTGTCTATAATACAAACACTTTGTAGTGTCTTAATATCTGATAGGATGACCTTTTCTATTTTGCTTTTCTTTAAGAGATCTTGGCTCTTAGCCCTTCGTATTTCTCTATGTATTTTAGAATCATCGTGTTGATTCCACTAAAATCTCTCTCTCTCTCTGTGTATATAGATAGATAGATAGATAGATAGATAGATAGATAGATAGATAGATAGATAGATATAGATATAGTTAGATTGATAGATAGTACATTTGGATTGAGAATAGAAATAAATTAAGGAGAATGGACATTTTTTACTTCAGATATTTCTTCTGTTCTTTCTCTTTTGCTTATTTCCATTATGTATATTAAACCTTTGTAATTGTCTCACAATTCTTGGACTTCTTTTTTTCTTCCTCCCTCCCTTCCCCACTTCCTTCTTTCCTTCCTTTTCTCTTTGCTTTTCAATTTAGAAGTTTCTTTTCACATATTTTCAAGCTCCCTGATTCTTTCTTTTGCCGTGCCCAATCTACTGATGAGCCCTTCAAAGGCATTTTTTATTTCTGTTAAGAGTGTTTTTCATTTCTAGCACTTATTTTTGATTCTTAGGGTTTCCATCTCTCTGCTTACACTACCTATCTGTTCCTACATGTTGTCCATTTTTTTCCCATTAAAGACTCCAGCATATTAACCATAGGTATTTTAAATTTCCAATCTGATAATTTCAAAATCTCTGCCATATTTGAGGCTGATTCTGATGAGTCTCTTTAGATTATTTTTTTGCCTAAAAGCATGACTTGGAGTTTTTTGTTGACAGTTGTACATGATAAATTGTATAAAAGGAACCAATAGGGCATTACCATGAGGTTTTATGTTTATTTGGCTAGGAATTAGGCTGTTGATTATGTGCTGTACCTGTGGTGTCAGAGGCTAAAATTTCTTCTAGTGCTCTTATGTTTCTCTGCCCTGTTGTCATTGGTTTCCCAAGAGACTCCTTCTTAAACAAGATCTGAGGTTTGCAATCTTTTAGCTGTTATCCCTGTAGTTGTACATGAGTTCTGCTGATGTTGTGGTGAGGTGTGGGGAGGGGGCACAACTCTATAGTACTGTGATTGGATCTTAACATTTTGCTAGGCCTGTGCCCCTGGGCATCACAAGTGCTTCTCGGCTCTCTCACCCCTTAAGTGAGAGACGAAGTCTAGAGGGGGACTGGAGTTGAAAGTTTTCCTTTCCTCCTATTGGTTAGGCTTGAGCAGATCTCAAGTCAGACCAAGGTTAAGGGCAGGCCATGTTAAGGAGAACAGAGAGCTCCGGATGTATATTCTAAAGGGTTTATTCTTCCCTCCTCCACCAGAAGCACAAGGGGACCCATTTCCAAAGTTCATATGAGAGGCGGTGGGTTCCTGGAAGTTAAACTTGTAAGAGTGTTGGGAATCCCCATGACTGGATTCCCAGTCCGAGGCCCCATGACTGGGCCTTCCAGAGTTTTTTAGCTCTCAAGCTTATATGCTGAGCTTCCAGCAATTCATCAATTATAGTTTGTGGCTCTTATTAGTACTGGTTTCAGCTGTAGGATTCTGCTCCTAGGATTCTCCTGGTAAGATGTGGGTTTTTGTTTCCATCTGTTTCTCTAGTTTTCAGGGCAGCAATATGCTCTATGACTTCAGTTCTCTGTGAATCTAAGAAGAGTTGTTGATTTTCAATTTGTTTATCTTTTTCCTTGTGGCAGGATGAAGGTGATGACTTCTAAACTCTCTACATGATATCCCAAAGTACAAATAACCCAAATGTCCATCACATGATAATCGGATAAGCGAAATGTGGTATATTCATACAACAAAATATTACTCAGCTATAAAAAGGAATGATACATGCTACAACATGGATAAACCTTGGAAACCTTTTCCCAAGTGGCAGAAGCTGGTCACAGAGGATCACAAGTTGTATGATTTCATTTATATGACATGTTCAGAATAAGCAAATATGTAGAGACTATAGATGTTAGGGTTTATTTCTGGACTCTCAATTCCATTCTGTTGATCCATATGTCTATCTTTATGCCAGCTCCACACTGTCTTGATTACTGTAGCTTTGTAGTAAGTTTTGAAATTAGAAAGTGTTAAGCCCTCCAATTAATTTTTTTTTTACTGCCCCACCTGATACATATGGAAGTTCCTGGGGTTAGGGGTTGAATCAGAGCTACAGCTGCAGGCATACACCACAGCCACAGGAACACTGGATCTGAGCCACACTTGTGATCTGTGCTGCAGCTTGCGGCAACACCAGACCCTTAATCCAATGACCAAGGCAAGGCCACAGATCAAACCCACAACCTCATGGAGACTATGTAAGGTTCTTAACCTGCTGAGCCACAATGGGGACTCCTTTGTTTCATTTTGATTTTAATGTAGTTTGATGATTAAGTACTAATATATTTTATTTTTTTATTTGTAATTTCTTTTTGCTTTTTAGGGCCACAACTGTGACATATGGAAGTTCCAAGGCTAGGGGTTGAATTGGAGCTACAGTTGCCAGCCTACATCACACAGAGCAATGCTGGATCCTTAACCCACTCAGTGAGGCCAGGGATCAAACCTGTATCCTCATGGATACTAGTTGGCTTTGTAACCCACTGAGCCACAATGGGAACTCCCACTAATATATTTTAATTTAATTGAAATCCATGTGCTGTCTCCCTCTTTTCTTGTCTTATTTTTGAATAGGTATATATTTTAATAATTTCATTTCCCCTCAACTTGCTTCTGAGTACACTCTGTTTTTATTCTTTTAGTATTTACCCAGAAAAATACAACATTCATCTTTGATTTATGAAAGATTAATCAACACATTTACTTACCTCTCGGATAATGAAACGACTTTAGAATACTTTAACATCATGCAATCTCTCCCCAGTCTGTTCCACTACATTATGTTTCTTTCATGAGAATTAGCTCACACATGATTGATAAACAATGATGTCAGTTTACATGTGATTTTCTGCAGGATGAGTGGTGTTTTGAAGCCGTGAGAGGCAAACTTTCTTATAATTAAAGACAAAGTCTTAGTGCAATGTGAAGGCCTTAAAAAAAAAAAAACTAAAAATGCTGAAGAAATGACTAACTTTGTTGGAAGCAGAGCTGTTTTAGTAGTTTTAAGAACCTCTAACAAACTTGGTAACTTTAGCTATCTAGGTAGCTGAGGGTGCAAATGAAGAAGCTGAAAGAAATTTCTTCTTTGTAGAAGTAAGGTTTTATTCCTGAACTGTATTTTTATTTGTTTTTATTGTTTAAGTTTACATGAAAATTTGACTTTTTTGAGTATATAATTCTATGAATTTTCATGCAGGTATAGTTTGTATAATCACCACCATAATCAGGAAACAACATTTCTTTTCTTTCAGTACTTTCAAAATGTTCTACTTCTTTCCAACCTCTTTGGTTTCTGGTAAGAAATCCACAGTCACTTAAGTCTTTGTTCTATAAGAAAAGATGCATGATTTTTTTTTTTATTCTTTTTGCTTTCAGGATTTTTTCCCTTGTCTTTAGCTTTTAGCAGTTTGATTATGAAGTGCCTAGCATGGATTTCTTTGAGTTTATCTCTTTGGGGTTAATTTAGCTCCTTGAATCTGTAAGCTTATATTTTTCACCAAATTGGGGAAGGTTTTTAGGCTTTTTTCTTCATGTACTTTTTTCTTCATTACATTTTTTCTCTTCTCTTTCTGCAACTGTGTTGAGAAAAATATTTGACAATTTAGTATTTTCCCACAGGCTTCTTTGGCTCTGTTCATTTTTTTTCCCCAATTCTTTTCTCTCTTTTGTTTAGATCGGATAAATTCTTCTGATCTGTCTTCAAGTTCACAATTTTTCCTCTGTCATCTCCATTTTGTTACTAAGTCTATCCAATGAGTTTTTTTTTTTTAATCTATTCTAAATTGTAAATTGTCCATGTGGTTCTTCCTTATAACTTCTACTTCTTTGTCGAGACTTTTAAATCTTTCCTTTCATTTTAGCAGTTTAATTCTTATTTTATAATAGCTGCTTTAAAGCCTTTATCAGATAATCCCAATATTTATGTCATGTTGATGTTGACATCTATTGACTGTTTTTTTCCCATGAGAGTTGAGATTTTCCTAGTTTTTTGCATGCCAGGTAATTTTGGATTTTGTCCTGGCTGCTGTGATCATTATGTTATAGGATTCTCATCTTGTTTAAATGCTATTTTTAAAGTTTATATATTGCTTTCAGGTGCAATCAACTCATTTGGGTTCTGGTTGCATGTTCCAATCAGTCTTCTGAGATTTGTTTTTTTTTTTAAATGAGTTCCATTTTCAAACCTTTACAGTGCTATTCAGATCTGTCCTGCATGTCTGCCACCTGGCGGTCAGTCTGTGTCCTAGAATGCAGTCTGTCTCTTACTGTGGTTCTCAAATCCTTTGGTATGCTATTTAGAATTAGATCCAGGTATGCACAGTTCAGAGGTGAGCCCAGGATTTCATAAAAGTATGGGTTTGTTCTCCAAGAGCCCTCTTCTCTGCAACTTCTGCCATACCTTTTGTTTCCCTGTGGCTCCCCGTTTTGGTCCCCTGGCTAGAAAACTAAAACTGGAACTCTAGTTACCCAACTTCCCATAATCATATCCATGTCTTGGGCCAAATAGCAGAAGAACAGAGGGGGGAAAAGCTATCAAGGGGGTGAGGGTTGACTATTCCTCTTGGAATTCTCTTTTGACCACAATAACTCTGATAAAAGATTACAGTTCTCCTCCCTTAAAGTTTTAGGCCCAACTTTATATCCTTCTCTAGAAAGTGTCTCTTCATAGCCTTTGCCCATTTTCCCATTGGGTGGCTTCTCTCTTTTGTCTCTTCACTGTAGTCCAGTATATATTCTGGATATTATTTATTAGTTGATATGCATTATGCAAATATTTTCTCCCATTCTGTCACTAGTTATTTCACCTTTGTTTTGATATAGTCAAATTTGTTGGATTTTTTCCCATTTGCGATTTTTTTTTGTATTTTATGTCTTAAGAACCCTTTCTTTTTTTTTTTTTTTTTTTGCTCTTTTAGGGCCATAGCTGTGGCATATGGAGGGTCCCAGGCTAGGGGTCTAATCGGAGCTACAGCTGCTGGCCTGTGCCACAGCCACAGAAATGCAGGATCCAAACTGAGTCTGTGACCTACAGCACAGCTCATGGCAATGCCAGATCCTTAACCTACTGAGCAAGGCCAGGGATCAAACCCACAACCTCATGGTTCCTAGTTGGATTCATTTCTGCTGAGCCATAAGGGGAGCTCCCCTAAGAACTCCTTCTTATCTGCTAATTATAAACATGATAGCCTAAAACTTCTCTTAGTACTTTTATAAATGAATTCATATTTGTGGAGTGATAAAGCAACTTTAGTTATTTCCCCTTTCCACATTATATAGTTAATAGTTCCCAAATCATTGAATATTCTATCCTATCAAAAGTTCTTACGTGAAACCTTCAATACGCTAAAGTCCCAGACAATCTCAGGTTCTATTCAGTATTCTCTATTCTGTTTAGATATCTACTTGTTGATACATGAATCAACATCTAGTTAGAATTATTATAGGTTTTTAGTATTAAAGGACACAATATCATCCAATTAGAATTATTGTAGGTTTTTAGTATTAAAAAAGGACACATTCCTCTTATCACTTTTTTCTTGTCTTTTCAAATCATCTTTTCTTTTAATTTTCCCTTTCAGATGAATTTTGGAATCTCTTATACAATCCCTTTAAACATCCCTATTGTAATTGCAGTTAATGATTACATTTTAGTGAGTTGACATGTTAACATATAGTCATCCCATACACTATCACAATGTATTTTCCAATTATAATCTATTGTTTTGTCTTCCAAAGTTTGATAATTGTCTTCACATAGATCTTTTCCAATTCACAATTTATTATTATTATTATGCATCATGAATTTAGTAATAGAAGTTTTATAGATTTTTTAGAAAAAGATAAATGAAAATTTTTTGTTATAGTTAAAAATTATTTTTTCTGGTATCATAGAAAATTACTTGTTATATTCTCTTACTTGTTCTGATAATTTACCAATAGGTATATCATGGAATTTTCTACATATATGACTATATTACCAACAGTTAGACAATTTTGTCTGTTTTTATTTTTTCTGGATTTATATATTCTTTGTTTTTTTTCTCTCCTAGAAAAGGCTTTAGGACAATCTTTGATATTTGCAGTTACCTTATTAATGAAAATACTTCCAGTGTTTTGCCACATACTGTCATGTCTTCTGTAGCTTTCTGAGAGATCCTTTAAAAGAACGCTTTTACAGCATCTATTAAGAAGCTCATTTTCAGAGTTCCTGTCGTGGCGCAGTGGTTAACGAATCCGACTAGGAACCATGAGGTTGCAGGTTCGATCCCTGCCCTTGCTCAGTGGTTTAAGGATCTGGTGTTGCCGTGAGCTGTGGTGTAGGTTGCAGACGCAGCTTGGATCCTGTGTTGCTGTGGCTCTGGCCTAGACTGGCAGCTACAGCTCCGATTAGACCCCTAGCCTGGGAACCTCCATATGCTGAGGGTGTGGCCCAAGAAATGGCAAAAAGACAAAAAAAAAAAGAGAAGCAGCTCATTTTCCCTTTCTTCTTAATCTGTTAATATAGTAAATTTATCTTAAAATCACCTAATGTTGAACCACTATGTATTTCTGAGGTGATAATGTATTGTTCTTTTGATATGATGTAGGATTTGATTTTCTAATAATTATAAATTTAAATGTAAGTTTATAAATGCAACTACTTACCATATACTTTTTTTTTTTTTGCATTTTTAGGGCTGCACCTGTGGCACATGGAAGTTCCTAAGCTATGGGTTGAATCAGAGCTGCAGCTGCTGGCCTACACCACAACCACAGCAACGACAGATCCAAACTGCATCTGTGACCTATACCACAGCTCACAGCAATGCTGGCTCCTCTAACACGCTGAGCAAGGCCAAGGATCAAACCCACATCCTCATGGATACTACTTGGATCCTTAACCTGCTGAGTCACAATAGGAACTCCTATATCCTCTTATTTTATTGTACTCACTTGCCATTTTTTGTCTCAGGTTTACATTGAGAAATTTTCTATAGGTTTTTAGGCTCATGGTTATTACCATCTGTCCTGTCCTTTGAAAGTTTAATAGATTTTTTTCTGCATAGTATATAATCCTAGTGCTTTATGTAGAGGAAAATCACTGAAGGATAATAAATTTTTAATATATATGTTTTAAAATTGTTATAATTAATATGAAATAAAATATACAAGTCTTATGTGTTTATATTAATGAATTTTGACAATTATATATACTTTATAATTATTGCTCAAGTATTTTCTAAGAAACTCATCCATAAATTTAGGTTTTCACATTGTTTGATATATGGTCATATTTAGAATTCTTTCGTAATTGGAAAATACTCCTCTCCGAAAATTGTCTTATTTCATGTTCTTAATATTGTTTGTTTAAACTTTTTTCTCATTTCTTTTCTCTTTTTGGGGGGAGGGGGCTGTCCCCATAACATATGGAAGTTCCTGGGCCATGGATTGAACCCATGCCACAGCAGCAACACAAGCCACTCCAGTGACAATTCCAGATCCTTAACTTGCTGTGCCACAAGAGAACTCCATTTCATTTTTTTCTCTTGATCACACTTGCCAGAGATTTGTCTTTTTTACTGATCTTTTCAAATAGCCAGTTTTTCATTGTAGTAATCATTTCTGTATTTAAAGTTTTAGTTTCTGTTTTTATTAACTTTGTTACATTTCTTCTTTTTGTCTTATTCTCTCTCTCTCTTTCTCTCTCCCTCTCTCATCTATTTTCTACCTATCTTTGGTCTACAGTTTTTTTTTCCCCCAGCTAATTGAGTTTAAAACTTGTTTCACTCATTTTTAAACTTTCTAATAAGTGCATTTAGGGCAATAAATTTTTGTCTGAGTGTATGTTTGGTTGCAAATCACAGGGTTTGAAATATAGTGGTCTCGTTTTTAGCTATTCCTAAATATACTTTTTAATTGTGGGAAAAAACTCACAGAACATAAAATTTGCCATCTTAACCATTTTTAAGAGTACAGTTCAGTACTGTTAAGTATATTAACATATGGTGAAACAGATTTCCAGAAATTTTTTATCTTGCAAATCTGAAACTCTAGGCCCATTAAACAGCTCCTCTTTCCCCCCCTCTTTTCTCAGCCCCTGGTAACCATGACTCTACTTTCTTTGTCTATGAATTTGACTGATTTAGGTATTTCATATAAGTGGATCATACCGTATTTGTCTTTTTGTGACAACATTAGCATGATGTTCTCAAAGATCATCCATGTTGTACATGTGACAGGACTTTCTTCCTTTTTAAGACTGAATAACATTAAATGTATGCTCCACATTTTGTTTTTCCATTCATCCATCAGTGAACATGTGGACTGCTTCTACCTCTTGACTGTCATGAATACTGCCTCTATGAACATGGGTGTGAAAAAAATCTCTTCAAAATCCTGCTTTCAATTCTTTTGGATACATACCCAGAAGTGGTATCATATGGCAGTTCTATTTTTAAGCTTTTGAGGAAGCTTCATACTATTTTCCATAGCAGTTATACATTTTACAATCCCACTAACAGTACACAAGTGTACCAATTTCTATGCATCTTCACTAATACTTGTTATTTTCTTTTTTTATTTTTGTAGCTATCACCCAATGGCTCAAAGGTGATATTTAAATATAGTTTTGGAGAAATGCAATTCAAAACTACTATGAGATACCACCTCACACCAGTCAAAAAGGCCATTATTAATAAGTCCATAAAGAACAAATGCTGGAGAGAATGTGGAGAAAAGGGAACCCTCCTGCACTGTTGGTGGGAATGTAAACTGGTACAACCACTATGGAAAACAGTATAGAGGTACCTTAGAAAACTATACACAGAACTACCATATGACCCAGCAATCCCACTTTTGGGCATATACCCAGACAAAACTTTCCTTAAAAAAGACACATGCACCTGCATGTTCACTGCTGCACTATTCACAATTGCCAAGACATGGAAACAACCTCAATGTCCTTTGACAGAAGAACGGATTAAGAAGATGTGGTACATATACACAATGGAATACTAGTCAGCCACAAAAAAGAACAAAATAATGCCATTTGTAGCAACATGGATGGAACTAGAAGCTCTCATACTAAGTGAAGTCAGTCAGAAAGAGAAAGACAAATACCATATGATATCACTTATATCTGGAATCTAATATATGGCACAAAGGAACCTTTCCATAGAAAAGAAAATCATGGACACAGAGAACACACTTTTTTGTGGTTGCCAAAGTGGAGGTGGAGGGAGTGGGATGGACTAGGAATTTAGGGTTAATGGATACAAACTATTGCCTTTGGAATGGATGAGCAATGAGATCCTGCTGTATAGCACTGGGAACTATATCTAGTACTTATGATGGAGCATGATCATGTGAGAAAAAAGAATGTATATGTATACGTGTGACTGGGTCATCTTTCTGTACAGTTAGAAATTTACAGAACACTGTAAACCAGCTATAATGGAAAAAATCATTCAATAAAAATAAATATAGTCTTGTTTTGCATTTAATGACGTTGAGCATCTTTTCATATACTTGACCTTTGTATATCATCTTTGGAGAAATGCCTATTCAAATTTGTTGCCCATTTTATTATTAGTGATATATATATATACACACACATTTTAGAGTCACATACTTGGCCTATGGAAGTTTCCAGGCTAGAGGGCGAATCAGAGCTGCAGTTCTCAGGCAATGCCACAGCCACAGAAACACAGGATCCAAGCCACATCTGTGACCTACACCATAGTTCACAGCAACACTAAATCCTTAACTCATTGAATGAGGCCAGGGATCAAACGCATGTCCTCATGGTTACTAGTCAGGTTCATTTCCACTTAGCCATAATGGAAACTCTTCCCATTTTAAATTGGGTTATTAGTTTTTCTTCTTGAATTTTAGGAGTTCTTTATATATTCTGGACACTAGACCCTCATCAGATATGTGACTTGAAAATGTCCTCTTCCACTCTTTGTGTTCTCTTTTCACTCTGTTGCTTATATCCTTTGATGTACAAAAAATTTAAACCTGGAGGTATTCCTATAAGTCTACTTTTGCTTTTGTTGCTTGTGTTTTTGGTGTCATATTTAAGAAATCATTCACCCCAATGTCATGAAGATCTTTCCTAACAATTTCTTCTAAGAGTTTTATAATTTTAAGTTATATATGTCTTTAATCTATTTTGAGTTAAATTTCATACATGATATAAGGTAAGGATTCAACCTCACTGTTTGGGGATATTCAGTTTTCCTACAACTATTTGTTGAAAAGACTGTGCTTTCTTCACTCACTGATCTTGACAGTCTTTTTGAAGATCATGTGACCATATATGTAAGGATTTATTTCTGGGATTTCTATTCTATTCATTGATTTATATATCTGTCTTTTTGCTAGTATCATGCTGTTTTGATTACCATATCTTTGTAATATGTTTTGAAATCAGGAAGCGTGCGACCCCCAGCTTTGTTTTTCTTTTTCAAAATTGGCTATTCAGAGTCTCTTGAATTATCATGTGAATTTTAGGGTGTAGATTTCTAAGTCTACAAAGAATGTCACTGGGATTTAGATACTGATTATGTTGAATCTGTGAATCACTTAAAGTAGTGCAAACATATTAACATTATTAAGTTTTGCAACCCATGTATATAGGATTTCTCTCCATTGTGTCTTTAATTTTTTTCACAGTGTTTCATAGTTTATAGTTACAAATCTTCAGTCTCTCTGGTTAGGTTTATTACAAGATATTTTATTCTTTTTAATGTCATTGTAAATGGAGTTGTTTTCTTAATTTTTGTTTTTTTAATTGAAGTGTAGTTGATTTACAATATTATATTAGTTTCAGATGTATAGCAGAGTGATTCAATATTTTTATAGATTAAGCTCCATTTAAAGCTATCATCAAATATTTGCTATATTCTTTGTGTGGTATAATATATCCTTGTAGCTTATCTATTTTATACATAGTAGTTTATCCCTTGTATTCCCCTGCTTTTATCTTGCTTTTCCCCACTTCTCTCTCCCCGTGAAAACCAGTAGTTTGTTCTCTATATCTGTGAATCTGTTTCTGTTTGGTTATATTTATTAATTTGTTTATTTTTTATATTACACATGTATGTAAAATAATACTTGTCTTTCTCTTCCTAACTTATTTCACTAAGCACAATACCATCCAGGTTTATCCATGTTGTTGCAAAAGGCAACTTCCTTCTTTACTATGGCTAAGTAATATACATATACATATGTGTGTGTGTATATATGTATATATATATATATCTTCTTCTATATCCATTCATCTGTTGATGGGCATTTAGTTTGCTTCTATATCTTGGCAATTGTAAATAATGCTGCTATGCACATTGGGATACATGTATCTTTTCAAATTAGTGCTTTTTTTTTTTGGATGTATACCCCAAAATGGAATTGCTAGGTTATACGGTAGTTCTATTTATAGTTTTTGGAGGAACTTCAATACTGCTTTCCACAGTAGCTGCACCAATTTACATTTCTACCAACAGTATACTAGGGTTCCCTTTTCTCCATATCCTTGCCAACATTTGTTATTGGTTGTCTTTTTTGATAATTGCCATTCTTTTTTTTTTTTTTCACCCTGTATCAAGGGCTGACTTTCAACAGATTGCAACAAGGGAGCTGCTCTCCTATATATAAAACCCTGACCCAGAAGCAGGTTGTCTATGAATGATTCAGCATCCCCACAAACCTGTGATGTGTGATGGGTGAGGGGGCATCTGCAATTTCCAGTCACACCACCTGTCCCAGGACAAGGGCTCTCCACCCTGGACCTGGTCCCAACATGTGGCAGGGCACACTGCACACACATGGGGCAGCCCACCAGTGGGAATGTGGGATACTGGCTATTGGAGGCCCACAGCACTGCTGTTTTGTTGTACCTGGGCGGGATTCTGACTTAGAGGTGTTCGGCATAATCCCACAGATGCCAGTTTTGCCCCACTGGCTCCTCAGCAATGAAGGGAAGGAAAGACAAGTATTTTGAAGTCCCAAATGGGAAGAGAGGATTTTTTTTTTAAGCTTTGAATGATAAAGTCTCAGTAAAACTTATTAGTTGAATAAAGTGCTCAGGGAAATTTTAAAATTTTGGTCTTTTTGTTCAAGCTGGATAAGCTCAAGTAGCTGACTTTACATTGAGAGAGAGGCAAAGTAGAGAGGTGAGAAAGCACTTCAGGATTTGAGAACTATGACCAGGAAAAAGCCTTGGTTGTGATTTAATAAATGGAACTGAAAGCAGGTAGATTAACAACCCAGTGTTTGATGGAATTAAGTTTTGTAAGCTACAACAAGCCTGGACAAAAACCGGCTGTGACTGTTTTAAGACTTAAAACAATCATCAGAATGGCAGTGGTGGTGCAGTGGGAGGCAAGCCTGGACCCCACATTCCTCCATGTACAGAACATCCTGGGATCATCTCTTATCTGTCAGCCAAGGTATTTGCAGCAAGTTCCAAGGAAACAAGCACAATGGACTAAACACGTTGGCTTCCCACAAAGTCTTTGACTCATAAAATCATGACCTCTACATCTCCACGTGGATGACTAATAAACATTTCAAACGTACACTATCAAAAGTTGAATATTTACAACTTCCGATCTTGATTATGATGGATTAGTGGGCTAGATTTACTTCCACCAAGAATAACTAAAAATCTGGACAAATATATGAAACAATGTTGTTCAGACATTAGCTATTAGGCAATGAAAACAGTGACCCCTGAAAAATGGGGGGAGATATGAGGTGAGCCCCATGATGATCCCAGCTTGATCCCTGGAAGGGAATCCAGGAAGAGCTTAGCAGTATCCTCAGGTTGAGAAATGGATTCGGGAGGCAAAGGTGACTTGAGTTTGCAGGGCAAATCATCAGAGAGGAGGAACTGCACAGAGAGAGAACTCTAGAAATATGCAGAAGTTTCCTGTAGTAGAGTATTTACCTGAGTACTGGCCAGTACATGAGTATAAGAAAACATCATAAGGCAGGGGAAAGTATCACCCAAAAAGAATCAGAGGGAGAACTCTGTAGCCCACACAGGGACAGACACATGCCTGTTTTCACCATCCAGAGAGGAAAATTGGATAATTTACAAGGCATCAGATAGAATACACAGAAGAGTTTGCCTCAGCACTGGGGAAAATGTAGTCTCTTTACAAAGTTAAACACTACTCTGGTTCTATGTAAAAAAGGGTTAAAAGCAAGGTCTGAAAGAATTAACTGGCTCCAAGTAACTTAATCATGTCCCATAACAAGAGTCAGGCATATTTTTAGGAATGCAGAAACATCTACTACCCAATAAAGTAAAATTTTATGTGTGGCATACACTCGAAGATTGGCAATAAGCAAAGAAGCAGAAGAGAAAATATAAATTATTAGAAAGTGACCCAGAAATAATATAGATGATAGATTCAGTAGGTTGGGACCTTAACACAGTTATTAGAACTGTAAGTCATATATTTAGGAAGATAGGTGAAAGATTGAACATGTTAAGTAGAAACAGAAACTATTTTAAAACATTCAAATTGAATTTACAGACATGAAAACGGCAATGTCTGAGATTTTTAAAAAATACACTGGATGTTACAAATTACAGATTAGATATTGTGGAAGAGAAAATGTGAATTTGAAGACAAAGCAATGGAAACTACACAAAACAAAACACAAAGAGGAAAAATACTACAAATAAACAAAGGAATCATCAGTGGGCTATGGGACAAGTTCAACCATCCTAACATACATGTGATTGAAGTCCCTGAAGTAGAAGAAGTGAAAAAAAACTTTTCAGCTTTGAGATATAGTTGACATATAATATCGCATAAGTCTAAGCTGTACGATGTATTGATTTGATATAATTATATACTGCAAAATGATTACCACCATAGGAATAGCTAACACCTTCATCACATCATATAATTACCATTTCTTCTTTGTGGTAAGAACATTTAAGATTTACTCTCAGGAATTCCCTTGTGGCACAGCAGGTAAGTATCTCAGGTCGCTACTATGGCATAGGTTCGATCCCTGGCTCAGGAACTTCCACATGCTGTGGAGCGTAGCCAAAAGAAAGGATTTATTCCCAGCAAACTTTCACATATATAATACACAGTTATTAACAGTAATCACCATGCTGTACATTAGATCCCCATAACTTGGTTATCTTATAGCTGAAAGTTTGTACTCTTTGACCAAAGCCTCCCCAGTTCCCCTGCCCCCTGGCCTCTGGTAACTGCTGCTCTGTTTCTGTTTCTATGAGTTCAGCCCCTTTAAATTCTGTGTATAAGTGAGATCATACAGTATTTGTCATTCTCTGTCGGACTCATTTCACTTAGCATAATGCCTTCGAGGTCCACTCGTTGTTAAAAACAGCAGAATTTCCTTTTTGCTCATGGCTGAATAATATTCCAGTGTGTCTGTGTGTGTGTGTGTGTGTGTGTGAGTGTGTGCATATGTGTGTGTGTGTATATATATTCTTATTTATCCATTCACTTAGATTATTTCCACATCTTGCCTATTGTGAATAATGCTGCAGTGAACATGGGAGTGTGGGTACCTCTTCAAGATCTTGTTTTCATTTCCTTTGGATATGTACCCAGAAGTAGGATTGCTGGATCATGCGGTAGTCCTATGAAAAAAAATTGGGGGGGGGGGTTCTGTTGTGGCTCAGCAGGTTAAGAACCTGACATTGTGTCTGTGAGGATGTGGGTTTGATCCCTGGCCTTGTTCAGTGGGTTAAGGATCCAGCATTGCTACAAGTTATAGCATAGGCCACAGATGTGGCTCGGATCTGGTGTTGTTGTGGCTGTGGTGTAGACCTGCAGCTTCAGCTCCAGTTTGACCCCTAGCCTGGGAACTTCCATATGCCACAGGTGCGGCCCTAAAAAGAAAAAAATTTTTTAAAGAACTAATGGACATATATTTTTTAACTAAATAAAAACTATAAACTCAGATATTTAGAAACTCAGTAAATCCCATACACATGAAACAATAAACCTATACCAAGGTATTTCTTAATCAAATTGCTCAAAACAAGAGAAAATCTTAAAAGTAGCTAGGAGGAAAGACCATAGATTACTTGTTGGAATAAATATAAATCAGAAATAGTCTAACAAAATTTTAAAATACTGAATGATAAGAATTGTTATCCTAGAAAATTTTTACCTAGTGAAAATAGCTTTCAAAACTGGTATATGTTTCCATCATGGCTCAGTGGAAACGAATCTGACTAGGAACCATGAGGTTGCGGGTTCGATCCCTGGCCTTGCTCAGTGGGTCGGGGTTCTGGCATTGCCATGAGCTGTGGCGTAGGTCACAGATGCGGCTCAGATCCTGTGTTACTGTGGCCGTGACCTAGGCCGGCAGCTGTAGCTCCAATTTGAGCCCTAGCCTGGGAACCTCCATACGTCATGGGAGCAGCCCTAAAAAGCAAAAAACAAAAAATCCAAAAGGAATTCATTACCAACAGACCTGCATAAGAAATACTAAAAGACAAAATTTTAGTAAATGGTACCTGTTAGAAATCTGGATCTACACGCAGGAATGAAGGGTACCAGAAATAATAACCATATGGGTAAATATAAAAACTATTTTTTATTTTAATCTCTTTCAAATGTAATTTTTTTGACCACATCCATGTCATGTGAAAGTTTCCAGGCCAGGGATCAAACCTGTGCCACAGCAGTGACAATGCTGAATCCTTAACTGCTAGGCCACCGGGAAGCTCGATCTTTCAAAGATACCTGTTAAAAGCAAAAATAAAAACAATGTGGAGTTCCCTTCGTGGCTCAGTGGTTAATGAACCCGACTAAGATCCATGAGGTTGCAGGTTCAATACCTGGCCTTGATCAGTGGGTTAAGGATCCAGCATTGCTGTGAGCTGTGGTATAGGTCGCAGATGTGGCTCGGATCCCAAGTTACTGTGGCTGTGGTGTAGGCCGGCAGCTGTATCTCCTATTCGACCCTTAGCCTGGGAACTTCCATATGCCTCAGGTGCAGCCCTAAAAAGCAAAATGAATAAACAAATAAATAAAATAAAAATAATGTAGTATGGCATTTATAATATACAGAAATGAAATGTATGACAGCAGTGATGCAAAGAGTTAAAAGGGGGAAATATAATTGTAAGGTCTTATCTGTACCTAGAGTGGTATGACATCACTTGAAAGTAGAATATAAACAAATATTATATATATACTATAAACTCCAAAGTGACAACTAAAACATGGAGTTATTACTTACAAGCCAATAAAGGAGAAGGAGATGAAAACAATTCTAAGTTGATCCAAAAGAAGGGCAAAAATATGGGAAAAGAGAACAAAGGACAGATGAGATTTGGCCTGTTTATTAGAGAGCAGATAGCTTGTCCTGACAACTACAGGTGGCAAGGGGGCAGGTGGGTGGTAAGATGTAAGTGGCCGGGTTGCTAGGTGACTGGGTGGGGGGTAGGTAGGCAGGTGGGTGGGTGACGAGTTGAAGGTAGTTGAACAGGTGCCTCATCCCCAGGTCTCAGCTTCTCCCAGGGCTCTGGAGAAGCCTAGTTCTTGGTCTCTCATATCGTGCCTACCTACTGACTTCCTCGCTCCAGCTCAGCTTCTTCCATAAAGAAGAGCCATGAAGAGCTGTGCCATGAATGGTGGGTAAAATTTAGACACATAGAAAGGGAAGGAGATGGTGTTTCAGGAAGAGAGAAAGTATAAGCCGAGATACAGAGCCAAAAAAACTTTAAAGCTTGTTCAGAAACACCTAGGACACCAATTAGGATTGAATGAAGGTGAAGGATCAGGAAGCTGTGAAGGCAAAAGAGTTGAATGGACAGTTATCACAGTGGTTTACTGAGCACACATGATGTTCCTGGTGCTATGCTGAGGCTGCATATCTCATGGCCTCCCTCTGAAGTTAGCATTATCCATATAATATATATTCATGTCCATATGTCGTGGGTAGGAACATAGGCAAAGAGGGGTCTATTAACATAATACCCACTATAGACACACAGTGGGTGAATGTCTCAGCAGGAATCTAAACCCAGGCCAGGAGGACCCCAAGCTGCCCTGTTTGCTGCCTCAAAAAAATGACCTTCTTCCTGGGTGGACCATGCAGTGGCTTGAGAGGTCTTACTGTCTTTAGAAGCCCCCTACCTGGGAAGGCTAATTATTTACAGGACTTGAGGCCTTTTAGAAGGTAGCTCAGGAGAGGGGGGCTTACCTGGGGTGATTTCCCAGGATGCTAGGTCTTGGACAGTTGGGCAGCAGAGACTGGGTACCTCAGATGGGGCCCTACTGCTCTCTCCACCCTGTGATCACCCTCTCTGAGCAAGGGTCTCCCTTTTCCAAGGGGCAATGGAAATTGAGGGGAAAGCTTCCTGCACTGGCTTTGACTTCCAGGTCTCACCCATGTATGACCCTGCAGTATCCCCTTCACTTTTCTGAGCCTCCATTTTCTTATTTGTAAAAGGGGGATGTAGGTCCCAGCATTGGGGTAAGTGGGTGCAGCAAATGCTCCATCAACCTGGAATGGGCCTAGAGGAAGCCAATGAGAGGCTGGGCTGGCATCTTACAGGGAATGGCTCTGCCTGCACTGATGCTGTGGGGAAAGGTTGGAGGGTGTGTTGGGGAGCAGTGTTTAACCTCAGCTCCTGGTTCAGTTCCCCATTCTAGCTGTATTCATGCTCTGTACAAGCCCAGAACTTTCCTGAGACTAGGTTTCCTCATCTCCGAAGGGAGATGGCCACTGTGCCTATGCTGAGGGTGTCAGGAGGACTCCATGAGCAGTGTCTACCAGGGCTGGGGACACAGGTGTTCTGTAGTTGGTGCTGGTCCACTAACACAAGGGCCCTGGTACCAGGCAAGGGGTGGACTCTAGAATGCAGAGCAAGGAGCTCCTTGCCTTGCTTCTGCCAGCCTAGGGTTTGGGGAAGCAATGTCATGGTTGGCAACTTTTTAAGAGAGAGAAACATCAGGGTGAGTGCCTTTTTCTTTTGTGCTTCCTAGAAGGCAGCAGGGGGGAGCTAAGGGTCAGGTTTCCATAACCTTGGGGAATGCTCGGGGGTCTTAGAGGGAGCCCTGAAGTTGGCAGTGTTGGCTGGGTCTAGTCCTTCCTACCACCCTGATCAGCTCAGCCCTCGGTGGCCCTTTGACCACTGCCTCTGTGTTCAGGGCTCCTTGGTGCCTCTGAGTTTGCCAGGGAGAATCTTGCTATGAAGACTTTTGTGCAATCTTGGGAGGCCTCCATGTCCTAACCTGACAGATGAGGGTCTATCAATGTTCTCTAAACTTCAGTCATTTGCATGTCATCTGTGTTTTTTGCACAGAATCATCTATTATTTGCAGAACACTCTTCTTTAAAAATCTATTAAAGACAGATTCAGGAGTTCCTATTGTGGCTCAGTGGGTTAAGAACCCAACATATTGTCCATGAGGTTGCAGGTTTGATCCCTGGCCTCGCTCAGCGGGTTAAGGATCCAGCGCTGTAGCAAGCTGCAGTGTAGGTCACAGACGCAGCTTGGATCTGACGTTGCTGTGGCTGCGATATAGGCTGGCGGCTGCAGCTTTGATTCAACCCCTAGCCTGGAAGCCTCCATATGACCCAGGTATGGCCCTAAAAAGAAAAAAAAAAAAAAAAAGCAGCTACTAAAGACCTATTCAAAAGAACACGTAAGTGCAATGATTTAGAAAGGAACTTCGTGTATACCTATGAAAAATGGAAAAACCTGACATAAATAGAAAGCATTCATAAAAATCAAAACATACGTTTCGAATAACAGATGTGTTAGAGTGAATCTAGTGAATCACTAGAGTGATCCACACACCACACTGGGAAAATGCAGGGCAGCTGCTATGCTTCATCTCAGCTCCATGTGTGACCACTACTTCCTCCTGCTCTCCGGGGTTACCTACCTGGAAGGGGAGCACCCCCGCCCCGCTGTTATTCATTGCCTGTTGTTACCTCTGTGGACCAACAAACCACCCTTGTGGTTTTGCAGGGCAAGGGACGGAGGTCTGGGCTCCTGGGTCCAGAGAGGCCTCTGGTGTTGGGACAAAGACTACATCCAGAGAGGAAGTCCCGTTTGTTATCGAGTGCCATCTAAAGACTCACAGACCTTCTGTGAGAAGAATAGCAGCAGAGATCACAACAGGAGCCCATCTGCCCGGCCTCCTTGGAGCCCACCAGACACTCCAGAGATGCATGGCCAATCCCTGACTGCTCAGCAGCCACAGACAAAGACAGCATGGCCTCACCTGGTGCCTGACATCTGCCCTCGTCTTCCATGGCTGGAGAATGTCAACAAGAGCTGGACAGGAAGGCAGATAAGCCAGGGACATGGATGTGCTCATTAGGTCACATTCAGAGCAGAGAGGGGCCCAGCAGAGCTCTGGGGGACATCTTCGTTAATATAATATCTATGTAGGCCGGCAGCTACAGATCTGATTAGACCCCTAGCCTGGGAAACTCCATATGCCGCAGGGTGTGGCCCTAAAAGGACAAAAGGGGAAAAAAAAAAAGAAATGAAAAATATAATCAATGTCTAATATCGCTTGAGGCCAGCAATGTGCACAGGCCTTGTGAATGATGTTGCCTGGGCCTCATCTCAAGCCCCAAAGTCAGCCCTATCCACATTCCCTTTTGCAGAGAGATGGGCAGAGGGATCCCATCCCCCACCCTCCATCATCATCCACGGTTGCACCTTCCTTCTCCAGCCCTTCTTCATTTATTAAAAAAGTATTGAGGAGTTCCAGTCGTGGCTCAGTGGTTAATGAATCTGACTAGGAACCATGAGGTTGCAGGTTTGATCCCTGGCCTCACTCAGTGGGCATTTTTTAGTACTATAAATTTGCATACAATAAGACACACCCATTTCAAGTGTACACTCAGATGGATTTTTAATAAATGTATACACCTGCATAACCACAACCCAAATCAATACACAGAACATGAGCACCACCCCTAGAAATTCTTTCAGACCCCTTTGCAAGCCAGTCCCTCTCCAACACCAGCGCCACACAACTGCTGATCTACTTCCTGTCACTATAGATTCATTTTGCCTTTTCTAGGATTCCATTTAAATGAAATCCTACAGTAGCGATTCTTTGGTATCTGGCTTCTTTTGCTCAGTATAATGTTTTAGTGTTTGCTTCATTTCTGTTGCTGGGTAATATTCTATGGTGGGTATACACTACAATTTGTTTGCCTGTTCATCTATTGATGGATATCTGCATTGTTTTCAGTTTGAGGCCTGCTGTAAATAAAGCTGTCTTTTCATGAACATATGTTTTCATTTCTCTCACAACCTAAGAGTGGAATTGCCAGGTCACATGGCAAGTATTCATTTTAGTTTATAAGAAACTGCAAAACTGTTGTACCATTTTATACTCCCATGGCATGTGAAAAATGAATGAGAGTTCTGGTTGTTCCACACTCTTGGCAATGTTTGGTATTATCAGTTTTTAAACCGTACCCATCCTATTGGCTCATTGGATGCACAGTGGTTTCTCATTGTGATTTTAATTCATATTTCCCTGATTACTACTGATCTGAACATCCTTTCATGTGGCTTATTGGTCACTCATGCATTTTCTTTTATAAATTAAGTTTGAAACTTCCGCCCACTTAAAAAAATTGAGTTGTTTGTCATCTAATTATTGAATGGTGAGAGTTCTTTGTATATTCTAGATACAAATCCTTTGTATAATATTTGTATGTGAATATTTTCTCCTGATTTGCGGCTTGCCTTTTCATTTTCTCAAGTGTCTTTTGAAGAGCAGAAATTTTTAATTTTGATGGAATCTAAGTGGTCACTTCTTTTATGGTTAGTGCTTTACTTGTGTCTTGTCTAAGAAATCTTTGCGGAGTTCCCGTCGTGGCGCAGTGGTTAACAAATCCGACTAGGAACCATGAGGTTGCGGGTTCGGTCCCTGCCCTTGCTCAGTGGGTTAACGATCCGGTGTTGCGTGAGCTGTGGTGTAGGTTGCAGACTCGGCTCGGATCCCGTGTTGCTGTGGCTCTGGCGTAGGCCGGTGGCTACAGCTCCGATTCAACCCCTAGCCTGGGAACCCCCATATGCCGTGGGAGTGGCCCAAGAAATAGCAACAATAACAACAACAACAAAAGACAAAAAAAAAAAAAAAAGAAATCTTTGCCTGCTCTAGGGTCCCAAAGATTTATTCCTATATTTTCCCCTAGAAATTTTATAGTTTTGACTTTTACATTTGGGTATACCTCCACTACAAATTGCTGTTTTTTTCTTTTTGGCCATGCCCACAGCATGTGGAAGTTCCAGGGCCAGGGATTGAACCAGCACCACAGCAGCAATCCAAGCCACAGAAGTGACAGTGCTGGGTCCTTAACCTGCTGAGTCAACAGGGAACTCCTCAATTAATTTTTGTGTACAATGTGAAGTAAGAATTGAGGTTCCTTTTCTTTCTCTTACAGATACTCAGTTTTTCCAGCATCATTTATTGTAAAGATGATAGCCTTTTTCCTACTTGGATTCTTTGTCAAATATCAATTGACCATATATATGTGGATTAATTTCTGGACTCTTTAATTTTTTCCTTTGATCTTATGCCTATATAATACTTCATTGATTACTATAGCTTTCCAGAATATCTGAAAATTAAGTATAAGTTCTCCAAATTTCTTTCAAGATTATTTAAGCCATTTTTTATCCTTAGCATTTCCATATAAATTTTGGTATCAGTTTTTCTATTTCTTGAGAAAAGTCCATTGGAATTTTGATTGAGATAGTAGTGAATTTATAGCTCACAGTGGGGGAGAATTGACATGTAAACAATGTAGATCTCCTAACCCATGAACATAGAATATCTCTTGGTTTCTTTAGGTTTTCTTTGGTTTCTCTTAACAATATTTTGTAATTTTTTGTGAACAGAACTTGTACACGTTTTTTTAATTTTTATTTTCTAGGGCCACACCTGTGGTGTATGGAAGTTCCTGGGCCAGGGTTCAAATTGGAGCTGCAGCTGCTGGCCTACACCACAGCCATGGCAACACCGGATCTGAACAACATTGGCAACCTATGCCACAGTTTGCAGCAATGCCAGATCCCTAACCACTGAGTGAGGCCAGGGATGGAACCCACATCCTCACAGAGACAAGTTGGGTACTTAACCTACTGAGCCACTATGGGAACTCCTATTTTATTATATTTATCTCTAAATATTTCTTATTTTTGTTGCCCCTGTAACTGATATTTTTAAAAAGTTCAATTCCAATTATTAATTGATGGTAAATAGAAATAAAATATAGATATTTGTATATTGACCTTGTAGGCTGCAATTTTTCTAAATTCTCTTGTTGCTTCTAGTAACTTTTTTGGGTAAATTCCTTAGGATTTTCAACATAGAAGAGGATATTGTCTGCAAATAAAGACAGTTTTACTTCTTCCTTTCTAACTTTTATTTGTTTGCTTCTTTTTCTTATTTTATTGCCCAGGCCAGTACCGCCAGTGTTATATTGATTAGAAGTGGTGAGACAAACATCTTAGAATCACTCTTGGTCCTTTCTTGAGTTCCCACATCATGTCATTATCAAATCATATTGATTCTTTCTCTGAAATACACTCAGAGTCAGATGACCTCTTATACACTCTGTAGAGTGGGCTGGTTGAAAGTGCAGACTCTAGAGTCAGAATGCCCGAGTTCAAATCTTGACCTTACCCGTTCGCGGCTCTATATTGAACAGTTACTTAACCTCTTTGAATCCATTTTTTGACTTATAAAAAGTATGTGACTATGATCCTACCTACTCCATAGTGGTAGAATTTTGTTGTTGTTTTATGAGGATTGGGCTTTGGCTCATGGCTCATGACACGAAAGTCTGTACCAAATAGCTCCCTGGATGATCTCACACTTCCAGCTCTGCCCGCTTGGTCTGCTCTCACAGCAGCCAGCTGGGTCCCGTGAAAAGGCAGGTCAGAGCATGTCGCTCTCTAGTTCAAAACCCTCCAGTGGTTCCTGATTCACTCGGAGTAAAAGTCAAAGGCCTCACATTGGCCTGCTAGTCTAAGCCGAGGAGGCTCTGCAAAAGCCCCCACCTCACAGTTCAGACACCCTCTGCTGCAGGGATTGGACTACAGGAAGTTGTGTGAGTTGTTGGGGGCAGGTGAGGGGAGCTGCCCTCTCCCTTTGTGAGGTTGCCCTGCCCTCCAGGAAGTGTATTCTTGCCCAGCCCAAACTCCTGTTCCCTCCCTGAGATAACAGGGCCACAGCACACAGGCTGGTCTCAAAGGGCCACTGGGCTCCAAGACTGATCTCAGCGAGCTGCAGAGACCCCAGTGAGGTCAGCCAGCCTGGCAGCCAAGCTGCTGATTTCCTGATGGATTCTGTGTCAAGTCTAGGTGTTCCTGGGGTCCGAGCGGTTCAGCCGCAGACCCTTGGCTTTGGAAAGGGAGGGGTGTCTGCCTGTGCCATTTGGAGGACAAGTTCCAGCCTCGTGCTGGCATGTTCTCACTCCATGTGTGAGACCTCAGTGGCTGGACCCTTGTGCTGGCTGCCAAGGATACAGTGATGAACGAGACACAGGCTGCCCTCACAGTGCTTCCCGTCTGGTGGGGAGGCAGACAAGCAAAGGGCCAGTGGGCCGAGCATTGGAGTGGCAGGAACTCGGAGAAGGTTAGCCACACGCCTCTGGGGGTGTGGCAGGGAAGGCTTCCGGGGAGGGCCACCACTCAATTTCTTGGGAGTAAAAGTTGCACCAATCTTCATTGATTTCTTTAGGGACACAAAGACTCAGAGGATTTTCTTTCCAACAGTTCTGATAAGCTGAGCACTGTCACCTACTTCTTACCACACCTGTACCAATGACACCTGGTCATTCTGTGTGAGTCAACATCCTTGGCTGGAAGCCTAAGCCCAGAGTTGTTCTTCTGTCATCCCCAGCACAGGGGACGGCGGGGGTTCTGATGGGTGCTGAGCACCCCCTGTCTGCCCTGTGCTACCCTGGGTGCATTGTATGCTTGACTGCTTATCCTTTGCAGCACTGCTCTGTGAGGTCGGGGTCACGGCTTCAATGTTAGAGATGAGTAGACTGAGGCTCAAAGGGGTTCCGTTTCCTCCCAGCCATGCAGCTAGGAAGAGGCCCCGTCTGGATTTGCACAAAGATCTGTCAGCCTCAGGAATGAGCCCTTCGCACAGAACTCAGCATTTGCCTTTATGCCCTTTGACACTCGTGAGCAAGGGACAAGTGACGTTTGTGGTGTCACTCTCACAGCCTCCAGGTACCTGAGGTTTCCGAAGCTGTGGCTGTGACTCAGTGGGTTCCATAACTGCCTCCAAACCTCAGCTCACTCAGGCAGGCTTCTTAGCCTCCAGGGTAGCCCTGGGCAGGGCAGGGCTCAGGACGAGCTGAACTCTGAGACTGAACTCCACCCCGTCCCCACCCCTCCAGCAGGAACCTGCACAGCCACAGGGAGACAGACAGACTGACTGACAACCCTCCCCAAAGATGGTTCCCTTCTGTGGCAGGTAATGGGTGAAGGCTCGCGTTGATGCTGCAACAGTTCCCAGGTATCCAGCCCTTCCTGGGTACCAGTGAAAGGCTCGTCATTAAATCAGTCACCTTAAATCTGAATCAGAATTTCCCTCCTCATTTTAGGAGAAGAGGCTGAGAGAGGTTAAGTGATTTTTTTTTTTTTCAAGGTCACAGTATCTGACTTGAGACCCAGCTGACCCAAAGTCCCTGCTCTTACCCCCATGGTGTCTCCCTTTCTCTAACCCAGTCAGGAGCTGCAAACCCAGCAGCATCCCCGGGACTCACACTCCACCACTCAGGGTGCTTCTCTGGATGATGGGACGCTGGGCCGGCGGTACACTAAGTCTGTGTTTTCTCTTGTGGATAAGGGCTAGTTAGTAGGACACTGATGCATGGTCCAGGAGAGTTTAAGTCAAAGGGCTGGAGGCTCGCCTTCCAGCTCCCCCTTCACACCACTTCTCCACATGTCACATCAGGAGCTGGGCCAGGAGCTGGTCCTGGCTGCACGTTGTAATCCCCTGACCTAGGTCCCACCCCGGAGATTCTGATTCAGTTGGTCTGGGATGGGGTCAAAATGTTGTGGAAACTGCAAAAACCGTGGCAACGGAAGGAGACAAATAGCACTTGGAGATATGGAAAAGCAAGGTTTATTCAGCACCGGTGCGGGCTCAGAGGAGTCGCCTCCAGAGTCTGAGCACCAGGTCTGTGTTCTCAGTAACTTTTATACACTACAAGGTCTTGATTTTCCCATGTAAGCATCCCGGACCTCCCCCATCCCCAAGCAGACAGTGTTCCTCCCTAAGAAACTGAGCAAGCAAGGTTACAGAAGCGGAACTGATAAGCAATGCTGGGTACCTGATTAGCAGGGCTGCTGGCTTGGACAGAGAGCACACAGTTGTTACATTATTACAAGAAGGGTGGCATAGTGATGAGCACAGCTGGAAAGGCTTGCAGCTGCCTTCTTAGACAAGGGGGGGTTGTTCTTTAGTTAAAACTCCATTTCAGAAATATTGCTATTTTTAGAAATCTCCCCTGCCCCCAGTGATCCTGATTTGCAGCCCCTGGGGAGCCCCCTGGTTTGGCTGATGCAGAGTCCTGCAGCCCATCGCCCTCTGGCTCCGGCTCACTGACCCCATGGGAGGCTCTGGACTGGAATCCAGTGGCAGTGTAGGGGCCTGAGCCGTGGGGCCTCTGCTAGGCAGATTCTGGATGCCCACTCAGGCTGGCTGGGCCCTTTGGAGAGCCAGGCTCTTCACACCCCTGGACAGAGGCTGGGCATGTCCTGAGGAAGCGGATCCCAGTCCCTGGCTAGCCCCTCCCTCAAGGACTGAGGAATTTCAAGACTTTGAACTTGTTTCCTTGGAAGTCTGATTTTGCGGTCTGGTGGCTTAGCCTAGAGCCATCCCTTTATGCAGGCATGGAGCCAAGGGCCAAATGAGTGGGACACCTCCCAAGGTGACAGGCATCATCCATTCTTTTCTTTCTCTCTTCACTCAGGTTCTGTCCTCACTCCTCTGAGGCAGGCCCTCCACTGCTGCTGAGTCAGGGAACTGATGGGGAGACACAGCGACACACCCTCATGGATGACAGACAGCTGAGGGGCCGTGACAGCAGTGGGGGCAGGGGAGCACTGGCAGGGCCATTGTAGGACAAGGCTGTTCATATTTTCCAGCTCCATCAAATGTCCCTGCTTTGATGGGCAGGTCCTCTAGTCTGACTCCGGGCCTACATCCCACTCTGCCCTAGAGAAACCAGGGGGGGTGGTAGTCAGAGGCCCCCATTCACATGGGGTTCTCAGAGCCTCTGAGCGAGGCTGGGGTAGCTGGACACACAGGGGCTCTGTCTTGGGGACCAGATGCACCTCAGTCTACAGCCTCTCCGCCTGTGCTACCCTAGGGGTACAGAGGAGGGCCAGGGGCATCAGAGCCCCTCCAGGCAAAGCTCCACCTGCCTTTTCACTCCCAGCCCCTCCTCTGAGGGTATGTCCTTTTTTAATTTTTTTATTTTAAAAAATTTTTATTACAGTTAATTTTGGGAGGACGTCCTGCTTGAAGGCTCCTCTTCTGCAGGGGTGCACGGCCCAGCTGTGTGCCACAGGCCAGAGCCCTGGGGGGGAGGCCCTGCATTTCTTCTCCCCTGGCCTGAGCTCACAGCACTGCCAGCCACACTTTCCCAGGAGGAGTTGAGTGCCTGGAGACGGGCCTATAGCCAGGTTATCAAGAAGGTGTGGTAAGCCTGAAACACTGACAGGTAGCTTCCCACAAGACCTGGAGCATTAGGACTAGCCCCGAGAGTCCTGAGCTCTGACTGTAGTCCCCCAACCCTGAGCCCTGATGAGGGTCCCCAAGTCTGAGCCTTGATGAGGGCCTGCCAGCCCTGAGCTCTGATGGTGGTCCCGCAGTCAAAAGCTCTGTAGCATCTTCTAAATAAAGTCCTTCTGCTGGAGAACTCTGTCTCATTTTTGGAATGAATGAATGAATGCCAGCATCCCTTTTCAGAATGAATCAATCAGTAACTGACTGCCTCTCCCCCTAACCCCCCGCCCAGCCTTGGCTGTCCCGCCTCCTCCTTAGCCCAAGATTCCCTACTTCCCCTTCCCACCCCCACCCCCCAGCCATCTGTCTATTAGCTGCTGGACTTACCTTTTCCTTCTTTGAGCTTTGCAGACTGAGCCCTCTTGGGGGCCATGTAAGCCCATCCTGCTCCTTCTACCACATGCTGCCCTGTGCTGACCCTCCACTCTGTCCCCTCCCAGTCCACGTGCACCTCTTCATTCTCCTTCCATCATGGGCAGCAGCCTGCAAAGGACTCAGATGGCTCAGGCGGTTCTGGCCTGGCCAGCTTCCCAGGAGGTCAGCGCATCACAGGAGCTGAGGTGGGTTTGCTGCTTAGCCCGGGGGTATACACAGGAGGCTGCCTTCCCAGATGGAGGTGGTGAAGGAAGGCCTGTCTGGAGACCCAGAGGAGGAAAAGTGAGCATGGAGGGGAGGGTCCATGGGGAGGAGGGAGTCAAAGATCACGGCCCTTCCCTGTGGTCTGGGAGGACTGGGGCTTCCTCCCTGCAAGCAGATTTGTGGCAGACCAGGCTGCCAGGGATCTGTCCCTTCCCCTACTATGTCCCATGTGGCTGCAGAGAGGTGGGCAAAGAGAGAGAGGAGGGAGGATCAGCCTGATCAACCTGAGCCCAGGAGAGCTGATGGCGGAGTTATGGCACAGAGTGAGGGTACCTTGTGGATTCAGGGAGGGGGTGGGAGGCAGGGGTGGAGGAAGCCAGGACAGCATGTGAGTGAGCCCACTACCACTCCTGCCCAGTCCAAAGGGTTCCATCTTTTCAAGTGTATTGATCCCCTTTTGGTATCCAAAATTCTGATGTCTTTCACATGACTGACAGTATTTTTACCTCCTCTTTATGCTAACCATTTCCAGAAAGTAAATTAAAAGCAGACTGTCTACTGAGGTATGGACACTGGACAAAATATTCCTGAATGCTGCTTAGGAAGGAATGTCCACGTTTTTGAGAAAACTATCTTCATTTCAATAGGTTAAGTCCTTCTTCTCAGATTTGATGTACTGTTCTCTTTCCATCCAATATGTAACTGTGGTGTATTTGGATTCAATTAGTTGCATTATTTAAGAAGCCCACGAATTGTAGCATGTTGCTTAAAAATACTTTTTTTTTTTTTTGACTATGGAGATTTTCAATAACAAAAGTAAACAGTAAAACAAATCCCCATGTGCCTATGACCAGCTTTAATAATTAACATATGATGGATCCTGTTTCATCTCCAAGGCCCATTCTCACCCCTTCCCCAGCCTCTGGCCACCGGATTATGTTAAAGTAAATTCCAGACATATCTTTTCATCTGTGCATACTTTGTTTAAGAAGTAAGGACTCTTTCTTCAAAAACATAACCACATGCTATTGTGACACCTGAAAGTTAACAATTATTCATTAATAGCAAATATTCCATTATGTTTAAATTCCTCAGTTGTCTCATTAATGGCTTTTTACAGATGGTTTGTTTAAGTCAGGATCCAAACATTACACATGGATTGCTTTGGGCTGATATCTCTGAAATCTCCTGTAATATCAAGCAGTTCTGCCTCCCTCTTTTTGTTTTTTTCCCTGGTTTTATTGAAGAAACCAAGTCATCTGTCCTGCGGTGTTTTCCATACTCAGGACTTTGTTGATTGCACCCTCTTGGTGTCAGTCACATTTCTCTGTTCCTTCTCTTTCCTATGAATAGTAGTTAAGTCTGGAAGTTTAATTAGATTCATAGGCAATTTCCTTTAAGAACACTTCATAGATGGTGTGATTTAGTTCTTATTTTATTGCAGCAGGAGTCACAGAAATGCCTATTGTCTCTGTTTTGCGAGATATACTTCGTAGCGTGAGGCACTGCGGAGATTTCCATCAACATTCTAGCTCATGGTTTTGAAGGACAGTCATTGACAAACATCCCCTAGATCCATTATTACATTAGGGTGTACCAATGGATGATTTTCAAACCCTATCCCCCCCCCTTTTGAATTTATGAGCTAACATTCTTCTATAAAGAAATTTAGACATCAACTGTTTAGTGATATTGATATATAGTTTGCACAGGAATTGCAATAAATGATTGCTTTTAACCAATATTCAAAATAATAAGCTGGCATCCTAATAACTTCTAAAGGTGACCAGATTAGCGCTTTGGATGCCTGTCCGGCTGAGACTGGAACTTACTTACTAAGAGCCACTGAGTTCACTGCCACAGCCGATGGCTGTCAGCCAAACACAGCAGCTCCCGGCTCAGAGACAACAGACGTTTACTTAGGTCACAGCAAGCAGCATGGGCTTCATGTTGGGGTCAGTCCCTTTGTCTCCCAGGTCCTATGGGATGACATGGAGCACCCCAAGTGAGTATTACACATGCACTTGTGTTGCCTCACAATGTGAAACACTTAGATTTGAGGCTAAGGAGTCATCTTTGTCCTGGAGGGAGAGAATGCTCACCCCCAAAGTTGCTCTCTGTGAACATAACCCTGATGAAAACCCTGGACAAAGATTGGCTGGGGCCCTGCATCCTTTGCCTACCCATTGAAGAAGGCAGGCGTGCTCAGGGCCGTGGCCTACCCCAGGGTCTTTGTTTTTGTATTATGATGTAATGACTGAGTTAGTTTAAGTATATTTGACATGAATTTCATTGCGGTCACTATTCTTTTTGATGCTCAAATTTTTCCCTATCTGGCCAGTGGGACTTGACGCTTGTGATCTTCTGAAGTGATCCTAGTAGTCTTGGGTAGCATCCTTGCTTTCTAGTTTAACAAGGTTATTGTAGGATCATCTTGTAAATTTCTTGCTTCAACCTCTGGGCATTTCTCCCAGAAGTCTTTCATCAGGAGATGATAAGGACCATAATGCAGGTGCTAGAGGTGCTCATTGTTACTAGGTGGGTCATAAATTCTAGGTCTTTTCAGAGGGCAAAACTGGGAAATTCTTATTTGTTTTTAAATGTAAAAATAAATTATGAATCAATATTAATATTTCAGATTAAACTTTAAGATTACAGAATTTGACTTCACATTTAAAATTTTTGTATTTGTATCTCCTTTCTCTTACACTGAAAATTTTGATTCCTATAACACTAACATAATTACTTATTTAATTCTAATATAAAATAGTTTCAAAATAATATTACTAATACCATCACACAGTATGATTACTGGAATAAGCAATTTAAGATGTTGTTTCAGTTTCTTTATCACATGTCTTATTTGGAAGAATCAGCCAACTTACTGTATTTTAAGGTTGTTTTAATAATTCTCTTGATACCCAATTTGGTTCATTTGATTTAATTTTCTTTAATTACTTTGTAAAACATTAACTTGGTCCCAGAGTCAAAGCCATAAAGATAAATTCATAGAAATTCATGGAGTTACCATTGTGGCTCTACAGAAACAAATCTGGTTAGTATCCATGAGGATGCAGATTCGATCCCTGGCCTCACTCAATGGGTTAAGGATCCAGCATTGCTGTGAGCTGTGGTGTAGGCCAGCAGCTACAGCTCCCATTCGACCCCTAGCCTGGGAACCTCCATATGCTGTGGATGTGGCCCTTAAAAAAAAAAGAGAGAGATAAAATCATAGAAATTCAGCTTCCATTCTCTTCCCCTAAATCCTTTACACTCTCTTTTCAGGTAGGAAGCCGTTTTTAATTCCTCTTCAACATTGCTTTGGGTTTTGAAATATAAGCAAATATGAATGAATATATATATGCCCACAGTACTTATATAAAAGTAGTGTACTAGACACATGATTCTACACCTTCTCTTTTTTTCATAAAACAATGCATGCCCTATAGATTACACCAAGAATGTATACAGAAATCCTATTTCTCTTCATAGCTGCATGGAACCCCATTGTCTTGACTTTCTGTGGTTTATTAAACCAGTTCCAGATGGCTGGAAATGTGTATTTCCAGACTTTGGCTGTTATAAGCAGTGCTTCAGTCTTACATTAGGTTGCTTTGTATTTTTTGCTAGTGAATCTTTGGGATAGATTCCTGGAAGTAGGATAGGTGAGTAAAGGTGTAATTTTGCTAGGTGTTACCAAATTCCCCTCCATAGAGTTTGTGCTATTTTGCATTTCCTTCCTTGCATACAGTTTAAAGAGGGATGTGACTGTTTTAGTTACTATTTACAATATATCAAAATTGTGTATTTTAGAGCAATTTAGACTTGTGATAAAATACTTTAGAGTTAAATTTTGAAAAAGTACGGAGTGTTTCAAAAATCTTTTAGGACTTTCCGAGCAATGTCTTAAAAGACAAGTGGTATATATATGAAACAGTAGGATGATTGTCTGGTTTATATTCGTGTTGTTCCCAGGAGAAGGGTGAGGCTTTGACGTCAGGTAGACCTGCGTCCTCATTCCTGCCTTTCCATCTATTGTCTGAGTGACCTGGGAGAAGTCATTTAACCTCTCTGGGATTCCAGGGGAAAGCATTAGTGGAAAGTGTGAGATGAGATACAAGGTGTGAAAAGCCCTTGGCATAGAGTCTGGAGCAGGCAGACCCCCACATGGGAGAAATTACTAGGAGCTGACTTGTTCTTATTGGAACCACACTGCCTCTCCCCATCCTCACGGATCAGAGCAGAGAAAGCAGCTATGGCAGGACTAGGTTGAGAAATTTGTCCTGGTTTGCCCTGGACTTTTCTGGATTCTGCTCTGAAAGCCCCATGCCCTGGGAACCGTCTCAGTCCCGCACAAACTGGGACGGTTGGTCACGCTCTTGGGGAAACAGGCCTGGCTTGAGGGCCCCAGGACCCCTGCCAGAGGTTGGAGAGAGCACCACCCCATTGTTCTGGGGAGGTCACATGGCAGAACAAAACAAGCTACTACAGAGGGGACCCGAAATGTTTTGCAGTTGAACCAGAGCCCTCCTCTTGAAAGGCTGATGCCAAGGGAAATTGGGAGTGCTCTGCTCCTTTCTCTGAGTCTGTGGCTAGGACGCATTTTCCATAAGGCCTTTGGCCTCTTGCTGTCCACCATAACTGAAAGTCCTTTTGGCTGTCCCCAAAAGGTTGCTATCTTATTGATAACAATAGTAAGGTGTACAGTAGCCTATTAGGTATTTCAGAATATAAATTTTAATGTAATGAAAAGCAATCCCTGGAAACTTTATTTAATCATCCCTATTCACAGAAGGAAGTCATTGTTTAATATTGACCCAGCAAGTGAGAACACTGGTGTTTAGCAGCCTGAGCTTCAGGACTCACAGCAGGGATCTTCGTGTCAGACTTGTATCACTCAGTTCCAATTATTTCAATATCTTTGTAAAAGAAAAATGTCCTTCCATAGACTGCGGGGTGCCCCAAGATTGTCAAGAAGAAGGCCACTCAGCCAGAAAGTTCCAGAATGTGCCAGGACCCAGAGTCCATCTCTGACATTCTCCAGCGGCTGAGCCTCCCCAGGAACATCGCTGGCGCTCAGCTCTGATTCCTGCCAAGAACCAGGCTCAGGGTGTGGCTGTGGCACGCCAGCCACTCCAAATGTTAACCCTGATCGGCTTATAGCATGAGTCACACAACCAAATCCCATTAATTGCCTCTGAAATTGTAACTTCATGTTCAGAAGAGCTTTGCAGTCCTTCCAGACCCAGGTCCCTTTCTCCCACGGGGTGCTCTGTCAACAGGAAAGGCTCGAAGCCTCCTGGGGCAGGTTACTCACTCCCTCACTTCCTTTGATCTGCCCGCCCACTGGGCCACATTTCTCCCCTGTAGTTTCAAGCGTGGTGTGTTCCGTCACCCCCGAGGGGGATATTCAGCCAGTTGTGGTCTGACACCCGACAGCACCCAGTGGAGTGAGTGAAGTTTCTTCACTGTGGGCAGCCCTGGTAGAGGTGACCCCAGGCGCCATCAGGGTGTCCATTCCCAGCCCCAGGCCCTTCCTATTATCACCCAGATGCAGCCAAGGGCTGGTCAGTGGGACCTCCTTCCCAGGGACCTTGATTCTCCAACAGAGCCATCTGAGGGCTAAGCAAATATTTGGACTTGACCCCACTCGGGGTGCAGTGGCGGCAGTGGCGCAGATGCAGCCTGGCTCTCCAGGTCCCTGCTGCAGGCTCCCAGGCACCTTCCAGTCCAGGTGTTGTGTGTACAGGTGGGCCAGAGCCCGTAGTGTCCCTGGAGATGCAGCACTTCGCCGGCATCCACTGGTGGGGCAGGTCTGTGGGCTACCATGCTTGGGGACTTGCTTGTGAAGCAGTCTGGCTCCTCAGAGCCTGGGGATTTTTTTTTTAAGTGTTAAAAATTAGTTTCTTATTTTGATTAAGTCATACATAAACCTGAAACAAAATTCAAAATGTATCATAAAACACAGGAAAAATGAAATCTCTATCCCTCTCCTGTCCCCCACTCCATGCTTCCAGCATCTTAGTTTCTTCCCAGAGCTAACCTCTATCCATCCATCACTATGCTAACTTTTAACATCATCAATGGAATCCCCCTCCCCACGCGTTGTTGCACACCCTGCTTTTCCCCAAGAAGGACACCTTAGTGTCTCAGTGTTTCTGAAGGGAGGGAGTTGGGTGCTTCTGTTGGAAGAAACAAGGGCCACTCGAAAGGATTCGTTTCAAGGCAGGAGGCTGGCCTCCAGGGGCCTGTGGGCCAGCAGCTGGGGGCAGCCCATGGGTTGCTCTGTGGATCTTCCAGTGCCACTGCCTGTTTTCTTTTTCTTTCTTTCTTTCTTTCTTTCTTGCTTGCTTGCTTGCTTGCTTGCTTGCTTGCTTGCTTTCTCTCTCTCTCTCTTTCTTTCTTTCTTTCCTTCCCCTCTTCTCTCTCCCTCCATTCCTTCCTTCCTTCCTTTTTTGCTTTTGAGGGCCATACCCATGCATATGGAGGTTCCAGTCTAGGGGTCGAATAGGAGCTGTAGCCGCCAGCCTACACCACAGCCACAGCAGCGCCAGATCCAAGCTGCATCTGAGACCTACACCACAGCTCACGGCAACGCCGGATCCTTAACCCACTGAGTGAGGCCAGGGGGATTGAACCCGTGACCTCATGATATTAATCTGGTTCGAAACCATTGAGCCACAGGAGAACACTGATCACTGCCTGTTTTCTATTGGGAGAAAGTTTCAGAGACTTGACAAGGGCCACTGAAGAAACTCTCACCCAAATATGTCTTCTCCATGTAAGTGTGTGAAAATTCATTGTGTGTGTGCATAAGCGTGTATGTGTGTGTGTGTGTGTGTGTGTGTGATGCTGACTGCACATGTATTTCTGACACCATTGCCTTGTGCAGAGTGAGATAGGGCAGGGAAATCAAGCCTTGTTTGTCTTCTAGCACTGAGCACATGACAAGGACTGGAGAAACATTTAATCATCTCTTCCTGCCTCCCCCGCCGCCCCCCCAGCATGAATCCTACACTTTAGCCAATCTACACAAATGTTCTCCAGCTTCTCAGCCTCTGCTCAGGAAACAATTTTGTTGTTTCTTATTGCATTTTAATTCTTCTACGTGGAATATTCTCCCAAATTCATGATCACCTATTGAAGCTGAGAACACGCTTTTTGGCCCTCCTTCTCTGGAGTGATTTTTCTGGCCAGCTGGACTAGCCAAAGGCCACCAACGGCATTCCTCTGTCTCACACAAAACTGCTCTGAACCCTAACCCTAACACACAGTAATCCATTCCTTTCCCTGCTCCCAATTCTAACATCGACACCAGCAACACAACATTATACATGTAAATAGAACAGTCCTTCCCCAGGGCCTGGAACCAGAGGGTTGGGACAGCCTGGGGCTCATCCGTGGACTCGTGGTCTTTCCATGGGGAGCCACTGTCTCTGCAGCTGAGAACCCTCAGCAGGTAACTTCTATGCCTTGCTGTCTCCTGGCTGATCTTCTCTCTAAACTCCCAAGAAAGAGGAAACTGGAGTCCAAAGAGGGCCTTGCCTGCACAGCCCCAACTTGCCTGAAGGCTGAGTTTTTTCTAGGTGCTGGGTCACCTGGGGACCTGTGGTACCCAGTCCCATCTGCTATGGGTGGAGAAGCGGAGTCATGGCTGTCTGGCGCTGCCCTCAGCATCCACTCATTTAATCCTCATTTATTCAACAAGTGTTATTCCAGACCCCAACAAGCCAGTGATGAGCAGAGAGCTGAGGAGTCAGCAATGCTGTGAAGTGAATTGCAGAGGAGAATCGGGTATGCAGTGGAACAGACACTGGCAATTTGTCAGGATGGGTAGGGAAGGGTTCTCTGATCACGGGATCCCTGAGCAGGGACTCAGGAAGTGAGGAAGGCTGTGTGGAGCAGGGGGAACAGCTGGGCTGTCTTGGGGTCGGGATGGGGGAGTGTTCAGGGGAGAAGGAAGGTCTCAGTGAGCCTGGGAGGGGTGGCTGAAGGGACAGTGGTAAGAGCTGAGGCCCAAGGTTACTGTGCTGGGATCAGGGGTGGGGGTGGAAACAGGCAGTACAGGCCATGGAAAGGACTCTGGATTTGATTCATGTCAGCTGGGAAGGGTCCTCTTGGCTCTGGAACATTCTGAAAGAGTGACAACATCAGACTTACATTTAAAATTGATCATTCTGGAGTTCCCTGGTGGACTAGGATCTGGCATTGTCACTGTTGTAGCCTGGGCTGCTGCCATGGCATGAGTTTGATCCCTGGCCCAAGAACCTCATGCCACAGGCATGGCCAGAAAAAAAAAAAGAAAAAAAAAAAGAAGATGGTTCTCTAGCCAGTAGATGATAGAGGGGTGAAAGCAGAGACAGGGAGACCCAGGAGGAGCCACAAGAGTGACCCAGTAGGAGACGGTGCTTGGGCCGGGCAGCCACCATGGAGGCCGTGGGAGGTGGTCCAGTTCTGGGCAGATGCAGAAGGAAGGTCAGCAGTTGTAGGAGGGAGAGGCACCCGTGTTTGTCAGGAGCCCCTGGAAGGTGGAGATGGGGAAGGCGGCGGGCCCTGGGGTGTCCAGGACAAAACTAAGGAGCGCCCCTCAACCTCGCTGTCTGGCTCAGGAGAACCAGCCCTCTCCACAAGGGCCTTCCTTCGGTTTCTTCCTCATTATCAGAACTTTCGGGGTTAGACTTGAGGAAGACAAAGTCCTGCTCCCCTTCAGGCCCTTGGGGCAGGGCGGCTGCACCGCCAGCCTTCCACGGGGCCACTATTTTCTCTGCAACACCCGTCGGGTCTTTGTAGGAACACCTTCTGTAGCAAGTAAACCCATTGGTCATATTTAGACCAAAGTTCTCAAATTTGATACTGGAAGATGGCTTTTAGTAAATAATTTTGATAAAATGATGACCTTTTTTGGTAAACAAACAGCCCAGCCAGGACGGCCTGCAAGACGTGAGGAATTCTGACCCCATCCCGCCATTGTTGTGGGAAGTGGCCGCTGTGTCCTCTGAAACAATAGAGTCTGCAGAAATGTAAACAACGCCCTTTCCCCTTGGTGCCCTGGCTGGGACACCCCCTCTCCTCCTCCAAAGTCTCTGCAAATTGAATAGCGTCTGTAAGGAGGCTCTTCTCCTAAGTTAGAGGTCAGGGATGAGCCTGGAACCCCTCCAGCCTCCCAGGCAGGGCTCCAGCTTTGGGTGAGGAAGTGGGGGGACTTTGTGCATCTCTTCATCTGTACGTTTGGGGCTGGGAAGACCCTCAAGTGTCTGGGTCTCTGGACACTGTGCTTGGGGCTTTGTTCTGGCCACACAGCACTACCGCCCAAGAGGCTGCCCCTTGCATGGTGGGGGCACTTTCTGCTCCTCCGTGAAGAAGCCATGTCAGGGCTGGGCTGTGAAGCCAGACAAAGACCCAGGAGTCCGGAGGAAAAGAGGCCTCCTCCAGGGGCTGGTTCTGATGTGCAGGCTGCCGGACTCTGCAGGAATGTAATGATAGTGGTGGCTAATGTCAGCATTAGCTTCCTACAGGGCTTCCTACAGGTCTGGCACCGTTCTAAGCACTTGGCCTGGATTATACAATCTAATCTCAAAATCGGTAAATGGGGTAGGTGGTTCCGAGGTGCCAGCTCTCCATTGAGGAAAAGGCAATGTGCCTTGGGTCACACAGACTAGGGATAGTGGGGCCAGGGTGGGAGCCCTCATGGCCCAGCAAAAGAGTCTGCATGGTGACAGCGGCCTGTGGTCCAGTGCATGGTGGGTGGGGCATTGGCTACAGGGCCTTGCAACACTCGCAGACCCGCTCTGGGAGTCCAAGGATGAACAGGACAAAGTCCCTACCCTTTGGGAGATCATGGCCTAATAAAGCCAGGACCTGTGTTAAGTCCACTACCCTGGCCAGGGACCCTGACCCAGTCATCATTGTTCCCTAGTGTCCCCACGTGGGCAAGAGTAGAGAAGTGGCTTCTGCTGGGGTGCTAACCATACCGGGCTGAGATACTCACCTTTGGGGGCTTGGATGTTACAAAGCTCTTCCCTATAGCAGTAAGTCATGACCTTCAGCAGGGTGAACCCTGAGGGCTCATGGGGCTCACACTGTCCTGGCACGTTGCAGGTGCCTGGGGAGGTTCCAGTGAACAAAGAGCATGGCTTGTTGAGGGAGGGGCTGCTGCACCATCAGCCTGCAGCCCTGGCACCTGGTCACCCAGGTGACTCCAGATGGCCCAGGTGGACCCAGTCAATGACTCCCCGGGACCCTGTCCTGTGCCCTGGGAAGGGACAGCACTTTGGAAATCTCTCTTAGTTTTGAGTCCATTAACGAATATGCCTCTGAGCACCAGCCCAACTGCCACCCCTCCCCGCAACCCCACCAAGCAAGCCTCCCCAGGGTGTGCATGGGAAGCTAGGGGGAGCTTTTAAAGATGAATGGGAAGACTGGGGCCTCTCCAGACTGTGTCTAGACAGATACTCCCGACCACAGGACTTGGGGGAGGGAGATATGCCTGGGATGCCAGCGGCTCCTTTGAAGGAGTCAGTCTCCTGGGAACAGGGGTTCAGGACTTCCTCAGGGGCAATATGAGCAGCTCGACCAAGAGCAGCAGGGCAGCACAAGGCAGGGGCCACCAGCACTGCCCCCCGCCACTTTCCTCCCCTCCCCAGGGCTCAGGGGGAACCTCCAGGCCCTCGAAGACCTTTGGATTACATGTTGCTTTCATTTGATGAGTTTTTAACAAGCACCCACTTGTGCCAGGCACAAAGCAGCTAACCCCCTGCTCCTGTGGCACCCACCCTCCACTAGCAGGGTAAACCCCCTTCTCTAAAAGCTGAGAACACCAGAGGGGGCTGTGTCTCTCTTGCAGCTGAGAGGGGGACTAAATGGAAAGGGCCAGAGCTGGAGAGTCAGTCTGTGCTGTGTGATGAACAAATTCCAGCTGGACACCGGCTTTTGTGGCTACAGATTTTTCTATTTAACGAATATTACCTAGAGTTCCCACTGTGGCACCGTGGGTTAAGAATCTAACTGCAGTGGCTCAGGTCACTGCAGAAATGTGGGTTTGATCCCTGGCCAGTGCAGTGGGTTAAAGGATCACAGGTCACAGCCGCGACTCGGATTCAATCCCTGGCCTGGGAACTTCCATATGCGTGTGGCCATTAAAAAAAAAAAAAAAAAAAACTTATCTGGAATCCCAAGGAAACTGTGTTTTATTAAGCATAACTTCATTTGGTGCCTTCCTATCTGTAGTGTAGACTTAACAACAGTTGGGGAGAACAATACGGCAGTTTTGATCAACACAACCACCTGAAACCCAGGGTTATGAGAATTAGTGAGAGTCTTACTCCAACCTAGCCCTCAGCGCCTTCCCTTCATCAGAGTTCCTCAACCTCAGTGCTATTGACATGCGGGGCAGATGCTTCTTTATGGTGGGGGCGTCCTGCGCACTGTAGGATGTTTACCAGCATCCCCAGCTTCCACCCACTAGATACCAGTAGTAACACTCCCTTCACTTGTGAAAATCAAAACTGTCTGCCGATATTGTCCGGTGTCCCCTGGGGGATAAAATCCCCCCAGTTGAGAACCACTCTTGTCTATTTCGATTGAGTAAGATCAGGAAATCTAGTATTTGCAATTGTTAAAAGTGCTCTTTTTCTTCTTTTAAATCAGCTCTCTCTCTCTCTTTTTTTTTTTTGTATTTTTTTGCTATTTCTTGGGCCGCTTCCACGGCATATGGAGGTTCCCAGGCTAGGGGTCGAATCGGAGCTGTAGCCGCCAGCCTACACCACAGCTCACGGCAACACCGGATTGTTAACCCACTGAGCAAGGGCAGGGACCGAACCCACAACCTCATGGTTCCTAGTCGGATTCGTTAGCCACTGCGCCACAACGGGAACTCCTAAATCAGCTCTCTTGATCCTCCTAGGACCACCTTTAATTAAATAAAAGTTTCGTTCTGAGATCTGCACAGAAAACAAGTTCATGCCTCAGCCCAAGTTAATGTGTGGGTAGTTTTCAACATACTAAAATTTGTATGTAACACATTTGTGTGGGTATGTTTTTTTCATTACAATTTTGAGGAATAGGAAAATCTTCATATTAAAAACTTTCAGACCACACGTTGGCAGAACCCCTAAGCCTTCTGGAGGCAGGTTCAGAGCTGCTGGTTTCACACTGGGAAGCGGCCGCAGAGAGAGACCAGGATTTGATGAGGCTGCAGGTTGGGTGGGAGGGCAGGTTCAAAGGGCCTGTCTGCTGCCCCAAGACCCTGAGGCCTCATCAGACAAAGCCTGCAGGAGGTTGGGGGGAGCGTGTGGAAGACTGGAGCTGGCTCAGGAGAGGCTCCAGAATTGAGGGAAGACAAATAAAACTGATTCAGGGAGTGAGCAGAGGGAAAGAAAGGCCTCTCATCCCACGCGGTTCTAGGAAAGAACCCCCAGTTTTTGGTGACGCAGGGCCAGGAGGTTAAATCCAGAATAATCATAATGAAAACAATCTGTTTGCACCATTCATTGCTTCCAGAAATTCCCGGGAGCAAGTCCAAGGTGGAGAATCCCAGTGGAAGTGCTGCTGGTTGGAAGGGAGAGGGGGCTGGTGGGAGGGAAGGGTGGAGCATGTCTCACCCAGGTCCCAAGGGTGGGGGCACCAGCCACCCTTGGGTGATGGGGTGGGGACCCCCCTGCAGGCCTCAGAAACAACAGCTGGCTTTAATGTTCCAGAAAAAATTGTCCTTCCCTGGAATCAATTCGTTCTCCCTCCTCTAAAATTGGGAGCTGATTTCAGGGCTCACTCCTGCAAAATCTGCCTCGGCTGTGGTGGGACAAGCTGACCACAGGCCAGGACTTGCCACACAGCAAAATGCAGCCAACAGGACCAGGGGCCTGACAACCACCCGCTGGCTGTGTCCTCGGCTCCCCAGGCAGCTCTGGGAAGGAGGGGGGCTGGCCTGGGTGGACGGGGGGCCCCAGGCCTGGAGAGCAGGGGTGCAGCCCCGGTGCCTGAGCACCTCCTCTCCTCCTCCAGTCACTGGGGGGGAATTTCGATCTCGTGACACTACTGGGCACTTTCAACGCATCAGGGTTCTGGTGCTGAGAGGCAGGGGGTCCAACTCCTCACTTCAGATGGGAATCTGAGACCCTGCCAGTGACTTTTCCAATGTCATTGTCCAGGTGTCTTGGTCACCAGCTCAGGGAGCTCTACAACGATTGCTTCTTTCTGGTGGAGGAGGGTGACTTGTCCGGAGCCTCACACTTTATCATCCAACCCGGTGTCCCTCAAGAAAGGGTGCAGGGGTGAGGGAGCATGTGCTGGTGTGCGCCTGGCCCACCGGGAGAGCCGATGCACGTTCATCTGGTGGCACAGACCCCCTGTCCAGTGGTGGGATGGGGTAAAGCCTGGGGAAAGTGTTGGAGCTGGGGTGTGGGAGTGTTGAGAGTGGGGCGGTCCCTTGTAGGATGAGGCAAGTCCTTGGAGGTGTTTGGGTGGCACTGGGTTGGGGTCCGGCTGGTCAGAGAAGGCATCTTGGGAATGCGGGCCCACAGAGGATGCTCAGAACTTCAGTCTAGGGAGACGTGCTGCAGAAGGAACAAGGGCGGGGAGGCTGGAGAACAGGAGGCACGCTTGGGAAAGGGCGAGCCATCCATATTGACTGCAGGGCAGGGTATTTGGGGAAAAAATGATCAGCTTCAGGACACTTATTGAGCACTGGCTGTATGCAGATGCTGTGCCAGGTTCTAGAGACAAAGGTAGAGGAGACTTGAGAGTTTATCGAGTTTATGCTGCTCATTTTCCCAAGAGACGTACAGAGGCCCTGCTCTTTGGCACACACTGTGGGTTCCAAGGGGAATAAAGCACGGTCCAAGGCTTCGAGAACTCACTGGCCACAGGAAGGCTTCTGGAAGACAGACACACAAGGAATGCAGAGGGCTGTGGGAGCTGCCCGGTGAGGGCTCCTGCTTCGTTCTCGACTCCCAGCCTAATACTCACTCCAGCATGCCCACCTCCAGAGCCCTTATGCCGGGATCCTCACACCCCAGGGAGTCTCTGTGTGTATTCCCCCGCTGCCGTCAAAAATTCTCAGAGGAACCAGCATCCCCAGGGCAAGCCTGCATCTTGGCCTGTGCGGGAGTTCAGAGCTCAGTTTATCTGGGAAAAGAATCCCAGGGCTCTGGATTTCAGAATCAAGGATGCTGAGAACGTCTTCAGACCTTGCCTGACGCCTCATTCTGAGGGTCTTGCTGTGCCCTCAGGCAGCAGAGAACCCCAGTCTAGCAGCTTCTCTGCTCCACATTGACGATTGCCACTGGCTACCTCAGTGTCCTCTCCTAGGATGACCCGAGCCTGAAAAGAGTCTCACCTGTGCAGCTTCCTGTGACCCCCAAACACTTTCTTTGGCCCTGGTAGAGCAGCTGTGTTTTCCATTTCACAGCTGAGGCCCCTGAGGCTTGGGGAGGCTGAGGGTGAACTTCCTTTTAGCTTGCGTTCCTTTCCACACCCAGGCCCTGCCTGGTAGCCCCCTCTCCTACCCATCACCCGTTGAATTCTACACAGGCCACGTGTGCTCTCTTCCTATGCAACGGGAGTGGTTTCCAAAACCAAATGTGAGGTTTCCTGAAAGGTGCTCCGGGACTGCCAGCTTTCACAGGCTGGGGCAGGGCCCTGCCCAGGAAACACTGAGCCAGTACTGGCTGGCGTGCAGTGCTGACCCCGGCCTCAGAGGCCTTCCTCTCTTCATCAGGGAAGGATGCTGGGGAGGGTGAAGGAGGCCCTTCTGGGAACCATCCTAGGAGAAATGTCCCTCCTGCCTGGCCCTGCCCAGTGCTGGGTCATGCCCATACTTCAGCAGGACTTGGTGCTGGGAAGAATGGGCCTTAGCTCCTGGGCATTGCAGGAGGCAGAGGTAAGCACATTCCAGGGCCTGGCCTTTCTGCCTCAGTTGGAAACTCACAGCAGAAGGAAGGCTTGGGCCTCCCCCTGGGCTGCACAGAGCCGGCAAAGGGCAGGGTGTGGGGACTGACAGCCTCCCCTCAGCTGGGCAAAGCTCTTGGAGCTTTGCTTCCGTGGGCCCCAAATGACCCCAAGGAACTCTTGACAGCCTCCCCTCTGCTGGGCAAAGCTCTTGGAGCTTTGCTTGGCTTCTGTTGAGCAGGAAATGACCTGGGAGCCTCCCTCCCCAGGTGCTGCAAGGCCCTAGGCCCCTGCCTGCTCCTAGGACCTGGGCCCCAGCCATTGAGCCTTCTGAGAGAAGGGCATGCATCTCTGCTGGTGGATAAGACACAGTGCTTCTGGTCCCACCTCCTGTCTGGATGTCCCCAGTGGTCCTGCCTGATGTCCCCCATCAAGGTACATGGGCCTTCTCTGTCCCTCACAGCTTGGCCAGCTCCCTCCTCCGCCTGGAGCAATCTCTCCTCCATGTTCCCCCAGTGATTCTACTCATCCTTCAGCCCCAGCTCTCCTCTACCTTTCCCGGAACATCTTTGTGGATCCGGGGATGGCTGGTCCCTCCCCTGGCCTTTTCCTCCAGAGCAAGCCTCAAGGTCAAAGTTAATGACCTGAGGTGGACCCACTGACCTCCCCTTTCCAGTCACAGGAGGGTAAGGACAGTGCCCGCCTCTTGTGTGCCGGGCCAGACACAGTAGGAGCTGCCCAACTGTGTTTATTGGGTGAGTTAAATGTTCTAGTAGGGTTGGGATTTCTAGAAGTTACTGTCATGAGGCCTTGCATGCACTTGGGGTGTGAGGAAGTGGGCATGGCCCAGAGCAGGTCCTTTAAGACAGAGTGGGGTCGGGGAGTGTGGGCTCACATGGACAGGATACTAAGGCATGGGGCTGGGCAGCGAGATGGGAGGACAGCTAGTCCAAACAGGACACGGTGTCTTACCACAGGTCTGCAGAGAGAGGAGAGCCTTGTGGACGGGGCAGTGCCCTGCAGAGGATGGCCAGAAGCAGATGCCCTCATGCCTTCATGCCACCCAGGGCCACCAAAAGTCCCGTCTTACAAAAGAAATTCCTCCTTGCAGGAGGCAGCAGTGGACTCAAAGGCAGGGGGTTCTGACCCCGTCCTGTCTCTTCTCTGGAGCCCCGCTTTCCTCATCTGCAAAGTAGGGACCTAAATGATGGGGTTATTGGGAGGTCAGCTGAGAGAATGTTCTTGAAAGGCAAGTCAAATGTCATCTTGCTTTTTCCTTCTTTGCAGAATCATGGGCCAGAGGTGAGGCCCACAGGAAGCGTTCATCACTGTCTGGGCACTCGCCCTCCAGCGGTGGTGAAGGGTCACTAACCCTGCTCCTGTGATTCATGTGCTGGGAAGAAACAGGTTCCTGCACACACTGCAGAGGTGAGGAGAGGTTTCCTTGCCCTCCCAGCCTGGTTGTTGAACAAACATGAACCTAGCTCTTCCCAGGGACCAGGCACTGGGCAGATGGAATGACGCTCTGCCCTCAAAAGGCCCCCTTTCCTGGGCTCTGGGAGGCCTGAGCCCTGGAGGGGAGCAGACACTTTCTAGAAGAACCAGCCCCGACTGAGACCTTGGTGGGAGACCAGGGCCCCGCCAACACTCGCTCCTTGGAGGTAGTGCCGGTCACTGGCTGTCAATCCTTCTCTGTAGGTCTCCAGCCCAGAGTCTCTGAAACCCTGGGCTCCTAGGGCCAACCACCCCCGATCCTAGGAGCACCAACCTCCCCTGGCCCCCACCTCACCTCCAAGGACGGCGGCTCAGGCCTCCTGGTCTTCGGCCATAATCCTGGAGGCCCCTCTTTCTCTCACGGCCCACACCCTGTCTGCCAACCAGTTCTGTCCATCTTGCCTTCACATAGACACCCAAAATTAATCAATAGGGACAGAAAGCAGGCCCGAGGTTGCCTGCAGTGTCAGCAAGGGTGATGGGACAAAGGCACACAAGGAAACGTCTGGGGATGACTGGAAGGTTAAGTAGCCCGTCTGTGGCGATGGGGTAATGGGTGTGTATGGACATTAGGACTCATTCACCCGGGCCCTTCATGTGGCATTTAATAAGCCACTTGCACTTTGATAAAGCTGTTGTTTAGTAAAACAAACAGATGTTTCCAGTGACCTCTGTGAGACCTGGGACAAGTCCCTCCCCCTCTCTTAGCCTCAGCTTCCCCAGCTGTAAGGTGGGGGCCTCTCAGGGACTTCCAGCTGGACTGTCTGATCGCTCATCCACCGTGACCCCCCCTCCCCTCGCCTCCCCGAAACACATATGTCCTTCAGAAGCAGTGCCCTTCTTGTGTGGAAGGCATGAGGCCGTGTGGCCCAGGTTTGTCCCAGCACTTTTCTGACCCTGGCTCAGCTCACCAGCTCTGCCTGCAGAAGTGGCTCAGACCAAGTGCTTGCTTAGAGAGAGCTGGATGCCAGGAAACAGGGCCAAGTCATAGGAAAAGAAGGAAGTGAGTAACCCCGCCACTCCACAGCTCCCCAGGCTCCTCTCGGGCCCAGAAAACCATCAGAAAGCCAGAGCAGCACAGAAGTTTTGCCAAGACCCATGTCTGAGGGATGGAGGAACTGAGATCCAGGGAGTCGTTGTCTCTCAAGTACGCAAAGCTGAAACCTGGCAGAGCTGATGCTGCAAATGCAGGTTGCTGTTAACGAGACTTACCGCAGTGACCATTCGCAATGTATGCAATTATTACGGTTGTTCATCCAAAATGAATCTAGTTGTATATCAATTATATCTCAATTATTTTAAAGAAGAAAGAAGTGCAGGCTCCTAGACTCCTAATCCAGTGCTCACCCACAGCCCCCTCTTCTGAGAGTTGGGAGACATGAAGCTAATCCCTGGGTTCCTGGGCCTCACTGAGCTGGTCCCCCCATGACCTTGGGCTCTGCCTTTGGGGCCTCACTGAAGGCTGCATCCACCCCTGAGACCTGTGTGCTCCAAGGGCTCCCATTTGGGGCAGGAGGACAAGGGCTCAGAGCCTCCATCTGAGACAGAGTTCAGGCCCTGGAGGGACCTGGACAGGCCCAGGTGGGATCGAGCATCTATTCCCTGCTAAGTGCACCTCCTCCTCCTCCATCCATCAGCCCTGTGAGGGGGCACTCACCAACAGCCCTGTGAGGCTGGCCTCACTAATCCCGCTTTACCCCATTTTCTCAAGGAAAAAACTGATACTCTGAGCATGGAAGTGGCTTTCTCTGCCTCAGAGCTGCTCACTGGGAACACCAGGACTGGAACGCAGTCAGCCCCTTTCCATAGACTTTCCAAAAAGGAGGAGGAGGAGACAGGGAGAGGGAGAAACAGCAGCCACAGCAGCAGAGCCTGGCCCTTTCGGCATCAGGACCACCTTGTCCAGGCCACTGTCTGGATTCCTTCAGAAGCCTCTTAGCTAGTGTCTCTGTTTCCTCTCTGTTCCCTCGCCATCTGTTCTCAGCACATCAGCAGCAATCCTACTAGAATGTCATCAGACCATGCTCCGCCCACCTTTGCTCAGAGCCCTGCAGATGGTCCCACTTCTGAGAGCCAAGCCCAGGTCCTCAAGTGGCCTGGAAGCCTGATCCAGCCAGCCCTGTTTCACTCTGATTTCCCCTCTGCACCCCTCCTTCTGCCTGCCCAGTCACAGGACCAGGCGCCCTTCTGGCTCAGGGCCTTTGCACTGGTTCTCTCTGCCTGGAGCCCTCTTCTCCAGGCATCCTCATACTCTAACCTCTTCTTTCCCTTGAGTCTGTGCTCTAGGATGCCTTCCCGGTATGGCAGCTTCTCCTCCCTAGCCCAGCATTCCTGATCACCCCTTCTTGCTCTGTTTCTTTTTTCCACAGCACTTACATATAACACAATTAACTTATTTATTAATTTATTGTTTGTTTCCCTCTGGAAGACTCTAACTTCAAAAGGCCAGGGGTCAGTCTCCTTTGTAAGCGGTGAATCCCGTTCATCCCCAAGAACAGCCCGGTGCCTGGCAGAGAGCAGGCCCCTGATAAACACTTGCTGAATAAATGGATGTGATGAGGGCCATTACTCTGGAAAGACAAGGGCTTGTGACTTGTCCTTATCAGGGTTCAGTGCACCCCTCCAGCCTTGACTGGCTGCTCAGTTTTACTTCCTTAAGCTTCCATTTTCTTTTCAATTTTTTTCTTGAAATTACTATTTTTTTTATTAAAGTACAGCTGATTTGCGATGTTGTCCAATTTCTGCTGTACAGCAAAGCGAACCAGTTTTACACACACACACATACACACACATTTTTTTTCTCATATTACCTTCCATCCTGTTCTATCCCAAGAGACTGGGTGTAATTCCCTGTGCTATACAGTAGGACCCCATTGCTTATCCATTCTAAATGTAATAGTTTGCATGTTCTAACCCCAAACTCCGTCCACCCCTGACCCCTGCCCCACTTGGCAACCACAAGTCTGCCCTCTATATCTGTGAATCTCTTTCTGTTTTGTAGATAGGTTCATTTGTGCTATATTTTAGATTCCACATATAAGTAATATCGTATGGTATTTGTCTTGCTCTTTCTGCTTATTTCACTTAGTATGAGACTCTCTAGTTGCATCCATGTTGCTGCAAATTAAGCCTCCTTTTTCTCATCTACAAAATGTGATTTATTTTTTGATGTATTACGCATGAGGGGCCTTGCAGAGCGCCTGGCTCACAGTGGCCAGATGAGAGCCAGCTGCGGGGAGAAGTGACTTATTTAGCAAATAAATGTTATGAGATAAAGTTCTAGTTCATTAAATAGGATAGTAGAACAAGTGCCTGCAAACTTGATTCTTTTCAGAAGAAATATTTTCTTCCTTCCTTGGAGGGAAATGTTTTGGGCCCAGTCTCAGCCCAGCTTGCTTACTTCCTGGCAGGGGGCTCAGGGCCACCAACGTCACCTCTTTACCTCTTTTTTTTTTTTCATCTTTTTGCCTTTTCTAGGGCTGCTCCCACAGCATATGGAGGTTTGCAGGCTAGGGGTCCAATTGGAGCTGCAGCCGCCGGCCTATACCACAGCCACAGCAACACAGGATCCGAGTCACATCTGTGACCTACACCACAGCTCATGGCAACACCGGATTCTTAACCCACTAGCAAGGCCAGGGATCGGACCTCCAACCTCATGGTTCCTAGTCGGATTCGTTAACCACTGAGCCACGAAGGGAACTCCTCTCTTTTTTTTTTTTTTTTTTTTTTGTCTTTTTAGTGCTGCACTCGTGGTATGTGGAAGTTCCCAGGCTACGGGTTGAATCAGAGCTGTAGCCACTGGTCTATACCACAGCCACAGCAACGTCAGATCTTCTTTAACCCACTGAGCGAGACCAGGGATCGAACCCGCATCCTCATAGATACCAGTCGGGTTTGTTACCACCGAACCACAAAGGGAACTCTCACTTCACCTCTTCAGACATTTTCTCATCTGTGAAATGAGACAAGGATGTCTTCTCTGCTGACTTCAGGGGACTTTTAAGGATTAAAGGAGAAAGGCCATGTGAAATAGTTTATGGGCAACATGGGATTGCCCTTATGGGGGTAGGCCCAGCTGCATCCTGGATAGGATGCTTGTTGCTTTCACAGCTGTTATGGGCTAGACCGCATCTTGCCCTCATCACATGTTGAACTCCTTCCCTCGTAATGCGACCGCACTTAGAGGTAGGGTCTGTGAAGAGGTAATTCAGTTAAAATGAGGTCACTAGGGTCACTCTAATCCTATATGGCTGGTGTCTTATAAGAAGGGGAATTTGGGACATGGATACGCATACAGAGAAGACCATGTGACGACACAGGGAGAAGACGGGACATCTACAAGCCAAGGAGAGATGCCTCAGAGGAAACCGCCTCTGCTGACACCTTGACCTTGGATTTCTAGCCTCCAGAACTGTGAGATGATAAGTTTCTGTCATGGAAGCCCCCTCGCCTGCGGGACTGTGGGACTGCTGATGCAGGAAACTAAGAAGGTAGGTCTGAGTGAGATTCACGGAACGTAAGGAAGCCCCCAGAACCGAGAGCTTGCCTCCTCTCCTGCTGAGAAGCATCCTCCCCAAGCACACACTGACCCCAGACGTCAGTCCCCCGGGGCCCTGTGCTCACCCCCTGCCTCCCTGGGTCCCGGAGTTGTCCAGCTAGGTGTCTCAGGGGAATACCGAGTCTTTCAAGGGGAGTTCTGTTGGCACCATGGGGCTGTCTCCGGGTAAAGATGCAGAGGGACACACCCTGTCAAGGTTCCACGAGGAGGGGGTGTCTGGGAGGGTCTTGGTCACACTGATTCCGCTCACTTTTTTTCCCACTGGCAGTCCAAGGAGAGAGGGAGGCTGTTCTCTCTGGAAAGGGCAGGCACAGGCCCAGGGCCCTGTGCCCCCCCTTTCATCTCTCACCTGCTCCAAGACCCCATCTGGGGCACTGGGCTGTCAGGTTGGGAGACCTGCTCGTGATTGCCTCTGGGCAGCAGCGTCTCAGATCCTTCCCTGGAGAACGCAGAGCTCTGGAGAGCCGCCTCTGGGCCATCCTCTTGCCTCTCAGGGATCACTTTCAGGTGGTGGGGGGCGGTGGCAGTGGGCAGCCCATCTCCAGACCCTCCTCTCCTGCACTGGGTCTATTTAGCCATGACATTCGGTGGGTCCACTCGCCTCCCCAAGAACCACACTGCCCTGACCCCCTCTCAGGCCACACACCACTTTAAATTGCTTCCATCAACAACACAGGCTAAGAGCCAGGGGCATGAGACCCACCTAACAACTCTGTGAAGGTGGACCCTCCTGGAAGAGTTCGCAAGCCAGGTGCTGGGGTATGAATCCTGTGAAACCTTGGTAGAAAGCCTCCTATTTCTTCTGCAGAGTAAGGGGGAACATGAGCAAAACAAGGATTTTTCTTGGCCAAACACAGGCCACCCACACACACTCTTTTTTAAAAAAGCTAGGCATAACTGTGAGCATTGGTCTCTTGTCGTGTGTCACAGGGCAGCTCGTGGTCTGAGGCCATCTCCTCATTGGACTTAGGGAAACAGGAGCCCATGCCCCGGCCCGTGGGGAGAGAGGTTGAATTCCAGCTCCACAGCCTCGAGCCAAAGGGCCACTGGGGCTGAAGGAGACTCAGAAGGTCAACCCCACTCAGTCAGCTCCGGCACAGTCCCCAGACTGGCTGTCCTCTGAAAGCCTGGCCTGCACGGTAGCTGCTGGCATGTGGGGTTTCAGATCCGCAGGGAATCCTGTTTGACGTTGAATGGGGGCCGGGGTCCAGACCGTAATTTTGGGTGTGAACATTCTGTTCCACTCAATTATTCTCAGGGAAGGGTTTGGGATTTTTTGCTCCTTCCTTCATGCTTCTCCATAAAAAATATGGATGTTTTCTGACAGAAGCTGGACAACAGGCTGTTGCTGAGGTCTGTGGCCTCTAATCCATTAGTGCAATGGATCAAATTGAAATGGCCTTTTCCTGACAGTTCCAAGGGTGGATTAGCAGCCCTTGCTTGTAAGTGCTATGGGTTGAGTGACCTGAGACCCCACCTCCCATCCTCTGGCAGCGGGGAGGCAGATGACCAAGGCTGGCCTGGGCCCCACAAGCCCAGACATCCCCAGAAGCCTCTGGGTGTAGGCGGCCTCTGCAGCCTGGGCTGGAAGGTCCCCGGGGAAGGAAGCCGCCTCTTCCAGGGGGTCTGCCTGCCTCTGCAGCTCATACCAAAATGCCTGAGCTCACTGCCAGGGAATTTCCTCCTTGTTGTGGCCTCCACATTAACGTGAAGGCAAATAACCCATCAGGAATGTTTTAAAAGATGTTTAGGGAGTTTCCAGGTTGGCACCACACATTAGCCCTCCACACCTCCTCCTTCGGCGCCTGATGCAGTTGGAATTCAGGAGGATGCCCCAGGAATCATAAAATCCTGACTAATTTTTGGAGATATTCAATTATGCTCACTAGATGAATCTTACAAAGTCAGGAAAATATATTCGGACAAATTTCCAATAACAGCATTTGAAACCACAGGGGACAATTGGTGGTCAGTAGAGGGATGTCCCACCCCTGGGGGCTCAGAGAGTGACTGGCTGTCCTGACCACAGCTGAGCATCCCACCCTAGGCAGCTGCTGGCTGGTGGGAAAGAAAGGAGCCAGATGTTGGTCCAGTCTGGCCAGTGCTTTTCTGGCTTTGCATTCAGAGCAGTTCCACACTCAGAGAGGGTTCCTCTCTCAGGGAGTTTGGAATTGGGACACGCAGAGCAAGAAGGAGAGGGACAGACAGCCATGCAGAGGTGTGGGGAAGTCATCTTGAGAGAAAGGGAGGTCCACCGAGGCGAGAGCCACAGATGCCAGCCTCCAGTCATCCGGGAGCAGCAGGATGAGTGGTCACCTTGGCGGGCTGGTCTCCCGGGCACATGGGTGGGACCCCGACAGCGTGGGCTTGCATCCCAGCTGTGCGCTTACTAGCAGTAGGACGTCAGGTGGGTCACAGGCCCTCTCAGCCTCACCGTCCTCCTCCTCAAGTGGACAGGGATGGGAAGTATTCCAGAAGGCTGCCGTGAAGTCACACGATAACACACACTGGGCATCTGGTGCCCTGACCGGGACGCAGGCGGGGCAGGTGCTCAATGAATGCTCAGTGTTCTTAGTGTTAAACCCAAACCCACATCTTGACTGCAGGACACTGCTGAGGTCCTGCTCTGTATCACTCTCTGGCTTCCTTTCTTCCTTTCCAACAAACGGCCATCACCCCAAGGAACTTGAGTATGTCTGTGTTTCTGGCAGCTTGGAAATCTCTCTAGCATGGAAATAAAAAGAATCATTTCTATTTGCCCAGGAGCCCAGGTGGCCGAGACGCCCAGTTCCTCCAGTGCTCACTCTGTGTTAAACATGTGGGAAAAGCAGCTGGCAGGCAGTGGCTTGGCCCTTGAAGGGCTGGGTCTCAAGTGCCCTTTGGGTCAGTGCAAACACAACAAGATGCAGCTATGGGGCCCTGCCCAGCTGGTTGAGCTCAGGAAGGTGGTGGAAGCCACTCCAAGACTGGAGTGGAGGGAGGAAGCTGGTGTCCCTGCCCTGACCAAGCTCCAGGAGCTTGATGGCCATCAGCAGGGAGGCTGTGCACGTGTGTGTGTGTGTGTGTGTGTGTGTGTGTGTGTGTGTGTGCTGGGCATGAACACATGCAGGGAGGGTGGATACGCCAGAGTCCAGGCTGTCCTGTGTCTATGCACGCAAATGCGCTCATGCCACGACGGGCGTTTGAGGGCAGAGCTGGAGAAGGGGTATGTTGAGGCTCATGTTTGGGAAGAGCTGCAGGGGGACCTGAGAATGGTTAACGTGAACAGGTGTGAGCACGGCCCTGTGTGCAGACGGCCGTGCATACCCAAGCCTGTGTGTGACTTTATGCATGGCCAGCATGTGGGGGAACGACCTTCTGTCTTCAGTGGCTCAGCTGGCCCCAGGGCGGGATGGGGTGGGGGTGGGGCAGTCACTGGTCACCTGGCTGACAGGGCTGTCATGACAGCCCAAGCCATCCAGGAACTGGTGATGGGAGACAGGAATGAGGAAGTGCCAAATGTTTCTTTGGGTTTTCATTTCAAAGGAGACAAAGTGACCTTTGCCTCTGCCACTTGGGCCGCTGCTGCTCTGCCCTTATGCCCCAGGGAGGGGAGAGGCCAGTTTCACTTTTCTTCCTGTTGTTTTCACTTTCAGGCTCCCTTGAGTAAAGGCTGAGGAAGGTGGAACAGTGAGCGAGGTGGGTGCCAGCTCAGGTACCAATGAGGCCATCCTGCATGGAGGTGCAGGAACCTGCCTGGTCTGTAGCAACAGCTGTGCTGGGCCAGCCCGGCCGACCTGACGAGAGAGGCTGTGACTTCCTGAAGCACATAGAATGGGACTCCTTGTGCTGCTGAGAACCCACACCTGAAAGGAGGCATGGTTTGTTCAAAGTAACACAGAGATGGTGCCTGGCGGGGGACCCCGGTGTGGGTGAAAGACACCTGGTTGGTCCCTGGCCTCACTCAGTGGGTTAAGGATCCAGTGTTGCTGTGGCTGTGGTGCAGGCCAGCAGCTATAGCTCCGATTGGACCCCTAGCCTGGAAACTCCATATGCCGCGGTAGTGGCCCTAAAAAGAAAAAAACAAAAAGAAAGACACCTGGATGATTGGCCAACAGCAGGTAAAGGCAGGAGCTAAACCCTGACCTATGTGCTAACAGTCTAAGTCAGACAGGCTCCCTACACCTCTATCCACCTAGGCCACTCGGGGCACTTTCCCTTGTGATCACTCTGTTACTGCCCTCACTGTGCCCTCCGGCCCGATCAGGTGCCAGGCAGGTCCCAACCACTCCTACTGGGGCCACAATCACCCAACAGGCCCTGGGGTCCCTTCAAGACTTCTCCCAGGTGATAAATCTGGGCTTCTCAGCCCTAATCTCCAACCCTTCAGACAGGTCCCCCACTCCCAGGAGGGTCCCTTCTGTGGGACAGGCCCTGAGCTGACCCCAATTTCTCTCCTGGTGGCCAACCTCCAGCCCCCATGTCTCCTCCCACTTGGGCTGTGCCTGACTAGCCCTTGCCTATTGCCCTCCCAGGGCCTGGGGCTCTGGTGGATAGTCATCTGGGCTCTGAATTCTCCAGAGTGCCTCCAACAACACACACACACACACACAACCCCTAGGCCACCATGTGCACCCACAGATACTGTGCATCCTTAGGAAATACTCACCTTCCCCAAAACACTGCTTGCTTGCAGGCTGGCTGCCTACCTCTCCTGGCCACTGCAAGGTGGTCCAGCTCTGCCAGAGGCTTGCTCTCCTGCGTCCTTCTCCCATCATCTCCGAGGTCTCCATCTATGTTACGAGTTTGCGTTAACAAGATGTGTCGTGGTGGATCCTTGACATTCCTCAGGCTGAAGTAGGTATGTTTTGCATTTCAAATCCAATAATGATAGTCTTTTCCCAATTCACAGAGAAAGTTAATAGAGAGATATCTCTTTTAAGTCCTTCTCCCCTTAAACTTTTTTCTTTCTTTCTTTTTTTTTTTGCTTTTCTTTTCTTTACTTTCTTTTTTTTTTTTTTTTTTTGCTTTTTAGGGCTGAACCTGTGGCATGTGGAGGTTCCCAAGCTAGGGGTCTAATCAGAGCTGTAGCTTCAGGCCTACGCCACAGCCACAGCAATGCGGGATCTGAGCCTCATCTTTGACCTACACCACAGCTCATGGCAATGCTGGATCCTTAACCCACTGCCCAAGGTCAGGGATCGAACCCGCACCCTCAGGGATAGTAGTCAGATTCATTTCTGCTGAGTCACGACAGGAACTCCTCCCCTTAAACTTTTGGCATCTGTGATCTCAAAGAAAAAGAGAGAAACAATAACGATATCAAGCATCTTGATTCAGTTTGTCACCCTCAGTCTGCACATTATATTTGGCTATTGTTTATTTTTACCCCACTGACATGTTTGGTGTGTCTGAGATGAAATGCACGAGGACCCTTGCTTGTAGAATGCATCAAACAGCCCCATTTTCTGGGAGGACACCCAAGAATGGCTTTGCTGTCACCTGACCCTGGGGAACCCCCCCATCTGAGCGTCTCAGGAGGCCTGGCCAAGCTGGATGCTTGTCACCAGCACCCTGACCTGGTCCAGAAACGGCCCTTGGCCACCTAGTGTAGGGTTGCTAGATTTCGCAAATAAAAATACAGGGCACCCAGTTCGATGTGAATTTCCAGTAAACAATGAAAAATTTGTTAGTATAAGCATGTCCCATGAGAAAAAAAATCGTTGTTTGTTGAAAATTCAAATTGACCTGGGCATCCTGTATCTTATCTAAGGACTTTAACCTGGCACCTGCATCCACTGGTGTGTCCCAGGTGGTGTCAGAGACTCTACAAGCAGCTTGGAACTCACAGTAAAGAACTGAGGTTTGTCAATGATCTATACAGGAGGGCAGGCACTGGCCTCTCCTGGCATAATGCCGCTCTCTCAGGTTCTAGAAAGTACACACACCCTCTAGGCAATCTCACTGATGCCCAGCCCTTCAGCCCCTCAGAGGTCACTCAAGTGCATCAGTTTAGACTGGTCACCAGACATGCAGTGCTGTGGTTTATGTTTTCACCATCTCTCTTGCTTTCTCCTTTCTCCAATTGCTGAATGTTTATGTCCCTCAAATACCTATGTTGAAACTTAACCCCCCAGGTGATGGTATTTGGAGGTGGGACTTTTAGGAGCAGATGAGGTCATGAGGTGGAGCCCTCGAGTATGAGATTAGTGTCCTTATAAAAAAGACCCCAGAGAGCTCCTTTGCCCTTTCTGCCTGTGAGGACACAGCGAGGAGACGCTGTCTGTGAACCAGGAAGCCGACGCTGAGTCTGCCGGCATCTTGATCTTGGACTTCCAACCTCCAGAAATGTGAGAAACATTTCTGTTGCTTACAAGCCCCCCGGGCTGTGGTATTTTGTTACAGAAGCCTGAAAGCACTTGTAGAGGCAGAAGGCAGCTTGACAAGAGCCTCCAGCTCAGCATCCAGTCGGTCGGGCACAAAAGATGCTGTGAACATCTTTGTGACTGAGGCCCACACGAGCTCAGAGCTGGACAGGATCCAAGTAATGACACCGCTGTTTGCTTCTGTAAGTTAAATAATAAAGAGGGTTTCTCTATTCTTCATCTTTAATAGCGTTTCCAAACCTTCTTAGTAACACTCTGTGAATTGGAGATATGCAAGTGGAATCAACATTTATTGAAAAGTAGCCAGTATTGGAAACCTGAGACTAATCTTATTCATTTTTCCTATGAAGGGTCACATTTGTTTACTCATATACTTGTGAAATGCTCGGGGATGATTGCTCGAGAAGATGGCTTCTGCACCACACTCTGCCCTGCTTCCCTGCACAGGGATCAAGTCAGCCCCCAGGAGGAGTTAAGGGCTGGGTTCCTTTCCATTCCCCAGCTTCAAGGGGGTGGCCCACACATTTCCCTCGACATCAGTCTGGGCTGAAATCCCTGGCAGGTTGACTCTTATTTCTTCTCTTTGTGGTTTCCCTAAAGATGCCAGGTCACGAGCTGCATCAGATGTTGACAGAACAAGGGAGGAGAGAGGAGCCGCTCTGTCTTTTATTTGTGGAGGCGAAGGGCCAGGATGGGAGGGCGGCAGACCCTGGCCTCGGCTGACGGATGAACAGTCTTCCTGGTCTCTCTGCTTCAGGGGTTCTGCTCCAAGAAGTCACTTAGGCATCCGAGCCCAGAGAGGGAAACCTGGGGCTCTGACTTTGGGCCACATGCTGCCCAAGCCCATCCAGCATGAGCCCTGCTGCCTGCGGGGTCTTCTGGGGCTGGGGTCCTGAGGCAATACCGCCCAAGGAAAGGAGCAAGTTCCATGGTACATATTTGCCATGAGTTTAGCTGCACAAACTTTAGCACTTTTGTTCATGGTTTTAATTTTTTCCTAACACAAACTAGAAAAATGTGCTACCAAACTCACCAATATCTTTATTATGCAGTGGCACGGGGTAGTCTGCTTTCCTCAGCCCCACTGTGACATTGTGTAGTTGTTTCGATGAAGATAGCGTTGTCTGCTCAGGGAGACTGTGACGTCCTTACGGAGAGGGCTATGCCCGCATTCACGAGGTTTTGGCATTGAGAGCGCAATCAACACGGGGAATAGGCATGAAAAGAAGCGGAGCTGGGCGTGATCTTCCCAACACTTGGCTCCAAAAAGCAAGTCCATTTTACAAGTTGGCGACCAAATCAATTCTTTAAACACATCTTTCATCTGCCTTTTATTGACCCCTGACTCCCATCTCTGGCCTTTCTTTGTTCTTTGGTCTTCCTTTTAGATCTCAGATCTCCTGATGCCTGGGAGCAGTGGGTGACAGGGTTAGGGGGTGGAGAGGTACCACTTTATGAAGGATCTTCAACGGGAGGGACGCCTGCAAAGCGTCCAGGGGACATAGGCTCCTGCAGAGTCCCAGAGCTTTAAATCATCAGAGAAGGTAAGTCACTCTTACAACCTGTTGGGGGGCCATCAGAAGGTGGTCAGGGGCTCCTTCTGGAGTAGGGTCCATGGAAGCAGGGCTGGGCTGGCTGAACGGTCAGGGAGCCTATGGCCTGGGATTTTCATGTGTGCGTGGGTTGCACATGACTGCTCCATGTTCCCTGGCAGGATGAAAGAGGATTTGTTTTATGCCCCATCTGAGAACTTTTAAAAAGGAAGGATTAGAAGAAACAGGAGAAACTCAGTTTGGATGAGAGGAGCCAGGATCGCGTCAGATCTTCTGGAATGGACAGATTATCCTGGAGTGAATGCATTCATTCACTCAACAAATATTTATTGAGCATCTTCTGAGTGCCAGGCAGGGATCCAGGCACTGCTCCACAGGCTGTATTAAAGTGTAGCTGTTTTCAATGATTGAGTCAGATCTGGGTCTTGGGAAGGAAGTGAGTCCTACGTTATTACAGTATTTATCAAAGAAAGCATCCAACATTCTTAGGCTTCACGCAAAGAAACGCCCCCAACACCCCCTCAGCGGCTTCGTACATTCACGAGCACAGAAGCACCAGATGCCCCTCCTTCCTGGGCAGATAGGATCAGCCCTTGCCGGCTGTGGGAAACAGGGCAGACCCTTGGCAGGGGCTCAAGGTAAAGGCTGCTTATTTAGCCCCTCGTGCAGACAGAGGGCAGAGAGGAAGGAGCCAGGCAGCTCTGAGGCTCAGCCCCTGGGGAGCAAGGCTGGCCTGTGTCAGGGCTGTCTTCACGCTCCTGCAAAAGAAACGTGTTCACTCTGTTTTCTCTTCGGGGGGGGGGGGGGGTCCTTCCTTCCCCCGCAAACCCCCACCCCGCGTGGAGGATCCTCTGACTCTCAGCCCAGAAGTGGATGCTGGGGAGGGAGCTCAGAGGGGCCTTAGAGGAAACAGAAAGAATTCTGAATGCAATTATTAGATAATTTTTTCAAGGTCTTTGCGGAAGCATGGCTTTGTGTGCTTTTCAAACACAAAGGATGGGGCACAGAGAAAGTGCAGCCATAAGAAGGGAAGGTCTGAGTCTAACCCAGGAGCAGGCAGAGCACTCTCTGAAGGTCACTGCCACTTACCTCAGCCTTGAGCACCATTAATGACCATTAGTACCTATTTTCTGTTCTCCAGACATAGCAACAATGACCAAGAGTAAGTTGAAAGGAGTTCCCATTGTGGCTCAGCGAGTTAAGGACCAGACTTTTGTCTCCATGAGGATTCGGGTTGGATCCCTGGCCCGACTCAGTGGGTTAAGGGTGAAGCGTTGCTGTAAGCTGTGGCATAGGTTGCAGATGCGGCTAAGATCTGGTGTTGCCCTGGCTGTGGCGTCAGCCGCAGTTGCAGCTCTGATTGGACCTCTAGCCCAGGAGCTTCCATATGCCACAGGTGTGGCCATAAAAAGAAAAAAGAGTAAGTTGGAAAATGAGCCAAGAGTGGGTCTGAGCCAATGTCAAGGGCCTCACCATTGTGAGCAGAGCCCAAGGGGGGCCAGAACCTTCCCTGGGCTTGGTTCCCACTTTGGCCTGAGCCTGCTGTATCCACCTCTAAAGTGGTGGTTCTCAAAGCATAATTTGTGGACCAGCAGCAGCAGGAACACATAAGAAATGCAAATTCTTGGCCTCTCCCAGACTTGCTGCATTAGAAGCTCCCAGGGGCTCTGTACCATGGGGATGCCCTAGGGAGCCTGAGAAGCAGCACAAAGGGGGGCAAGGGAAATGGGGGGTGGGGGGAGCTTATAAACTAAGCTTCCATGGGGGCATATGTGAGACTGTGGAGATCCTGCCAGGAGCAGAACCCAGGTGTCAGGGAATAAATTAATAAGGTCCCTGGTGATCCTGTCAAGAGCAATCCTCTGTGGTTGTTTGCTTGTTTGTTTGTTTTTGCTTTTTACTTAGGGTTGTACCCTCAGCATATGGAAGTTCCCAGGCTAGGGGTCAATTGGGAGCTACTGCCGCTGACCTATGCCACAGCCACAGCAATTCGGGATCTGAGCCGCATCTGGGACCTACACCACAGTTCACGGCAATGCTGGATCCTCGACGCACTGAGCGAGGCTGGGGCTCAAACCCCCATTCTCATGAATACTAGTGGATTCATTTCCACTGAGCCACAGTGGGAACTCACAAGAGTAATCCATTGTGATGGTGAGATCCCCAGGCTAATCTACGGTGGGTTGAGCCATGAATGATAAATGAGAAAGCTAGAGACAACCTCAGGTAGCTTGACCATAAAAGAGGATAAAAAACAGGACGGTGGCAAGAGGAAGCTAAGGGGTGGTCCGTTGCTCTGTCATTAATGTGGGGAAACATGGAAACACAAGCAGATTTATTGAAGGAAGAGATTCAGAAGACAGGGAGAGAGAGAGAGTTGAATTTGCAGTGGAGATGGAGGAGGTTCAAAGGAGCAAATCGCTGCGCAAGAAAGCAGAAGGAGATGGACTCAGGGCACAGTCTGAGGGTTGGTCACTCTGGGTCAAGGTGAGGGACAGCACTTCAGGGAATTCTCTGGGTTCTAGGCTGGAAGGAAGTGGAAATAGGTGGGGTGGGGAGGCACAAATGAGGAAGGGGATGAGGGGGCCTGGGCTGGATGTCAGAGCCTTTCAGGAGGCAGGGCTTAAGGAGCAGAGGCTTGGAAGTAGCCTCAGGGATCCAGTAGCAAGCCTCCAGCCAGCCCTGCAGACACTGCCTGGGCCTGGGTGTTAGAGAATGAGCAGAAGGCGCAGGGGAGTGGGCCCTGAGGGCAGCCAGTTCCAGGAGACACAGTGGAGGAAGCAGAGGGGCAGAGGCTGAGAAGGTGGGGTATGGGGACCACAGACCCAGGGTTCACGGTGGGCTGGGCTGGGCTAGAAGGACCACAGGAGCAATTGGGTCTGGGAAGCAGCATGTTGGCGGGGCGGGGGTGGGGGTGGGGGGGGATGTTGGGGGTGGAGGAGGCAGAGTATCTGGCTCCAAAGACCTTGAGTTTGGGCCCTGTCCCTGGATTGGGCGGGCATAACTGAATGGCAGGGGGACAAGCCTCCACTCTGCAGGCTCCAAGTCTGAGAGAGGAGGCAGAGATGAGGGGACTGAAAACCCATCCCCTGAGTTAGGCTGGATGCACCTCCACAGAGTTGTGGTTGGTGAGGTCCTCTTGTTACTTTGATGGCCTCTTCTCTCACTCTGCCTGGATAAAGCCCATCCTAGTGCAGCTCTCACCTTCTCCACAAGCCTTGCCTGGTCATCCTGAGACACACTTTCACGTACACGGACATAGAAGCAAAATTATCTTTTCTGAGTCTAGACAATTCGTCACATCTATTTTATATGGATGTCGTGATATCTATATATAATGCATATTGTAAATGCCCAAAAATAGAAATGGAAAATTATTCGACAGAATACAGCTATAAATAGAAGCTGTGATATATTCCCACCCTGCACAAAGGACGGTCCTGCACCCCCACAGGCCGCACACGCTCCCCTGGAGATCGCTGGGCTGCATGATGAGTCGCTGGGATGTTCTAGGGCCTCAGATTTCCTCTGTGTCTCCTTTGTGAATAAGAATTGTGTCATGGGCATAGTGGGTGCTCAGTAAATATTTGTGAAAGGGACAAATAAGCAAGTGACCCAGGAAGGTTTTAGAATAGAGGCCACGTCACAGCACAGCCAGTGGCGTGGACTTTGGAGTCAGTTGGGTTGCCTTTCAAGTTCCAGCTCTGCCCCTCACCAGCCCTGGGACGGAGGGCAAATTCTCAGGCTTGCCAGACCTCAGTTTTCTCCCCAAGGGAGACAATGCCCGGAGCTCCCTATAGGCTTCTGTGGGCTGGAGTTTACTGTGAGGGGGGCCACCGCCCTGTAGCAGCCCCTTAGGCTGTGTGATGTGAAGGCTCCAAGTAGCCAAGCTCACATAGAAGGAAATAGAATGCGTGTGAATTTCAGCTGTTGTCAGTGACTGGAAAGTGAGTGCCAGGGAGAGTGGTCAAGGTAGGGCTGGACCAGGAGCAGCCTCCCAGATGACTTCCAGATAAGGGACTGATTTAATTTCAATCCTGAAAATGGTACTTATGAAAAACTGCGGAGTTTCTGTCGTGGCTCAGTGGTTAATGAACCTGACTAGCATCCATGAGGATGTGGGTTCGATCCCTGGCCTCGATCAGTGGGTTAAGGACCCGGCATTGCTGTGAGCTGTGGTATAGTTCACAGAAGCAGCTCAGATCCCGCATTGCTGTGGCTGTGGCGTAGGCCAGCAGCTGCAGCTCTGATTGGACCCCTAGCCTGGGAACATCCATATGCTGTGGGTGTGGCCCTAAAAAGACAAAGAGACAAAAAAAAAAAAGAAAGAAAATAAAAACTGCTATGCGATCAAGTGATTCCTTCCTTCCTTTGTTTTTTATAAAGCTTATTGCATTTGCTTCTTTATAATGTAAATTTATCGTAGAAATGAGAAAGACGTAGAAAAAATGAAATTGAAAAAACTCATATTCCTACCATGGAAATATCATCTTTATTAAAATTTTGCTATATTTTCTTTTAGTCTTAAAAAAATTCTATGCACCAGCTTTTTTTTCCCCTTGGCCTCACCCATGGCTTTCAGAAGTTCCTGGGCCAGGCATTGAACCAGAACTACAGCAGGGACGATGCTGGATCCATAACCAATAGCCCACCAGGGGACTCCCTGCACCAGCTTTTTGAAAAACATAATTGCAAGTATTAAGTATATGTGTATGTGTGTAACCTATAAATTTGTCCTATTTTTTAGTTGCCATCATGATGTAGTATTTTCCTCATTATTACAGATTCTCCGTGAGCATGATCTTTAGTGGCCATGTACACCCACGGAGCTGCTTCTCTACATGTTTTCAGAGCCTCTGCAGCTTGGTCATCTCCCCGAGGCCCTGGGCAGTCCTGCCTCTGCCCTTGCATCTTCAGCTGCCAGGGCCCAACTCCAGCACACCATTCGTGGCTCCTTGGCAGGTGAGACCCAGCAGAAGGACAAGATCTGTGTCCAGAAGACCCAGGTGCCAGGCCACACTCACCTCTCACCTTCATTCCTCTTCTTTGAAAGGAGAGTAATGATGATCAGACTCGCCTATCAAAGCAGCTTTGACTCTGAGGCCGCTCTGGGAACTGCCCGATGTCATCAAACCTTGGTTTATTGGACTCTTCAGAGCTCTTTACATGCCAGCAACAGGAAATCCAGCTTAAGAGAACTAAAATTGGCTCATAGAATTGCAAAGTCCAGCTGCCGTGACCCAGGGCCCTGGAGCCTGAAAGACACAGGTCTCAGTGACCTGTGTTCCATATTCCAGTCCTCCGGTGGTCACATCCTAGGACAGATTCTCCCAGAATGCCCCAGACCCCCGAGCAGCGGGGCAGGGAGGGGATGAGGTGCCCACATTGTTGGCACTCCTGGGGGAGTGCACGCTGTCCTCATGTCTCAGCAGAGGGCCAGGTCCCTGCCCTCCTGCCCCAGTGCAGTCAGCCCATCTAACCTCATAGCCAAAGGAAGATCAGGTGTTTCCACCAGGAGTGGAATGGGTTCGGGGAGGGACAAGCAGCAAATGTTCACCTCACTGGCCATCATTTCTACTACAAGTCTCTGAGCAGGAATCCTCACCATACCTCAGTGTGAAGGAGCTGTGGACCCCTAGCCTTGGGTTTGAATCCCCCCCCCCGCCCTCCCCCGTCCCCCTCCTCTGCTGGCTGCACAGGGAAGCTGTCAACATTCTCTTCCCGATTTCCCAGCAATGGGGCCACACCCCCAGGCGCTCCCTCTGGGGTGACCCATGAACAGGGAGGAGGCCTGGCTTCCAGTGACCTCATCAGGTGACTCAGTGCACCGTGAGCATGGCCCAGGGTGTGTGAGGGACCCCAGCCCAGGCGAAGGGCCCCACAGAGCTGGCAAGGCCCTGAAGCTTATAGCTGATAGGGCGGAGCTGATGCTTCCTGGGAAAGCTGGGGCAGGCTCAGGCGCAGGCAGGGGACAGAGCAGCAGAATGGGTGACTATGGCAGAATCACTGGCTGGGAGCTGGGCAGCAGTTGGGAATTAAGGCCTGTGTGATAAGCAGGTCCCCTCTGGTTGTTCGGGCCCTGGTGGGGAGGGGCCAGCTCTGCTGACAGCTGGGCTCCTGTTCTGTCTCCCCGGTGGCATCCTGCTATCTACATGTGTGTTTGTACTTGGTCCCTGCCCGGAAGGCTCACAATCCACCTGATATGGGGTCAGTCCAAACAGCACCAGAAAGGGTGTGCGCAGCCAGGCAGGACCCATTCCCTGTCCTCGGGGGAGAGAGAAGTAGGCCTCAGGATACTCTTGGGAGCCGTGGAGGGTGGGAGGGAAGGAAACAGGGAGCTGGAGGCCTTTCTGGTGAGGAGGCCACAGACCTGGATAAATATAGGAGGAGGAGATGTGGGTCAAGAAACAAGACTGACGAAAAATCAGATTCCTTCCAGAAGGAGGTGGATCAGGTGGGATCACAAGATCAGACCTTGACCCAGAGCCTGGGAGGCAGAGTACAGGGCAGGGTCCAGGTGCCCTGGAGGGAGGACCAACGTCATCTGGGCCATGTGGGAACTTTAGGAGATGGAAAGGGTGCTCCTCACGCCCCCCTCCCCTAGCCTTTGGGGCTTCCGTGGGCCAACCCTGCTGTGGACAGGTGTGAAGACTGAAAGAGAGCGAAAGGTGAGGAAGGGAGGGGACCTCTAAGTAGGAAATGCCCAGGGTGTGTGTGTGTGTGTGTGTGTGTGTGTGTGTGTGTGTGTGTTGCTACTACCAGGACAGGGCCCAGGCCTTGGGCTCTGGGGCAAGAGGGTAGAATTCCAAGGCTGGAACTGGGATATCCAGCAACATCAGTGCACACACGGGGGAAATCTCAGGGGCCCTGGGAAGAGGCTGAATCCTGCAGTTCCCCTCCTGGACCCCCAGCTCTATCCCCAACATTAAGGAAGGATGGGGCTCAAGTTAAGCTTCCTTAGAGATGCTCAGGCTTGGGCCCTGCCTTCTATCACCCCACTCAGCCCTCATGCCTTCAACCACCTCTGGTCTGGGGTGAAAGGTGACAGCCCCCCAGACTCAGCTTCCCTAGAAGGGGCTGGATTAAGTGTCTCCCAGGCTCTGCCAGGAGAAAGTAGGCCTCCTAAGGAGAGAAGGGAACAAGATGAGGAGGGAACCAGGGCCATCACGGAGGACTGCTGAGTAAGGAGAAAACAACAACGGTAACCATGGTAACCACTAGAAGGAGGGCTTATGAGTCCAGCTCACCCCTCACACAGCTCTGAGAGGTAAGTGCTGGAGAGAGAGGCTGAGCAACTTCCCTTACGTGACACAGCCAGTAAGCGACAGAGCAGGGAAAGAACAAGAGGTCCTTTGCACCATGACTATATGGATGAGGGGTCCCTCTCCGAGAAGCTGCCCATGCCAGCCTCTGACCCACAGTTCCTTCTCCAGAACTGGGGGTGGGGGACAGACTTTCTGATCGAGGCAGTCACAGTGCATGGCATCCTTAGATGAGCCCTGAGTTGGCTGTCAGTTCCAGGGCTCTGTCTGGGCTGTTGGAGACAAGACCCCAGGAGTCCCCAAGGCCTAGGTGGGCTTTAGAGCAGTGAGTCAGGTCATATCCCCTGGGGTGCCAGCCTTCCCCTATAGGGGCCAGGAGGGGTGTCGCAGGTGAGGAAGAAGGGGATAAGTGGTAGAAATGCAGCACAGGGAGTGATTTTGATTATTACAGAAAAAAATATCTAGAGGTATTCAAAATACACTGCTGACAATCAGTCCTAAGGCAAAGAGCTATTTGCAAAAAAGTTATCCATCAGGTTCCTGTGTGTAAAAGACAAAAGTGAGAGACACCTCCAATATTCAAAGGCAGCAGATGGTTTAAATAAACCCCGGGTGGTCCACGCAGCTGTTCACAGACCTGGTGACGAGCCCCTCTCATCGTGGAACAATGCTTATTGTAAAAAGTAGGAGCCGTATGCTATGCTATGGATTTTCTAAGGAAAAACATGCTGATGGGAAAGAAATAGCAAAAAATAGAAAACTCAGTAAAGTTTTAATAGTGGTGTGGAATGATGGGTGGAGTAGAATTCAAACAGTTAAATTATTTTTGAAAGACTATAAAGATTAACAGACAGCTGAAAAAACAAGCTTCATGGCAAAGAGACAAAGCATTGGTTTTCTAGTTACTTGGCAACATCCAAATGACAGGATTCCCGGGTCCCCGGGCTCTCACACTGCTGAGGACGCTGCAGGTGCTCCTTGAATGTGTGTGACGTGACCCCAGCAGGATCAGGAGGTCCAGGTGAAGTCTGAGCGCTGCAGGGCTGGCTGATAATCACAAAGGAGGACGGGCTTTGATAAGCACTGCTCCGGACAACCTGTGCTTGGGCAGGGCGAGCACAGAGGAAGGGGCTGGGCTGCGGCTCCTGCTCAGGCGGGGAGGCTGCTGAGGGGGCGGATGTGGGAGGCGTTGGCTTCCCCGGAAAAGCAGACATCCCATCTGTGTGTCCCGCCCTGAGTGCTCACTGTTACCCCAGGGAGCATGAAGGCAGTGGGGGTCCCAGCAGCAGGACACCCTGCCCCTCCCTCTCCTCGCTGCATTTTCTGGAAGGGAGAAGGGCAAAGTCAGCCCCAGAGCTGGATCTAGGAGGGTCCTGGCTGTCCCAGGCTGTGCTCAAACCCCCATTCACAGAGAGTCCTCCAGGCTGGGTTGCTGCTGCCCACGCAGTGCCAAAGGGGCAGGGATGGGCTTCTGACTCCTGAAGGGAGTGGCCTGCCCACCCACTACAGCTCTGTCTCTGTGAGCAGAAGACCCCAGAAGCTGAGACTCTGCACCAGGCGACTGGGACTTGAATCCTGGCCCTGTCACCTACTAGCTACAGTATGGCCTTGAGCAAGTTATTTTAACCTCTCTGTGCCTCAGTTTCTCCAAATGCAACATGGCACTAATAAAAGGAAGCCCTTTTATTAGGGCGAGGATTTAATGAATCTGCATTGTGCCAGGGCCTGGCAAGGACGGTCAACACTGCGTGTTTGTTCAATAAGAATATAAACTAGTGGCCAGGGTGGCTCACAGGGGAACAGGCTGCCCCACCAGTGACACTGACAAAGTGGGGGGGGCTCTTGGCTGCAGAGGTACCCTCCACCCCCACCACCTCGACACACAAGGAGCTCAGTGGTCAGAGTTAACCCATGACCACACTTGAGTCCAAACTGTCAACAGACCTTCATCAGCTGCTGCAGGAGCCGTGGGTGTGGCCCGGGGACTGATAAACACACCAAAGGGCCCCTGGCCAGCCACCAGTGACGACAAGGCTGACGACAGAAGCCTCCAGGGGGCAGAAAGGAGGAGCCTGGAATGCAGGCTGTCAGGGGGTTGACAAAGACAGTGAAGGCTCAGCAGTCTCAGGAGCAATGGGTTTTTTTGGAGTTTATTTCAGCTCAACTCCATTTAATAAACATTTTTAAGGGACAAAATATGCCAGGCCAAATGAGGGACACAGAGAATGAACAAAGAACCACGAGGAGAATTAACCCAAGGAGTTCACAGCTGACTTGGAGGAAGGGACACAGGTACACTTACCACCATTGATCCCCCCAACCACAGAGCAACAGCAGCTCCCACACCAAGAACCAGGAACTCTAGGCACCACCTCATGCATACTCATAATCATGTCTCTTAAGACACCTTAGGAGTTCCCATTGTGGTCCAGCAGAAATGAATCCGACTAGTATCCACGAGGATGCGGGTCCGATCCCTGGCCTTGCTCAATGGGTTTGGGATCCAGTGGCATAGGTCGCAGATGCAGCTTGGATCCTGCGTTGCTGTGGTGTGGCTGTGGCCAGCAGCTGCAGCTCCGATCTGAGCCCTAGCTTAGGAACTTCCATGTGCTGTAGGTGAAGCTCTAAAAAGCAAAAAAAAAAAGGAAAAAAGAGGAGTTCCCGTCGTGGCTCAGTGGTTAACGAATCTGACTAGGAACCATGGGGTTGCAGGTTCGATCCCTGGCCTTGCTCAGTGGGTTAAGGATCCAGTGTCTCTGTGAGCTGTGGTGCAGGTCACAGATGCGGCTCGGATCCCGCGTTGCTGTGGCTCTGGCATAGGCCGGTGGCTACAGGTCTGATTCGACCCCTAGCCTGGGAACCTCCATATGCCGCGGGAGCGGTCCTAGAAAAGGCTAAAAACAAAACAAAACAAAAAAACAAAACAACAACAACAAAAAAAAACACCAAAAAAAAGACACCTTAAAGAGAAGGCACAGAGGAGTCAAGGGGTTAAGCAGGTAACACAGCTGATATGAAGGGTAATGGTGTTGACATCTGATTATAGCATCTGTGCCCTCAGCAACACTGCGATCTGTGATAAAAGAGGCAGGAGCACTCAGTGTGTGTATTAAGGAAGAGCCCAAGCCTCCTTTGTTCATCTGTAAAATGGGCATAATGACCTCGAGTTTCCTGAGTGACAAGAGATACTGTTGTTATAGGGGCCCAGAACAGGTAGTCACAGGAGCTGCCCTTGGAGAATAGGAGCCAAGCTATATGAGGCAGGCAGCGGGGACAGGGCCACATCATGAGCAAAACCCTGGAGAAGAACATCTAACTGCTTCAGTTTTGGAAGGAGAGGAAGTGAGAGAAGGCTGAGAAGAAAGCCCAAGCTTCTAGCTCCTTTATCTTTCTCCTTCCCTTTGCACCCCTGGGGCAAGTTACTGTTGGCCGCTGTTTGCCTTTCTCCCTTCTGGTTCCTCCTCAGCCCATGTAGTCAGACCTCTGCTCACATCACCCACCGGATATACTCCTGCCAAGGTCCTTGGTGCCAGCCTACTGCCAATTCTCAGATCTTAATTTCCCTCCTCAGCATCCTAGGCATGTTCCTGACCTCTTCCTCCTTGAAACACTACTCCGGACTCTATCAGCAGACACTCCCAGTCTGTTCACTTCCCTCTGCACTGGCTCCCCTCTGTCTCCTTTGCTGGCTTTATACCCTGAGCCACCTGGATGTTGCTGGAGCTGGTCCTCGACCTCCTTCTCCACCATTCTCTCTGGGAGACTCGTCTGTTCTTGAGATGCCCACCGCCTCCACATGAGATGTCCAGACCCTGATCTCTAGCCCAGCATCCACCTTGGGCATGGTACCCTTGTACCAATCTGCCTGCTGGGCATCTTGCCTGCGTGTGCTCCAGGCAGTGTGAACTCAAAACCAGCCTGGGAGGATGCACCCCGTTCCCACAGTTGCTGCTGCCCCTTCTGGGTCCCCTCTGCCAGCAGTTGGCATCACCAATGCAGGTTGCCCAGTTCAGACCCCGAGAGTGATCCCTAACACCTCCCTCACTGTCACCTGGCTGCCATCTCCTTTCGACACCTCTTGGGCCTTTCTCTCCTTCCCAGAACCGTCCCACTGCCACAGAGCTCCTGCGATTCCTTCCACAGACTGTCCCGCTGCACTCAGACCCAGCTGCCAGAATGCAAACCAGCCTTCAAAGGCTCTCCATTACGTTGGGGATAAGACCTACACCTCACTGCACATCTCTCAGTGTTGCAACCTTTTCATCACACACCGGCCCGCCACTGTCCCCAAGTCTCATGCTCCAGCCAGACTGAAATCACTTCCTTCACCCTAGTCCCCCTAATCCTTCTGGTCCTTAGGGCTCCACTGGAAAGTCACCTCCTTCAGGAAGTCTTCATGCTGGCCCAGGATGAATTAGGACCCCTCCTCAGTGCTCCGGTAGCAGGTGTGCACAACTGCTCTCCTCCATCCCCACCGTGAGATCACAGTCTTTGACATCAGGCACTGTCCTTGTGCTTTGTTTTCCCAGTGCTGAGAAGTATTGGGTGACTTCAAAGGATCTGGGAAGAGCCTTAGGAACAGACCCTGGGGGTGCTCTTTTACGGAAATGGTTTACTCTGTGCAGACACTGAACAGAGGCAGCCACTGTATTAACATTTCTTAGCCGCTTTCACATGAATAAACAAGTGATCCAGTTTGGACCAACAAGACTTAAGGAACAGTAGCTGAGCAGGCACAGGAGTGATTGCTTCCCTGTGAGCACGGCTCCTTCCTGTTTCCTGTCTTCCATTTCCTCCCTGGAACTAGGAGAGAAGGCTGGCGGTGGAGCCCCCACTTGGGATGAGCCAGCCATGAGGACAAGCGCCTACACACTAAGGAATCTTGAAAGGACCTAGGTCACAACCCCTGGACTGTCTACAAGTGGCTTCTTACTATGAAAGACAAATAAATCTCACAGAAGCCCCAATTTGGTTGAGTCTCCATTACATTTAGCTTCACTCCTCCTAGAAAAGGCAGATGATGGCAGATAACCATCTGTGGACACGAAGCCTTTCCTTTACAGAGAAGGCTAGTCCTGAGAGTGGGCAGTGGCAAGGTGAATGGAGCAGGATGAGGTGAGGGTTAGAGAGGCTGACCCTCCCTGGGATTCTATCAGAGGAACACGGTAAGGCCTCATGGCAGCATTTGAGGAAGAGGCTCCAGCCATGGTGACCTTACCATGATCGTGACCTTGGCTTGGGCATTCTCTGGTCTCTGCTTGGATTTACTTGTGAAATCAGCTGGTAGAATAGGTAACTTTTCAAAGGACAGAGTGCTACAAGTCTGGGGCTTTGGAGTCAACAAAGCTGGGTTCAGGTTCCAACTCCATCACTTATTTGCTACGTGGCTTCCAATCACTCTTTTTGGTTGACTTCATCATGACCTGTAAAATCCAGATTGTGACAGAACCAATAACTTAGACTAATCCTGGGCTTCTTTGGAATCATCCTTGGGGAGGCCAGCAGAATCCCTGATGCAGAACGCCTGGCTATAACCATGGCTGTCACAGCCCAGTGCCCAGTGTGCATTGGGGGGTCTGTGGGGGCAGGCGTTCTTGTGCTGCAACTTCTCTAAGACGGCATACTGGTGACAAGTTTCATGCCTAATTTGGATCTGGGGCTGCAGCAGGACTCTGGATACCCCTCTATCTGTGGGTGAGTGAAGTGGCCAGAGGCCACCCACTGTCCAATGGCTTTTCCTCCTGCACTTCGCGTCCATAGTCCTTGGGTCACAGGGAGAAAGAAGAAGCCCCTAGACATAAGAGAGATGCCCAGAAAGGCATCAGGCCTTGGGTAGAAATAAGAAACCTACCTGGTCCATCTGTCCTGTGGCCCCTGTCTTATCCAAAGCTTCCCAGAAAGTGAGGGGCATCTTTGCCTGGAAGTAGCTGGAGAGGTGGGGGCTTGAAGAGTTTCTGCAGAGAACTGCAGGAATTAAAGAGCTGGAAAAATACCTCCAGAACTGCATTCCTTGCTTCAGCTGATTTTGGCAGAAACTTATCCTTCTCTTGAAAGTCTCACCTTCTTTCTCTTTTCTGCACTACAGTCTGGTGGAAAAATTTTTTGGGGAAAGAAATAAGGGTCTGTTCTATTCTAGGCCTGACAAGGAGATCAGTGGGGTGCATCCCTTTTGTTCCTGGCCTCCTCCCTTACCTCTCCTCCCCACCCCACCCCCACCCCCCGCCCTCCCCGCAACACCCTAGGCCAGACCCAGCCATGCTGACACTCGACAGCACCTCCAGTTTAACTTGGCTCAGGCCCAGAGAGTTCGAGCCCAGCCCGGGGTGGCCCCCACCTCTCCACCTTTGTTACCCGGCCCCTCTCCGGGCGCAAAGAGCAGTTTAAATATAAATCAGTCCTCGGCACAAACAGAGCCTCGGCGGCGAGTCTCAGAGCCATCACCGGAACCGAGAGCCCAGGTTTTCGGCGAGTGCAAACAAGCAGAGACTGGCTCCGTAAATCTTCCCGAGAGCGTCGGGAGGAGCGCAGAGGCTTCCCCTCCCTTCACAAACGCCGGCTTCTCTCCAGCACCCCCCCCCCCCCAACGCCCCCGGCTCCCGTTGGCCCCTCCAGCGCCCCTCGCTCCCCCTCCTGTCTCCTCCGGTCCCCGTAGCCCTGCAGATTCCTTCTCCCGTCCCCTCGAGCCTGCCAGCCAGCGGCACCCCGCCCCTCTGCGCCAGCGCTCGGGGCACCCCCACGCTCTGCAGCCTCCTGCCCCCTCCTGCAGACCTCCCCCTCCCGGGGCCCGCCACCCCCGCCCCCACCCCCGCCCCCACCCCCACCCCACCCTCCGGCGGGCGGGACCTTCTGCCGGGGCGGTCGAGCCTCGCGGGTCCCAGCCGGGTTGCAGGCACAGAGACAAACTCGGCCGGAACGAGGTCAAGCGCAGCCGGCCGCCGCGTCACACCTGTCTGAGGGGGTGGCGGCCGGGCGGGGGCTCACAGCGCCTTTGACACCGGAGGGAAGGAGGGAGGAGGGAGAGCGCATTTCATCATCGGCGGCGGCAGCAGCGGCCACTTATAAAACTTCTGGGCGCGCACCCTCGCACTCAGTCTTCGCGCTGCGTGCCTCCTCCGGCCACCAACGCCGCGCCCGCCACCCTCTGGCCGCCCGCCCCGGCCCAGGAGCCCCAGCCCCGCTCGCCCGGCCTCTCGTCCCGGGCCCGGCGCTGCCGCCACCATGGGGCTCCTGCCTGAGCCCAGCGCACGCCAGGGCAGCGGCGCCTCTGCGGGCCGAGCCAGCCGCTGTCCCCGCTCTATCTTCAGCAACATTAAGGTGAGCGGAGAACCCGGGCTGTTCCGGCCTGAACCGCGCGGGTGCACCCTCAGCGGGGTGCCGTGGGCGTCCGCGAGGTGCTGGGGGCGCGGGCTCCCTCCCGCGTCCCGCTCTGGGACCCATCCCCACGGGCCCCGCAGGGTGGGCAAAGGGGTGCCTGGACAGGCGAGCGCCTGCTTGGCGTATGTAATTGCGTGTGTGTGTGTGTGTGTGTGTGTGTGTGAGAGAGAGAGAGCGCGTGTGTGTGCGCGCGCGCTCACACGCCCCTGTCAGGGTAGGAAACAGGGCAGTGCAAGTACCTACTTATTGGGCCAACTCTACTCAGATAGTCGTGGCACTAGCTTAGGGAACTGTCCTGTTCTTTGATTGAAAAAGAACATCTCAGGGGTATCTTTTTGTTTCCTGTGTGTAGTTACTTCGTTAAGGGAATGGGCTTGGACGTGCCCTGGTCTGGCGCCTTGTAAGGGACAAGACTTGATCCTTCCGAAATGGGAATCAGCTCATCCTGGATGGGTGACAGAAGGGCTGGTCTTCCCCAGGCTTTCGTCTTCCCCAGGGGCAGTAACACCTGGGCTCTGCTGCCTAGAGCAATGTTGAGAATTCCCCCTAGGCTGGCAACCAACGCTGCAGCTCTTGGACCAGCTTTTCCCGGTCCAGAACTGGCCCCAGGAAAGAAGCAGGTTTCAGAGTCTGTTCAGTAAAGTTGAGGCAGATGATCCTTGTCTGACAAATCATGGGTAACAGTGAAGAAAAGATGGGCATAGGCAGTTGTGTGGTAAGGATGTTTTACTTCCCATGGGGTCAGGCGTGCTCTCTGCCCCCTCACAGGTCCAAGAGGAATGGTTGAATCCATGCTCAGGCTCTTTTGCCTCTTCTTGGGGGGCAGAAGCAACTGAGGAATGCAACTGTGGTGAGGATGTGGAAGGTTGCAGAGCCCATGAGGGCTCTTTGGTCTCTGGGTAGGTGTTATGGTGCAGAGAGGTTGTTTCCAGCCGTGTACAATCAGATGGGGCTTCGTGAACACCTCCAGTGGTGCAGTTGAGGGGAACCCAGATCACACAAAGGGAGGATGTCTCTGTGGGATGTTTAGATGTGTCCAAAAGAAATTGATCTGGAGGTCACAGTGGAGCCCATCTAAGGATTTGCGCATATTGTTAGCAGTGGAGCTGGGACCCCAACTCCTGCTTCTGCCCTTTCCCCACACTACACTAAATAAAGGCTTAATTGATTCCATGGTTAGGTATAAATAAGACACAGAAATTTTGAGATAGTTTAAAATAATTCTCAAATCTCTTCACTTTTGGCCAGACCATGATGAGAACATTCACTGTGTGTGTGGTTTTGGTCCCACTATTTAAAAGAATTTAAAGAAGTCTGAGCAGAGAATTGTGGACCATTTGGTATTTATAAATTCGGAATTGGGAGGAAAGGGTAGGGGCAACAGTTGGGTGGTCTGAAAAGAAGGGGCCAGGAGGGAACCAGAGCAGGGGCAACTCCCTCTGTTTTCACTATTCTTGGAATTAGAGGAACAGCTGACAGCGAGGGTAGCCCCGAGTAAGACTGATCCATCCACCCTAAGTCCCTAAAATAAATGAGTTTAAGGCAGCACTTTCTTTGAAGATCTATCAGAATAAGATAATTTATCACATGTTGATGATTTAGCCACACCAGCCTGAGGCATCGGCCCCAGGCCAATCCATCTTCTGAAGGTTCATACCAGTTAAGAGTCTTTCTCAACTCTAGAAACCAGATTCTTTTCATCATTGCTTCCGTTGATCCATAGTAATTCTGAGACCATAGTTGGGAGTAACTTGCACTTAGCTTCGCTTATCAGCCTGAAACCAGGTAGGAGACTGGATATCTCAAGACAGATCTAGGGTCTGGAAATTCCATCCTTCAAACTCCCTGAAGCCTTTTCTTCCAGGGGACAATGCTGGCTTCTGGGGGCTTTGCTGTTTGATGAGCAATTTCCTGCTCCCAATGACAGGTCCAGGGCTGCCCTGCACCCTCCTGGTGGTGTATGGACTACACATGTTTTGTGACAGGTGTGACATGGAAGGGACAGGGCACATCCAACATGAAGACCCATCACTTTTCTAGGTTCCTCGTTGCTGGAACAGACTAACCAATCAGCTTTACGACATTCCTTCCGACCCCCACATACTATATGGCTTAGAGAAAGTGGATGAAGTGTGGGGACTCAGAGCCAAGCCCCATGACATCCTCTTATTAACTAGGCAACACAGGGAGGAGTTCCTAATCCTCCTTGTGTGAAAAAGCCTGGTAACATGAACATTTCCCACCTCCCAGGCTCGGGGTAGGGAACCTCTATAAGGATTACATGGAGTGAGGTGTAGGAAAGGGCTTGGTAAACCATGCTGTGCTCTCTGGAATCAGCATCACTGTGGGGTCAGTTCTTGCCTCACCAAACAAGACTGCACATCAAACGTAACTTAGAATCAGTTATTCCACCAATTATACCTCATTTCCTGAGGCACAGTTAATAGTTAGGAGGAACTGCAGTTGGAGTTCCCCTCGTGGTGCAGCGGTAAACGCATCCAAGTAGGAACCATGAGGTTGCGGGTTCGATCCCTGGCCTCGCTCAGTGGGTTAAGGATCCAGCGTTGCCGTGAGCTGTGGTGTAGGTCAAAGACGTGGCTCAGACCCCGAGTTGCTGTGGCTGTGGTGTAGGCCAGCAGCTGTAGCTCCGATTGGACCCCTAGTGTGGGAACCTCCACATGCTGTGGGTGTGGCCCTAAAAAAAAAAAGAAAAAAAAAAGAGGAACTACAGTTAATAATATTGTCCAAAAGTGGTAATAGTAGCTAACAGTAAGGGATATGTCTGAATGTACTGGGAACTCTTGGAAATGTTTTTACCCATATGCAGTTTTCATTACTTTATCAACTGCATGTCATTACTGTCCCTGTTAATAACGAGGAAAACAAGGCTTCCTGAGGCTGGTCCTTTGGTACAGAAAGGGTGGAGTGTAGAGGAACCAGGAAAGAGATCCTCCGGAGTCAGACCCCGGCCCTCTCCATCACACGGTGCTGGGCAGCTCTGGGTTTGCACATGGGGAGATGCCTCTTCGAGTGGTCAGGGCTTTCTCCAGGTCCTGGTGATACACAAATCTCAGCAGTGACCAGGGGCCGCTGCTGTGACTGCAGCGCAGATGCACCCAAACGCTTAGCAGGCTCAGACCTTTTCATTCTTCCTAATCTCATCTCAAGAGCCGGGTGTCTGTCGTGCTCTGGGGTGAGTTTTTACAGGAGTAAATACAATCATATATCTTAGAAAACTATACATAGAACTACCGTATGACCCAGCAACCCCACTCTTGGGCATATATCTTGGGCATAGACAAAACTCTACTAAAAAAAGACACATGCACCTGCATGTTCATTGCAGCTCTATTCACAATAGCTAAGACATGGAAACAACCCAAATGTCCATTGACAAATGATTGGATTAGGAAGATGTGGTATATATACACAATGGAATGCTACTCGGCCATAAAAAAGAAAATAATGCCATTTGTAGCAATATGGATGGAACTAGAAGCTCTCATACTAAGTGAAGTCAGTCAGAAAGAGAAAGACAAATACCATACGATATCACTTATATCTGGAATCTAATATATGGCACAAAGGAACCTTTCCACAGAAAAGAAAATCATGGACTTGGAGAATAGACTTGTGGTTGCCGAGGGGAAAGAGGGGGGGAGTGGAAGCAACTGGGAGCTTGGGGTAAATAGATGCAGAATGTTGCCTTTGGGATGGATCAGCAATGGGATCCTGCTGTGTAGCACTGGGAACTCTGTCTAGTCAATTATGATGGAACACATAATGTGAGAAAAAAGAATGTATACGTATACGTGTAACTGGGTCACCATGCTGTACAGTGGAAAAAAATATATATATAAAGAAATTTAAATATATATATATATAAAGAAATTTTAAAAAAATATTATTTAACCTGGAGACAGTCTTGCTTGCCTCTGGCTTCCAGGATTTCTGCGAAGTAGAGGACCTGCTCACCAGTCTTTGTCAGAGGGAGCAGTTCAGCATCCAGAACTCCCAAACTCTAAATTAAAAACAGATTCATTCAGTGATGATGGGAGCAGGGGTGGGGGGAGGTAGGGAGAGCCGTTGTGGCTAACTTATCCTGGCAACCTCAGAGAGATCTGTTTCTTCTTAAAATGAAACTCTTGGGGACAAACTGAGGTTATCTTATAGAAGGAGTGGTTGACTGGTAACTGCTGCCCAAATTTCAGAAACTCACACACCCAGGGTCCCAGGGTAGTGAAATAATGGATAGCCAGTCAGGGGGGCGGGGAGGGGGGAAGTTGGGGAGGAACAGTGGAAAGAAAGGATTAAGGACATCTGCCAACTTGGCCTGAATGGCCCTGGTGACCTCTGACCTGGGAGGGAGGCCCCTAACTGAGGGAGAGGTGCTTTGTCCATAGCTTCCTGAGGCCCCTGACTGCCAATCATGAGGCAGCATCTTGGGTTTAACGCCTTAATTTCCGGAGGAAAGTGCTGTATCCCATCGACCTGCCATCCATGCTTGGGGAGGCACTTTCAAGGGACTCCCCTGGGCCAAAAAATTCCTTCACCAACCCTGTGATTTAAGATACGCCTGCTCCTCCCCAGGGTGTTTCTCTGACACTGAGAAAACAGCATTTATTCTGTTCTCAGGGTTGTCTGTCCCTGAGAAGCCCATCTTGCCCTGTTTGTGTGTGTTTGCGGGGATGGGGAAGAAGGGCAATGAGAATGGGTAGGGTGGGGTGGGATGGGGGTTGAAGGCCACTCATCCTGTGACTGTGCTCAGAGCCCTTCCTGGCTTTCATTTTCGTCTCCTGGTGATGCGTTTGTAACCTGTGCTGCCACAGAACAAATGGAAGAGGGACTTATTTTGAAATAATCATAGATTCATAGGGAATATAGTGCTGAGAGATTCCGTGTACCCTTTGCCCAGTTCCTCCCACGGGTTTCTTCTTACAGAGCTACAGTGTAATACCAAAAGCAGGGCGCTGACTTGGCGATGGTGTGTGAGTAGAGGTCCAGGCCATTGGATCATCCCACCACTTCAAGACAGAACTATCCCATGGAACAGAGATTTTGCTGCTCTCCCTAAGTCTTTCTTTAGTGCTGCAATTTTGTCATTTTGAGAACATTGTATGAATGGAGTCATGCAATATGTGACCTATTACGACTGACTTTTTCATTCAGCCTAATGTCCTTGAGATCTATCCAAGCTGTTCCATGTATCAATAGTTTGTTCCTGGAGTTCCCGTCATGGCGCAGTGGTTAACGAATCTGACTAGGAACCATGAGGTTGCGGGTTTGGTCCCTGCCCTTGCTCAGTGGGTTAACGATCCGGCGTTGCCGTGAGCTGTGGTGTAGGTTGCAGACGCGGCACGGATCCCGTGTTGTTGTGGCTCTGGCGTAGGCTGGCGGCTACAGCTCCGATTCGACCCCTAGCCTGGGAACCTCCATATGCCGCGGAAGCGGCCCAAGAAATAGCAAAAAAAGACCAAAAAAAATTAATTTGTTCCTTTTTATTGCACAGCATGGATGTTTTGTGACTGTTAGCCATTCACCCATTGAAGGATATTTGGGTTGTTTCCAACTTAGGGCTATTACAAATAAAGCTGCCACAAATGATCATGTACAGGTTTTTGTGTGGACATAAATTCTTATTTCTCTGGAGTTAATGCCAAGGAGGGCATTTGCTGGCTGGTATGGTAGTTGCATGTAGATTTTTTTTTTAAAGAAACTGCCAAACTCTTGTCCACAGTGGCCATAACATTCTACCTTCACACCAGCCAAGTATGAGAGATTCAGTTTCTCTACATCTTTGCCAGCAGTTGGTGGTGTTACTGCTTTTTAGTTTAGCTCCTCTAATGGGTGTGTAGTGACCTCTCTTCATGGTTTTACTTTGCATTTCCCTAATAGCTGTGATATTGAGCATCTTTTTATGTGCTCATTTGCCATGTGTATATTCTCTTCATAGAAATATCCGTTCATATATTTTGTCCATTTTCTAACTAGATTTTTAAACTATTATCTTGAGAGTTCTTTATATATATGAGATACAAGTCCTTTGCTGGGCATGTGGTTTGGAAATATTCTCTCCCAGTCTATAGCTTATCTTTCCAACTGTTTAATAGGACCTTTCACAGGGAAGAAAAAAAAAGTTTTGATTTTGATAAAGTTCAATTTATCAATTTTGAATTGTCTGTATCCTGCTTTTGGTGTCTTGTCTAAAACCTCTTCACCAAATTTTAATTCCTAAAGGAGAAATCCTGTTTTATAGCTGTACATTTAAATCTGTGATCCATTCGGAGTTAATTTTTGTATGGGTGTGAGGTTTGGGTCAAGGTTCATTGTTTCTGCCTGTGATTATGCAGTTGTTCTAGTACCTGTGGTTGAAAAGACTGTCCTTTCTCTGTTGAACTGCCTTTGCACCTTTGTTGAAGATCTGTCGGCCATACTTGTGTGGGTCTTTTCTGGGTTTTCTGTCACGCTTCACTGATGTATGTGTATATATCATCTCCAATACTACAACATCTTGGTTACTATAGCTAAACAGCAAGTTTTAATCTCAGGTAAAACTTGATTGTTATTCTGTAATGATATGGTTTCCAAATCTTATAACCCCTTCGGTTTCCCTTCCACTCTGCCCTTTTGGAAGATTTTATGAGAGATTCAAATGTTGCTTTTAATAACTGGATGGGATCTTAGGTCTTTTTCCTTTTCTTTTGTCTTTTTTTAAGGACCACACCCACAGCCTATGGAGGATCCCAGGCTAGAGGTCTAATCGGAGCTGTAGCTGCTCTCCTGAGCCACAGCCACAGCAACTTGGGATCTGAGCCTTGTCTGTGACCTACATCACAGCTCACAGCAACACAGGATCCTTAACCCACTGAGCAAGGCCAGGGATCAAACCTGCGTCCTCATGGATGCTAGTCAGATTCATTTCTGATGAGCTACGACGGGAGCTCCAGGATCTGGGGTCTTTTTTTGCTCTAGCTTTCCTTCTGGCCATAGCTGAATGGTTGTCTTTTCCCTTGAATTTGATTTTTCAGTCTCTATTCCTAAGCTGTTTTCTGTTCTCAGTGACAGCCCTGCAAGAGAGGTATCAACATCTCCATTTCATCCTTGAAATCGAGGCACATCTAAGACCATGTATCCAGTAAATCCCAAAGCAGGAATTCCCACCAGGGTCATCGCACTCCTAGCCCCTACTCACCCTAGCCACAGAATGCCTCTCAGTTATGGATTCTCCCATCTATGGACATTTGGGCCTGAGCTCAGTGATCTCTGAGGTCCTTTCAGTTTCTCAGATTCCTACCTCATGCTGTCAAGTTGTAGATTGACATGAGACTAGGAACAAGGCCAGTTGAGTCTGAGCTTTGCCTGGAGACCGGCCCTGAAACCTGGCGAGGGTAGAGGGGACGGGCCAGCCAGCTTGTCGTCAATCAATTCCAGCTCTCTCAGTTTAAAGGATCTTGATTCCCCGGAACAGAACAGATTAAATTTGATCAGGGTGGGAATGAAACCAAGGCCAGGAGTCTCAAGCCTCACTGTGGGGTGGGTGGGATGGCCCACTCCAGTGAGCAGCCTGCTTCCAGAGCCACCTTCCCAGCCTCGTCATGGCCTTGTTGGGTGGAGATGCTGTGGAGACGCTAGCTTGCGGGGGCAGGGGAGGCACCAGCCCTGGGCAGTAACTTTAAGATTTGCAACCTTTGGGACACTCAGTCTGGTCAATACTGGCACTGACCCCCTCAGGGTTGCCCCCTGCCTCTAGAAATGTGGGCAGACTCACTCTTTCTGCAAGTTCAGTGTGCATCCGAATTCTAAAGGAACCTGGGCATTTCACCTTGTCCACCCAAACATCAGCCGTATCTATTTCTGTTCTGAAGGATGCTCTGTCCATCACCTCTAGGAGATGCTGGCCTGAAGAGAAGGCTTCAGTTAGAATGCAGATGGCATCAGGGAGGCTACCGTAAGCTGGTATTTGCCAATCCGCCCCACCAAGATGCCCCGGATTCTAGAAGCGGGTGACTGGGTCTCCATGTCGAGGCAGGACAAAGAAATGAAGGGAGGTGTCTCGAGATTTGGCTTGACTTCCCGTGAATGCTACAGTTCTGTGGCATTTTATGTTTTACCTGAGAATCAGGTGAAGTTTCTATTTTCCTCGACAATAGATCTTTGTGTCTTCAAATCACAAAGTGTATGTTCCTCCAAATCTTGGAGGGACAGTGATGCTCCAGGAAGCTATGCCGTGTCTAGCTCTCATCTCCCAGATGCGACTCCCAGGTGAAACTTAAGTGAGTTTAGAAAACGATGCAACTCACCTCAAGTCAGAACGCGTTCATCTGGTTAATTCACCCAGTCAGCTTGTTGGGCGTAGAGGGCACGGTACTGAGACAACCGAAGCGGAACAGGGGCAGGGTGTGGATGACAGACAATTCCTGGGCTGCACCTGGGGGCACCCCAGGAGAGAAGCTGGCTAGAGAAGGCGGTATGGCCCCTATGAGCCCAGGGTAAGGGAGTAATGGGGGGAGGTTGGGGATGCAGGGCAGCAGGCTTCCAGAGTCACGCTGATCCTGCCCAACTGGCTGCCAGAGATTGCAGGATGGGATTGAACGGACCACATTCCCAGTCTGTTTTACAAGTCATTCCTGCCTGTGCTTCAGGCCCTTTTGTAATTGTCTGGCTTTGCCTTTGAGTCATGGTGCATTTGAGGGAAGTGGCAGGAGCAGAGTGCTGGCGCAGGAGCTGTTCCTTAGCCTTCGCTGCGCGTCTGTGTCTGCCGTGGGAGGCTCTTCCCCAGGCTTCACGGTGCACACTCGGCGCCCTAAGAGGAAATGACTCCTAAGAGTGGAATCATTCATGTTGATTCCAAGAAACAATGCACTGTAGGGCCCTGCTTCCCAGAGGGACCCCCTGCTTCCATTTGCCCAGGACAGAGATTGGTCCTGGGACCGAGGACTTTCAGTTTTAAAACTGGAAAAGTTCTGGGTGGATTGGGATGGATTGGTCACCCTACTGCCTCCCTTGCTGTGACATTTACAAGAATGAACTGCCATCCATGGACTATGGAAGGTAAGGGATGGTGCCCAGGAGTGGAAATGAGCCCCAAGGACCCTTGATAAGAAGGAACAGGAAGCTTCAGGGAGAACACGAGCGACAGGGGCCATTTCTCCCTCTTGACCTCCTCCTGCCCAGACTGTCTTCATTGCCATCATGATCTGTGTGGTGTTTTTAACTCCTCATTGTGTAGAATCCACACTAGTAATGATAAAACTGAGTCATGGTGCCCCTGGCTTACAGAACTACTGAATTTCAGAAATGAGCGTGACGGGGAAGCTCATATGCTCAAAGAGGCGGGAATCCTCTTGCCAATCTTGCATAGCCCCAGTGATGGGGAACTCACCACATCACAAGACAGGTTCAGCACCCTAGGCTTTTGGCCGGTCTCCCCTATGTTGAGCTGAGGCTGCCCCACCCTTCTGTAGACGGCCCCCAAAGGGAAGCTAGCAGACCCTCCTCTTCCTGGTTCCTCTCCTCACTCTTTCTGCTAGAAAGTGGTCTCCCCTCTCTCACTGGTCCCCCTGGCTGGGTTGAAACAGAAAGCCAGGCTACCTTTCTCTAAAAGCTGGGCTGGGATCTGAAGGCAGGCAGTGCTGAGGGCCAGGTGTGGCCCCTGACGCTTGTTGTCCCAGTTCACAAGGGTTTCCTCATGGGTTCTGGTTGTCACTCATGAAGGGGAGGCTGGTGGGTTTCCTGGGACCAGAGGAGACCTTCCCTTGACAGAGCCCCCACCCCATCAGGCCCCGCAAGCTTCTTATGCCCTCAGGAGCTCCAGGCCTGCCCCCTCCCACCCCTACCCTCACAGTCTTCCTTCTCACCCACATCCTGCTGTCTTCTCAACCCAACCCTCACTGCCCCCTGACTTCGGGAGCATCCATGGAGTGTCTGTGCCCAGCCTTGAAGAGCCCTGGACAGGTCCTTAGGTCCATCCTCCAGCCTCTAGCTGGACAACATCTCTCTGGAGCAAGTAGTCAAGGGGCTCACTGGGGACCAGTTCCCTGACTTTATCACCAGAGGGCCCAGCAGAGACCCTTACAGAGGGCTCCTGACCCCCTGTACCCCAGGCTGCACCCCCACATCCCACACGCCCAGACTGGTGGAGCCAAATTAGCGGAGAGGGAGCCTTGTCTAGCTGGCCGTCTCTAGCCCTGGACCTTGTCACTGACTTGGATAGTGAACTTCAGGACTTTCTAGCTGCCACTTCATTTTCAACCGGCCCTTGCAGTCAGGAGGCTGCCCTCCAGGCTTCTCCTGCAGTGTCCCAGGAAGGCGCAGGCCCACTGGCTCAGCGGGTAAATGTTATACCTAAACATGTACGGTTAACAAGGAGTGGGGACAAGTGCTAGTCAAGCCTGCTTTGGTTTATCTTAAAGTCACAAATATTTAGAGTTCCCACCCTCAGCACCAACACATTTTTTTCTGAACTATCTTTACAAAGACGAATCTGTTTTATTAGGACACGTGTGTGGTAAAATATATGAAGCACGTGGGTATTTAATTGTGCATTGGGTTGTGGGGGGGACCCATATGTGCCAAATTTAGTGAAATAACAAGGTCAGGTGCTTTCAGAAACTCTCTCTATGCTGCAGGGTGCCTGTTGTCTGTGTTGTGTAGGGGAGGAAACTGACAGGCAGATGGTGGGTATTGCCACATCAGGGAATGAAAGAGCTGGGATTCAGGGATGCTCTCATAAGACCCCATCCTCTGCGGCTGCTCCCCGGGTCCCACTGCACACCACAGCCAGCCAAGCCCAGGGCTCTGCTACTTTGGATGCCATACCGACAGACACAGCAGGGCTGCTTGTTTATATTGTTTTATTTCCCCAAGTTCAGTTTGACACTGGTGGCTTTGAAAGCCCTTCTAAGTTTTCCTCTCTTGCTGCACATTCATAAGGCATGACCCACGGTCATGAGGCAAAGCCGATGCTCCAGCTGGACAGTGCGCCGACGTTTGGACCAGGGACCCGGTGTGGAGTGGGTGCGGCCAACTAAATGGCTTAGAAACACTTCCTGAACAAGTAAATGAAAACCCAGTCTGCTGAGAAATGTTTTATCATGTAAGTCATCTGCTCAGAAACTTTTCATGAGGAAACGACTTGTATATCTAGCTACTGGAGAGGCAGTAAATAAATCATGGGACGTCCATCTATGAAATCTTTACAAGTCGTTTTTTAAAGTTTTATTGCAAATAGTTTCCACTCGGAGGGGGGAGGGTTCGTTGTCCAGTGTAAAGCAGAGGTGGAAGGATGGGCAATCGGATGTGGAGATGATCCAGTTTTTACAAGTCACAAGTCTGGAAGAGGGTAGACCTAAAGAGGGGTCTCTATGGGCAGCCTATAACATGGTTTCGCTTTTCTTCTTTGTGACTCTCTGTATGTTTTCCATACTTCCCCAATAAGCATGTCCTGCATTTATAACTAGAAAAAAAACTATCAGTAAAACAGTGCCCAGGTTTGTGGTGACCCCTGCACCCACCTCGGCCGCAGGCGGCAAGATCCCTCACTGAGGGATATGAGATGAGATGTGAGGTGGGAGGGGGCTGGTCTCCAGGTCCCTGAGGATGGACCAAGGATGCAGCCAGGAGGCCAGCCAGGGGATGGAGCTGTAGGAAGGACTGTCCTGTGCCCATCACCATTCCCACTGCATTTTTACATCTGTTATTTCATTTGAGTCTAATGGCTCCTCAGTGATGAGCTGAAGCCACATAACCATAACTCTTTAATTAAAGAGAGGCCAAACTATGGAACATTTTCTTTTCTCGGAAGATGGAGAGGTATTTCTGCCCAGGAAAGTCTCTCTGCTATTCTGGTGCCCATTCCCAAGGGCTGGCTCAGAGCTTGGGAATCCAGCCCTGAGGGTTGGCCAAACATCTTAGGGAAGTGAGTGTACCTGATGGGCTTTGTGCCATATAGGAAGTGTGAGCCTGCGGGGGAGGCGATGAGGACGGAGGCTGGGACTGGGTCTGCTAAGGGCTGCCTGGAGTCTGGTCTGAGCCTGGAGTTTTACACCAGAAAAGATGTGGCGACATCCTCAGGTGGGCTTTCATGACATCATTTTGGTGAACCTTGAGTCATTTGGTGACCCACTGTTTGCAAGGCAGCAGTTCTGCTAATGTCATAGACAGCAAGGGTTTCAGAACTTTGAGGTTGGGAATGGTGTCAGGGAGGCTGCCTGAGACGCACTTATTGATTTATTCATGCAACACGTAATTCTTGTCTACCTACCATCAAGCATTGGAGGTACAACGGTGGACAAAATGGAGAGGGCCAAGCCCTTGCGAGAGACATAAACAGTGGGCAGATGCACAAACAAATGCAGAGTTAAAAGATGTATCAAATTACAGGGAAAAGAACTGGGTTTTGTGAGGAAAGAGGGCGTAGATCCAGAACTGAAGTCTCCTCAGTGCATCTGGGGCCATGGACTCCGAACACTAACAAGTCACCTTCCTGCTTCTGCTCTGTAATCTCTGCATGGGGAACACGACTGTGAATCCGACAGGGTTCTCATGTCCAAAGGCTCTGGTTAGTTGGGATAAGATGGATCATAAAGAACTATAGTGAGTTGTGGTTTTCATCAACATGATAAGTTTACATAACATGGAATCCTCCTACTACAAATACCGAGAGATGCTGCATAAAATAGAACACCACCAAATATTTCAATACAGAGCTGAGCTTGCAAGAAAGAAAGTGAAATCTTCAGGGGCAAGAGATGACACATGAGTTGGAGACCCAAACAGTGACGGTACCAGCTGACCTTGCGGCAGGGGTTGGGGGAAAACTGTGTAAAGAAGCCCTTAAGAAACTCCTAATGGAAACTGGGTGTTAGCAGTCACACAGGCACCAAAGATGACTTGGGGAAGTGGCACAGAGACTCATGCATGAAGCTGGGCTCCTTGGTGTAAAGGGAAGCAGTAAAACTCTGGCCACCACTCCAGGAACAACAAAGAAGCTTGTCTCTAACAGGACCTCTGAGTGAGATGATTCCTGTGAGGAATCAGAATCCCAAGTCTCTGCCACATGGAATTGGACATAGAATGTTTACTATCCCTGTGGTATGGAAATTTCTAATAAATAAATTAGCATAAAATTTGGTTCTGGCCTGGTGATAACTCTTTGCCATGTGGTAAACACAAGAGTAACACCTCTCCGGAGGGATACTTCTACAATCCAGACCAACCGGAATCCCCAAGTGAAAACAATGCCCACGGAAGTGAAGCCTGCAGTAAATACACAAGGAAATAACCCACTATAAGCAATAGATGTATCAATGAGAAAGATTTTGAGATTTAAAGACTTTGAGATAATGGGACTTTTTGAAAGAGACTACAAACGTCTATTAAAATGTTTAAGGAAGTGTAAGATGAAATACAGATGCCATGAAAAATGAGGCAGATTTGAGAAACACACAGGGATTCTAGAAATGAAAGACAGAAACATGGAAAGCAGAAATTCAGTGAATGGTTAAATAGCAGATTAGATGCAGTGAATGGTTACTTAACAGATAATCACCAAGTTTGAAATCTGTGGCATCTGCACAGATGTGGAAGATGGGGTTGAAGAAGTCACCTGCATGCAGCACAGAGAAATAAAGAAGTGGAAACTATGAAAGGCAAGTTAAGAGACATGGAAACAATAAAAATAAAGTCAATACAAGCCTGAAATGAGCACCAAGGAGAGAACAGGATGGATAGGTGATAGGTAATATGGAAAAAATGAAAGAGATTTTCCAGAATTAATAAGACATATGGAGGTGTTCCTGTTATGGCTCAGCCTTAATGAGTCTGACTGGTATCCATGAGGATGTGGGTTCGATCCCTGGCCTCCATCAGTGGGTTAAGGATCCAGCATTGCCGTGACTGAGGTGTAGGTCGCAGACACAGCTCAGATCCTGTGTTGCTGTGGCTGTGGTGTAGGCCAGCAGCTGCAGCTCTGATTCAACCCCTAGCCTGGGAACTTCCATATGCCATGGGTATGACCCTAAAAAGACAAAAAAAAAGTTACCTCAAAATAAGAAAGCACAATAAGTTCTGACAGGAATTTATTTTAAAAACTACACCTATGCGTATCATACCGGAACTGCAGAACAGTGAAGACAGAAAAATTTTTAGAGCTACTAGAGCGAAATTACATATTACCTAAAAGAATTAGTAATTAGACCAACAAGACTGTCAGTGGTTCAGCTGGGCCATGTGCCCTGGGGCAGGGCAGGGTCTCTGGGGGCTTCTCTCAGAACCATGTGGTTGAACAGGTGCCCTTTTCTACAACAAGGTGGGCACTGTTCTCAGGAGGGGGTGGCAAGCAGACAAGACCCCTGAGACTTCTGTGGAAAGGAGAACAGACCCCAGGAGATGTGGAAAAAGGGGTGGGGGTGATCCTGCTGAAGGAAAAGAAGCCGTGGAATGAGGGCGCTGATGCTGGGGAAGGAGGGGAGGGCCGTAGGAACCAGAGTTTGTGTTCGTGTCCTACTGCTGCTGTAACAAATCACCGTAAACCTAGTGGCTTAAAACAACACAGGTTTACTGTCTTCCAGTTCTGGAGGACCCAAAATCGAGGTGTCAGTAGGGCTGTGCTCCTCCTGGAGGCTTTAGTGGAGAACCTGTTTCCTTGCCTTTCCTGGCTTCTCAAAGCCACTGACATTCTGTGGCTTGTGGCCCCTTCCTCTGTCCTCAGGGTGAGCAGCTCAGCATCTGGAAATCTCTCTCCCTCTCACTTTTTTTTTTTTTCCTGACTCTGACTTTCCTGCCTCCTTCTTATAATGATCCTTGTGATTACACTTAGCCCACTCATATGATCCGGGATAATCTCCTTATTCTAAGCATCTCAGTTCAGGCACACCTGTCAAGTTCCTTTGGCCAGGTCAGGCAACGTAGTCACGTGTTCTGAGCATTTAGGACACAGGCACTGGGGAGGCCATTATTCATCTATTTCAGGGTTCGATCAAACCAGGGCCAATAAAAGATACAAACACACACATGTATGTGTATATGTATATGCACTAAGAGATTTATTTCAAGGAATTGGCGTATATGATTTAGGGGCTGAATAAGCAAATCCAAAATTCACAGGGCAGGAAGTCAGGAAAGGATGATCATGGGCATTTGGTCAAACTCTTCAGGGGAATCTCTCTCTCTCTCTCCCTCCCTCGCCTGCCTTTAAGGCCTTCTTAATGAATTGAATCAGGCCCAGCCAGATTTTCTTGGATAATCTTCTTTAAAGTCAGCTCATTATGTATTTTAATTACAGTGGCAAACTTCTTTCACAGCCAACACCTAGATTGGTGTTTGATTGAATAACTGGGGGCTGTAGCCTAACCCAACTGACACATCAAAAACACTGTCACGACGAGTTCCCATTTTTTCTCAGCAGGTTAAGAATGAGGATGCGGGTTGGATCCCTGGCTCAGCAGGTTAAGGATCCGGTGTTACTGCAAGTTACAGCATAGGTCAAAGATGCGGATCAGATCTGGCGTTGCTGTGGCTGCAGTGTATGCTGGCAGCTGCAGCTACCATTCCACCCCTAGCCCAGGAAATTCCATATGCCGCAAGTGTGGCCCTAAAAAAAGAAAAACGAACAAAAAAAACCCTCTGTCACTGGATACTAGGGCAGTGGCATTCAGGACAAGTACAGGACAGAATGTGGCAGCAGCAGTAAGAGAGGGCTCCTGGAGCAGTGAGCACACCTGCACAATAGGCCTCCAAAAAGAGGGGTGCAGGGGCCGGAGACCCTTTGCTGAAGTCACTGAGGGGAGGAAGGTGTGCTTAAGGGCCAGCTTCTGCAAGGAGGCCTGAAATGGGGCATCCACCCTCTTCTTCCAAGTTTGAAAATCCTGTGTTCCGGGGTGCTTCTCTCCCTACACAGAGCAGACGCCCAGCATATCGCCAGCCTCTGGCTGCCACTTCCTATGCTGCCCACGAGTATCTCTTCTGTGCCCTGTGGCTGCGGTCACAGCCCCCTGGGCTGCAGACATGAATGGGCAGTGGCATTGGAGAGGTGGGTGAGCTCACGTCTGCTGCTACTAGGGCTGTGGCTGGTAGGCATCAAGTATTTGCTTAGCTCATCTTTCCCCATGGAAAGCTGCTTATTGAGGATTTCGTGCAGGAATCTTGAAACCTCCAGGTAAAGGGGCCAGCCAGACAGGCCAGGTGTGGATGACGAAACCACATTCTCTTGCACTTGCCTTCCAGAACTCCAGGGGAGGCAGCGGGAATGTTCAAAGGAGTTGAAAGGTGGACGGAAATGCACTGTCAGAGCTGGCTGTGGGGCTCTCCCTGCCCACCTGACAGCGTGGATGGACCCCCACTGTGTGAGCAGACCCCATACCCAGATGGGCAGATGGCCAAGGGGAGTCAGAGAAGTCAAGGGTGTGTCTCAGTTGTACCCCCATCCCTTTGTAATGGGTTTGCAGAGGTTGGGCCTTGTGTCCAGGAAAGAGGTGCCCGGAAGAAAGGAATTGGGTTAGCGTTTAGGGGGAGATCCTTAAGTCTGAGCCCTGTGGTTCCCAACGTGTGGTCCCTGTACCAGCAGCGTCAGTATCACATGGGAGCTTGTCAAAAATGCAAATTCTGGGAGTTCCCTTGTGGCTCAGCGGTCACGAAGCCGACTGGTATCCATGAGGACACGGGTTTGATCCATGGCCTCGAAAAGGATCCGGCGTTGCCGTGAGCTGTGGTGTAGGTCACAGACATGGCTCAGATCTGGCGTTGCTGTGGCTGTGGTGTAGGCCAGTGGGTACAGCTTCGATTTGACCCCTAGCCTGGGAATCTCCATATGCTGTGGGTGCAGCCCTAAAAAAAAAAAGACAGGAAAAAAAAAGAAAGGCAAGTTTTTATGCCCAGTCCCAGATCTACTGAATCCAGAGGCAGGGCCCGGTATGCTGTTTCAGCAAACTTTCCAGGCCATCCTGATGCACTGTGGAGTTGGAGAACCTCTGCTCTGAGGCCAGTCACGTATCAGAGCACCGATTCACAAGCAGAGGTCACTGCGGTGGCTGGGACATTCTTGTCCTCAAGGTATTCATTAAAGTGACTGACAGGAAGTAATCACATGAAACTGAAATGGTTGTCAGGGAACATGAGTCTCTATCATGGAGCTGTAATTGATGGAACTTTGGGGAGCATCCTCGACTGGACTCCCAGAGCTCCTGAGGGAGAAAGGAGGGTGGATAGAGCCTTCTTGGCTTTGAAAAGCATGGAGGACACGGGTCGGAATTCGGAGAACATCCAGGGGAGCTCTGGGCACCGAGGCTTGCTGTGCTAGGCTGAGTTCCCTTTCCATCTCTTTCGTCCCACAGGTAATTTGGAAATGGCCAGTGTTTTCAGAGGCCGAGGTCAGGGGTGATCTAACTAATGATATTTATAGCTGAAAGTTAAATACTGTAGGTAAACAGGGAATTTGAGAAATTGGCTTGCTTTCCCCCTTGCTCCCTCTCCTGCCCTCATTTCCTGTGTTTAGATTGGACATTTCATGGCACAGAGAAGACCTTGACGTCCTGAATGACCCCTCCCGGCAACCATGGAGATCACTGTGGTCCACTCCCCTGGTTGATCCCTGGGGTCCCGCAGAGCGGAGGTGGGAGGGCGCAGAGGGTGTGGGTTCCAGGGAAGGATGTTCTGGTGGCTTGTATCTAAATGTGGCTTTCTGATGGGAAAGAGGCTAGCATGCCTTGCTCGGTCTCTTGCCTTGACCTCTCCTGTAACAGTTTCCTTTCCTCTCTTACACCAACACTGGGACCTGGGGAAACTTTTTCCAAGAAAGGCTTTGGGCATTTTCAGGGCTGACTGGAACCTTTCTTTTCTGGATCCCACCCAGTTTCTTCTACCTTTCTCTCTCCAGGCCCCTCAAATGCTTCTCCCTCCTCCCCATCCTTGCTGATCAGAGGAGTGGAGGAGGAGGAAGGCACACAGAGCGGAGGACAGGGGAACATCTTGGGAGGCAGGTAGGAAAATCCATGAGGTGGGACGATGGAAGGAACAGCCTTCAGTTCAGAAAAGTCCAGAAATAAGTTGACATGATGGAGAGAGTAGGGCTGGAATGGAGGCTACTTGGGACAAAGATGCTGCAGGCCACTGTGCACAGAAGACCAAGAAGATGACCTGGCCACTTGCATCCTGATGCAGCCTTCAGTGACAAAGCTGCCCACTCCCAGAGAAGGGGGCCTGATGGGCAGGCTCCTACTCATTTAAAGACTAGACAAAAGACTGGACGTGGAGTTCCAGTCGTGGCTCAGGGATAATGAACCCTATCAGTATGCATGAGGATGAGGCTTCAATCCCTGACCTCAATCAGTGGGTTAAGGATCTGACATTGTCATGAGCTGTGGTGTAGATCACAGATGTGGCCCAGATCCTGTGTTGCTGTGGCTGTGGTATAGGCTGGCTTCCGATTGGACCCCTAGCCTGGGAACTTACATATGCTACTGGTGCAACCCTAAAAGAAAACAAAACAAAACAAAAAGACTGGACTTGGATCATATGTGTTATTAGAAATCAAATAGCCTATGTCAGCCTCCAGATTCTTTATCTTTCAAGTCAGAAGTCACATGTCTCAGGGAGCCTCATCAAAGGTCCACTGGTCCTCCTTGAAGTTCTGTTAGGCAATATCCCTGGGGCTCTTTGCAGGCAAACCCTCTATCTTACAGCTGGTGACTTGCAGCTCTGTGGAGTCTAACAAGGTTTGAGGCTCTGGCCTCAGGGAGAAGAAGCAAAAGGTAACAGAGATGATGGCACAATATGTCTTCCCACAGCTGTGGTCTTGCTCAAAAGAGTACTGACATAAACCCTAGAGGGATTTATTTTAAGAGTCACCATTTAATTTGGTGATTGGTCTTTGGATTCCAGATGGCCCCTAAGGGATCTTCTCCTTCCTTCTTGGGTATGGGATTCAACAGCTGTCAGAAGCAAGGATCTCTTTCCCTAAGGGCACCTGCTGGCTAGCCTGAAACCAGGCGTGGCTCCCCAGATGTCCAGTTGGGTCTGTCCCGGCCCCACAGCCATCCTCTGCCTCCTTCTACCCACCCTGGTCCCCCTCGTCTTTTGAACTCCTTGTTTCTCTTTCCTTTTCCTGAGCATCTTTAAGATGCTCACTCAGCATCCCCACCTCTCCTTCATCATCAGGTCATGACCTTCTCTCCTGCTGATGTCCCCTGGTGCATGCCACCCCTGACGAGAGGCTTCTTTGACTTTGTCCCAAGACCTTTCATTGGCCTCTCTGCCTCCAGTCTGTCTTCATTCTCCTCTGTTACAGGTTAACCTTTCTAAAAATGTTTGACATGCATTATCCCTGCTCAGAAGTCATCGGTGATGGCCAAAGAGAGATAAAATTCTATGACTCCTCTCGGACACTGATCCTCTGGCTTGCCTTGGTTTTGCTCCTCTCACTTAGCCAGCACTTTCTCAGATGAACCAGATTGTTTCCTGACCCGTAATCACACTTGTGTTTTTCCACTCCTTGTCTTGCTTCTGGGCCTGAGATGGCCCCTGTTTTTCCTCTCCACTTTCGGACCTTCTCTTCATCCTCAAAGACCTAGGTCCAACCCCACTTTTTCCAGAGGCCTCGCCCTGCCCCTCTTTTTTCTGAGTGCCTCTGGAACCCTTCCTTGTATTGTGCCTCCGGCATCTGCCATGTGGCCTTGAGAGTAGCTGCTAGTACTGTGTCTCCATAATTCATCTTATTAACAAACGGCTCCTGGGGTGTCTAGCCCCACTTGGCCCTTGGTCTCCCCTGAAATAGGCTTGCCCCATAATGATATTCAATAAATATTTGCTTATTACATTACTTCAGATGTTCTTTCTGGGAAAAAATAGCAATAATGTGCCCCCTGCACCACACACACACACACATACACACACACACACACCCCCGCAATTACACCTGTCAGAGCTAGCAGGCCAAGAGAATAGGAATCTGTGTCTGCACCTTTGCCAGAGGGAGACACAGCATTAAATGAAGGGGAAGTCTTGACTGGTGTGTGTTTTGAACTAAGGTCTTTGGAAGCAGATCCCTATATAACCCTGACTGCCCTGCAATCACAAGTGTGATGGTGTCGCAGAGAGAGAGGGCTGCAGGCTCCTGTGGGAATATGTGTCAGCAAAGGAGTAGCCTAAATAAGATACCAGGAAGACTTCCTGGAGAAGTGATGTTTAAACAGAGCTTGACAGGGGAGTCAGGCCAGCAGGAGGGAAGGAGGGGGCAGGAGAGTGTTCTAGGCATAGGGCAGCAGGCACAAGGAGCTGGGACCCCACATTCAAGGACCCAGGTTCAGTGTGACAGGGTCTGCTGCCTCCCTGAGCCAGCTGAGCAAAGGGAGGAGGCCTCTGGCAGGTATGCATGCTGCAGACTCAGGTTTAGAGCAAGTATGGAAAAGCCAATCCCATCTGGAGCTCTGTCTTACATAAGGTCCAGAAAAACAGGTGAATCGATGTTCTCAGGCTGGTGGAGAGATGCTACAGACCCACTCTCTGCTACTGGTGAGAATCTGTACAGTGGAAGATTGACAGAACACTGTAAACCAGCCTTAATGGAAAAAAAATCATTAAAATTAAAAAAAAAAAAAAAAAGGATTTGCCCGCAGCCAACAGCTCCCAGAGGAAGGAGGGAAAAAAGTTTCAGCCTATGGAGAGAAGGTAGGCCTCCTCCACTGCACACAGGTTTCCAGTAATTATTTGTTCACATGGCAGGGAAGTCCGTGCGTTTGGGGAACACTCTCCTGGGCCATGAGCAGTCAGGACCCTCCAGGTTCTGGATGGATATCCTCCAGGAGTAGCTAGAAGGCAGAAGAAGGGGGCACCCAGGGTAGGGGAGTGGGGCCTAGAGGCAGTCAAATCCAGGATGACGGTGGAGGGGGTCGAGGCAGGAAATGGGTGGCCAGCTCAGGTGGCCTCGGTGGTGGGCTGTCACGTGTTTGTCCACAAAGGACAGTAGTGAGGAATAGAGGATTTAAGAACATAGCTGGGTGAATTCGGAGGGACTTGAACAATTACAAAATAAAGCAACCTGCTTCCTCAATCACCTGCAGAGCAGGTAAGCTTAGACTTTCCCTGAAGGTGGAGGAGGGAAGGCGGTGGGCCCAGGAGAGGTGAACCAGGTTTCTGGTAGGGTCTGCTGAGGACATCTGGGCCAGAGGGACAGGATTCTGTTACTGAACTGAGGGGAAGAGGACCAAGGGAGTTGCAGGTGTGCTACTAGTGACTGCCAGAAATCTGTGGGTCCTTGGCTTGTGGCCACATCACTCCCTTCTCTGCCTCCAGGGTCCTGTGTCTCTTCTCTAGGATCCAGATTTGCTCTTCTCCTAAGGACCTCGGATTAAGGCCTGCCCTATGCCAGCACGACCCCACCATAACTTGATTATATCTGCAGAGACCCTCTTTCCAAATAATGTCACATTCACAGGTCCCAGGGGTTAGGTCTTTGACATATCTTTTTAAAGACACAGTTCAGCCCGCGATACCCAGCAAAGAGGCTGAGGCAGCATGGGTGATAGAGACTGTCCTTGGCAGAGGCAGAGGGAGCAGGGTGGAGAGAAAGAGAGGTGAGATCATAACAAAGATTCTGGGGGACCACCTGAGGGGCTGAGGGAAGAGGGGAGGCTTGTGGGGAGATGAAGTGGAGGCTCATGGGACATGGCGGCCACAGATATCCCAGCTTCCCTGCCTGTCACCTGCAGGTGGTGTAGTTCTTGGTGTTTTGACTGTCATCGGTCTGTGGGGACCTGAGACCACCAGGGTCCACGCCCCTCCAGGGGGCATCTCCAGGAGGTCAAGGGCTGGGATCTGGGTTTGCACTCATAGCTCAGCATTTAGGAAGGACGTTTTGTCCTCTTGAGGCATCTGACAGGATGGAGAGGTTTGAATGTTGGGCAAAGCCCTTTCCTCCTGCTGTCCTCCTTGCTGCCAGATAAGTGGAGGAAGGGCATGCCCGCGAAGTGTGGCAATCGTCCTGTGTAGGGCGATCTACTCCCAACAGCTTATCCCACCTGCCGAGGGCCCGCCCTACTTGGGACAGTTTTTAGGGAGCCGCCATCACTTTTGGAACTATGGGGTCTCAGAAAGAAGAGAGCACCTGTGAGAACAGCTGTGGTGGTGAATGTTGGGCGCCTGGCAGGTGGGGGAAGCCAGGGCGACCAGGATGGAAAGAGCCTCCTGCCAGTGACAGGCCTGTTGAGGGGAGTCCTTGCCTCTGTGAGTACACGCAGTGGGGTGGCGGCAGGCATGCCTCTCTGCTGCGTGTGTGCCACTCAGGGACAGTATAGCCTCAGGGGGGACTCTGACATCAGAGCAGGGAGAGGGGCCAGCTTGATGACAAGCAGACGCAGCATTGTGATGTCTCTGCACACACGCCCTCGTCTCAGGCGTCTGCTGTCCTTGACTGTTATGGTTTCTTAAAGCTTGGTTCTCAGACCTCTGCAGTGGCTTTGATCAGGCCGGGTGTGCTGTGGTTTATCAGGAATGCAGCGGCAGCCTCTGAAGGGGTGGGCGCAGGTGCCAGGCGGGCTTCCCTGGGCAAGGACCCCTTCCTTGTCCCATCAGGGCACCCACTGTTCCCCAATGGAACCTTGGATCCCTCACCAGGCTGCCCCCTCAGGACAGTAAGGGGGACACCCAGGAACCCAGCCCTGTTGCTGCTCAGCATGAGTCTCTAGTCTCTTGTCTGCTAGAAAACCTGGCAGGGCCAAGAGGTGAACATGAGTCCAGGGTTTTGTTCCTCCAATTGCAGGTATTTGGGAGCTCTGTTGCGTAGCTGCCCTGGGTACCATTCCTGAAAGAATCTACAAGGGTTCGCTAAGGAACTGATTTATTTCCTTGGAAGAGAAATGGGTACAACAGAAGGAAAAAAAGAAAACCCTGTTGCTTCAAAGAATTCACGGTGTACTTTGATAATTTTATGTCTTCTTACTCATGGCTTCTGGGTTACTACGTAGCCGGGATGTCATTTGCTGAAATTCCGTCTTTCCCACTGATTTTTCATCATCAGGTATTTGCTTAGAGGACTGCAGCAGTGCTTCCAGGTCATTTCCCTCCTCTACCCCGCTGGCTGGTGACAGCTGGGTGCTGGGTGCCAGGACTGCCGCAGGGCCCCAAACACTCAAGGTGGTTGTAAATTGCAGTCTGGGCTCAGTGCCATGAAGGAACAATGGAGGAGGCATAACACGAGGGACATTCTTTGTCACCGTATCATAGGTGGATAGAAGCTAACCAAGGGAGGGGGTGGAAATGAAGATGCCCCCCAACCCCTACAGAGAGAACGGCCCCCACTCCCAAAGGCTCTGAGGCAACACATCATCCCACATGGGCCGTGTGTTTTCCATCCAGCTACACATTTTAACTACTTACTACACCAGACGGAGTGTAGGTAGCCTAGCACCTGAGGAGGAGCCATTGTGGCAGGAAGCTCGGCGAGACCAGAGGTGGATGGCAGCTGGAGCAGGAAGGGCCCTATAGGCTGGGGTGATTGGCCTAATTTTGATTTGAGGTGGGGGAAATCCACAGGAGGATTTTCTCACAGGGTCATGACAGGCTCTGGTCTCCATTTTCAGATGATCACATTGACACACGCTGTGGTCGTGTTTGTGTAAACTACAAACCAGACAAACTAACCTATGCTGCTAGGGGCCAGGAGGAGGTAGTGACCGAGGGGACACCGGAGCTCTTCTAGGAAGCTGACAAAGTTCTCTTTCTCAGTCTGTTCCCTCATGTGTTTTCAGTGTGTGATGCTTTATCAAGATGTACCCTTATTAGTCGTGCCATTTTTGGTGAACGTCATACTTCCATAAAGTTTCATAAACGATCATCTGGCTGCTGGTTAAAGAATGGATCAGAAGCAAGAAGGCATGGGCTTGTGCAAAGGGTAGGAAATTGTGTTAGTGACCAGGTGGGACCCGACAGTGCCTGGATGGAGGACAGTAGTGGAAGTGGAGACAAGGTGTGGATTCGAGCCTTGGTTTGGAGGTTGAAGCACCGGGGTGGAGGTTGGGGGAGAGACCTGGAATTGGTTTGGGCTTAAATTTCAGATATTGATCATTGGGAGTCAAAGTTGAAATGTGTGGAAAGCAGGGCGGTGAAGAGGGAGGTCTCCACCCTAGTTACGGACTGGAGGCTCTGGCCAAGAATGACCTTTTGGGTAGATGGGTAGGATGCCCAGGGCAAGTGTGTGGAGAGAGATGGGCAAAAGGGCCAAGGAGAGAACCCAGACACTACCCACACTGGTTGGAGAGGCAGAAAAGGGCTCCCACAAGGAGGAACTCTTAGAGAAACTGTTAGAGCTTAGGGACGGCAGTGACATCACAGGTGGTGAGCGGAAACAGTGTCAGATGCATCATGACTTAGGTAAAGCCGTTGTTGGAGAGTCTGCTGGCTTTGGCACTTAGCTACCTGGCAGTCTTGGTGAAAACATTTTAAGTGATGTCTTCTTTGCCCAACCTCAGAAAATTGGGCAGCAGGGTGGAGCAGAATGATGGCGTGACTCGGTCCGTCAGTTGCTACCAACTGTGTGATCTGAGACAATTTTGTAAGCGTCCCTGAACCTCGGTTTCCTCAGGCATAAACCGGAGGAATCATTCTTGCCTCTCAGAGGATTCACTTTATGCAGCAAATTTTTTCGTGTGTGTGCTCTTAATACTTAATTTTTTTTTAAAAAAAATTGAAGTATAGTTGATTTACAAGGTGTTAATGTCTGCTATATAACAAAATGATTCAGTTATGCATAACTATACATCCTTTTTCATATTCTTTGCCCTTATGATTTATTTCAGGATATTGACTCTAGTTCCATGTGCTATATAGTAGGACCTTGCTGTTTATCCCTTCCATGTATAATATAACATATAACGCAAACATCTGCTAACCCCAAACTCCCAGTCCATCCCTCCCCCTTCTGCACTAGCCATCACAAGTCTAATCTCTGTGTTTGTGAGTCTGTTTCTGTGGGGTTTTTGTTTGTTTTTACTTTTTAGGGCCAGACCTGAGGCATATGGAAGTTCCCAGGCTGGGGGTCGAATTGGAGCTACAGCTACCAGCCTACACCACAGCCACAGCAACTGGGGATCCGAGCTGTGCCTTCGACCTACACCAACAGCTCATGGCAACGCGAGATTCTTAACCCAGTGAGGGAGGCCAGGGATTGAACCCACTTTCTTATGGATCCTAGTTCATTACCGCTGAGCCACGATGGGAACTCCTGTTTCTATTTTGTAGATAGGTTCATTTGTGTTGTATTTTAGATTCCACCTATAAGTGAGATCATATGACATTATATGCAGCACATATTTATTGACCATATATTATGTGCCAGGTAGTCAGCTGGATGCAGAAGATACAAGGGACCGCAAAGGAGAAGACAGAAATTAATCAGTAAACAATCAAGATGATGTGAGGAAAATAGCCCCGTGGTTCTTCCCTGTGGCCACAAGGCAGCCAGCCTTCCTGGGCAACAGGGTCCCTCCTTCCTCATGAGCTTCCAAGGTCCTGGGCTCTTCTGACACCACGTCCCCACACCCTACTCTCTCTCACTTTGAAACTTCCCCTCCCTTGAGGACAGGAAGGGAAGGGCTTAATGGGCAAAGCCTTTAGGGAGGTGAGGGAAAATACTAACATCTCATCCTGTTGCACAAAGAATAGGAAGAATATGAAGTAGGTGACATTTCCATATTAAAATTCTTTTCTTGCCACAAATGGATTCAAAGCAGTTTCCTTAATGGCTCCTTATTTCACCTAACAAATTCTTGTGCCAACTTCCAAAAAACGCAAATGGCCTATGTTTTCCATGAAGGAAAGTTTTTCTGACTTTAAAAAAAAAAAAAAAAAGGAGTGTCTTTGGGAATTTCTGAAGAAGAATTTGGACACATAGTTTTACATAAATGTCAATGATCGTTTTGTTTCAAAGTTGTTATTTTTCTGGGAAACCTTGAGCATTATGCTTCTAGATAATCTGATAAACTCATCTAGTCTCATGCACTCATGTTTCATCTCTTCCAGAATTTCCTTTTAATCTAAGATTTCTAAAGCCCAAACCGCAGGTTCTGGTCACCTTGGGCGGTCTCTCGCCCTTTGCTCTTTCATCTTCCCTCACAAGGGCCAGGGGGTCAGTCCATCTGCCTTCCTCATCCCTGGGGGCTGAGCTTCAGACAGGCACCACGAGAAACAAACAACTCAACAGCCACAGCCCAGAGTGTTTGAGGATTAGTGGTATTAGGACTAGAAAGCCCATCTGCCTCCCTTTTATGTGCCCACGTCCCTTCCAGCAAGGATGCTGCTATGGAAATGCGCGTGGTTCTCTACAGATAGTTCTGATCTTTATACATCCAAGGGCCTCAGGTCTGGTCTTATCAAAGGCCTCTTCTATCTCAGGATAACAGCGAAAACTACTGAATTGGGCAGATTGGGACTTCCAGTGTCCAATTCAATAATCCCTTACCTGGAGGCCTTCAGGTGAGATCTTATACAAGCTGAGTAGACTAAACTGAAAAACGGTCTAACCTAATTCCTTTAAAACCTGGCTCCCCGGGCGTTCCTGTTGTGGTGCAGTGGAAATGAATCCAACTAGTATCCACTAGGGCTGGTTCGATCCCCGGCCTTGCTAGTGGGTTGGGGATCCAGCATTGCTGTGAGCTGTGGTGTAGGTCGCAAACGCGGCTTGGATCCCGAGTTGTTGTGGCTGTGGTATAGGCCCGCAGCTGCGGCTCCGATTCCACCCCTAGCCTGGCATCTTCCACATGCTGTGGGTGTGGACCTAAGAAGCAAAAAAAAAAGAAAAGAAAAGCAAAAGACCTGGCTCCCAGAGATACTTTGGCCAGTGCCCCCCGCCACCCCACTGCCCCCTCCGCCCCAGCAGTGTGACCCCCAGAAGAGTCCACTTCCGTGCTATGGGCCTCTGGGCCTGTTGTGGTTTCTGATCACCTCCTGGCCTCCACTGAGGCTTCAGCTCTCCCTGGAGCAACTCCCAAAGACCTCGGAGATGACCTTCCTTGTTTGTGCTAGGAGAACCCTGCCAGACAGTAAGGTCACTGTGTAGACAGTAGATGTCGGCCAGGGGCGCTGGAAGGAAGAATTACACTTGGCAGAGGCCCTGTCAGGAGTCTGGTTCAGCTGGCCTCCTGCACCCCAGGAAGGACCCCAGGCCCAGCTCTCCAGCCTGGCCACTTCCCTCTTTAGGAACAAGGAAGCTGTGAGGGAAATCTGTGTTTTTTCCTTTCAGATTGTTCTAATTTTTATACTTTCAGGACCCCAGAGCTGTGTCTTTTTTTTTTTTTTTTTAAGTTTTATTGAAGTATAGTTGATTGACAAGGTTGTGATAATTTCTGTTGTACAATAAACTCATACATATTCAGTCATACCTATACACATATCCATTCTCTTTCAAATTCTTTTCCCACATAGAAGGACTGTGCCTTACCAAAGCCTTTTTCTGATTCATACTAATACCAATTAACCCTAAAGATACCTTCTCTTCCTGTGACTGTGACTACCACTAACTTAGACCCAAGGCTGGCTATTTTGAATCTCTGAACTTTATCTTGTACAAGCATTCTTCCTGAATGGCAACATCCTTGATTTTCTGAATCACCTCTTGAAAGACAAGGCCCTTTGGGGCCACCAGGCCATGGTTTGGGTCCAAGATCACATCCTGCTGAAGGTGTGGGAGGGATAAGCGGGCCGACTGGTTGAAGGAGGCCTTCCCTGCAGAACATGCCTTTGCTTTGCTTCCTTCTTCTTTTGACAGGACAGGGGGAAGGATCCCCTCTCCCTTCTAGCCCTGAGGGACCCCAGAGGAGCCAACCCACAGACTCTCCTCCCCTTTCAGGGGCTGTGCCTCTGAGGGCATTGGGAAACAGCTGGGGGTCACCCTTTCTGAGTTTCCTTCTTTGCCCCCATTGCATGAGGGCCTTTTGAGACCTGAGCCCCACCTCCCAGGTCTTACCTGAACTTTTTTAACCAGGACTAAGAATGGGCTATAAGAGGAGAGACACTGAAAAAATAGAAATTAAATATTTCTTAAATAGTGGAGATGGGAGTTTCCATCGTGGCTCAGTGGTTAACAAACCTGACTAGTATCCATGAGGATGCAGGTTCAATCCCTGGCCTCATTCAGTGGGTTAAGGATCTGGCGTTGCTGTGACTGTGGTGTAGGCCTGTAGCTGTAGCTCTGATTCAACCCCTAGCCTGGGAACCTTCATATGCTGCGGGTACAGCCCTAAAAAGACAAAAAAACTAAAAAAAAAAATAGCAGAGATGGGTAGATGCCAGAGCCAGCACTGCCCTCCAATCATGTGCCTTCTGTTGGAGACACACCAACTACTTTGGAAGAGTTCCCGTTGTGGCTCAGCGGTTAACAAACCTGACTGGCATCCGTGAGGACGCAGGTTCGATCCCCGGCCTCACTCAGTGGGTTAAGGATCCAGCATTGCCATGAGCTGTGGTGTAGGTCGCAGACATGGCTCGGAACCTGCGTTGCTGTGGCTGTGGTGTAGGCCGGCTGCTACAGCTCCAATTGCACCCCTAGCTTAGGAACCTTCGTATGTTGTAGGTGCGGCCCTAAAAAAAGACAGAAAGACAAAAAATAAAAAATAAAAATAAAAATAAAAATAAATGAGTGTCAGGATGCAGGAGTGGAGTTCCCATTGTGGCTCACCAGGTTAAGAACCTGACAAGTATCCATGAGGATGGTGGTTTGATCCCTGGCCCCACTCAGTGGGTTAAGGATCTGGTGTTGCCACAAGCTGTGGCATAAGTTTCAGATGCAGTTCATATCTAGCATTGCTTTGGCTGTGGTGCAGGCTGTCAGCTGCAACTCTGATTTGACCCCTAGCCTGGGATCTTCCATATGCCTCAGGTGTGGCCCTAAAAAGAAAAAAAAAAAAAAAAGGATGCATGAGTGAACTGAGGGGTGGGAGAGGGAGGTTTGTGGGTAAGGGTCTGGGTACACTTTTTGGTTTGACTACTTAACCCACTGACAAGTACATACTCCTCCCCGCACCCCAATTGAGAAGTATTAGTTTGTTTGCTAGACTTAGCATCAGGAGGTAGGCTAGGTTAATAATTCAAGATGGCAGACATCTTTATCTTCCTTCATTCCCAACATTTCATGATGAGAGCAATGAATTCAAAAATGGTGAAAACCAACAACAGAAAAAAGAAAGGAAGAGAGATCACGAGTGGATGAAACATTCCAATAATTTCAGCAAGATGGCAAACATTTGGGAATGTTGATGGGTGAAATAGAGTAGAAGAGGGGGAACTGTTAAGGGCAGACATAGGGCTGTCAGTGGGGGAGGCCTTGGACTTGGGACTTGGCACAGCCCTGGAGAGCAGCAGATTCAGAGTGGCCAGGTATGGCAAAGGCAGAAGTGACAAGTGGAGCTGAACCTGAGGGGTCGATGCAACCCTTTCCCCTGGGGAACCTGGAGACCATCAGTTTGTGCAGCTGTGTGCTCGCCCAGGGGTGAAGCCCCTCTCCTGGCTCCCAGCTTGCTTGCCACAAAGTGAAGCAACCCACTCAAGATACAAATACTGATAGAACTATTAAAAGCTGGGAAGGGAGTTCCCACTGTGGTGCCAAAGGACCGGCAGGGTCTCTAGAGCACCGGGGCGTAGGTTCCATACTTGGCCCAGCAGAGGCTATGGCATAGGTTGCAACTGCAGCTTGGATCTGATCCCTGGCCTGGGAATGCCGTATGCCATGGGGTGGCCAAATAAGGAAAAGAAAAAAGTAAAATAAAAAAAACAATCCATTGGGAGAAAAAAAGAAATTTTTTTTTTTTTTAAACAATTTAAGAAACAAAAGTTGGGAGGAATAGGGAGCAGGGTGGGAGATGTAGGAATAAGTGGGCTAAATCCTCTCCTGTCACAGCATGCGGTCTGAAGTAATCAGGAAGTGGCAGAACAAGCATATTATTTTGTGATGTGTGGATGTAATCAGCAGGGACAGTGGTCGTCCCTGAACTGCAGAACTGGCCGAGGGCTCCAGCTGGGTGCAGGGCTGGCCTTGTCGTTCAGAGCCCTTCTGTGTTACTTGATGTTTTTAAAACCCGTGCATGTGGTACATTGATTCAAAATAAAGAAAAAGAAATAAAGACTTGAAAATAAATGGAAGTGGATATATGATTCTGTAGGAGGGATTCCAGTTGACCATGAAAAGGAGCTTCTGAATGCCAGTATGGCTCAAACCCAGCTGGGGTATTGGCGTGGCTGGGAAGCTCTGGGGATGTGCAAGCCCCAGGCTATTCCTGCCTGTCTGGGCTGCAGTCTGCTCCAGCCCAGAGCAGGGAGGAATCACATGGACTCTGGGGCCAGATTTTGACCCGCAGAGGTTGGAGGAGCTAAAGCACGCAGCACCTCGGGGTCTCCTCTCCCTCAGGAGAACTGAGAGTGGCCCTCATCCCTCCTCTGAGCTCTCCCCGGACTGCTGCAGAGGCTGAGGATCAGGCTCCACTGAGCTCTTCTTTTGTCTTTCTTCTCCTTCTTCCTTCTCTCCCTCCTTCCTTTTCCTTCCTTCTGAAGAATAGTTCCATTTAGACTGCTGACAGCTGTCGTTTATGGATCGAAGCATTATTCTAAACTGGGAGGTAACCGCCTGTATTCCAATCCAGCCCCATCTCCTGCTCCTGATGCCTCTCTTCCCACTCCTGGGCTCCCTCAGCATCTTTTTTTTTTTATTATTATAATTGATTTACAATGTTCTGTCAATTTCAGCAAAGTGACCCAGTCACGCATACATAAATGTTCTTTTTCTCACATTATCTTCCATCATGCTCCATCACAAGTGACTAGATATAGTTCCCTGTGCTACATAGCAGGATCCCATCCCTCAGTGTCTTAAACTATCTCTGAGACATCCCATCCTAGGGGACCTTAGGCACCAGGTGAATTTTCTAGAATTTTGCCTTCCATAGGATGCATGTGGACAAAATCAGAGTCACCTGACAGCTGAATCAGTGGTTAAGCAGGTAATAGCCCCGTGGGAATCACACTTCAGAACTTCTGCCCTGTGTTCCTATAGCTCTAATTAGGTGCCTCAGATCATAGTTCTAATGTTTACTTTGGGAAAGAGGGTCATGAACGGAGCAGAGGAAACCATGGCTAGGCTAGACTTTAACCTCTTCTCATTCATCCTGAGCTGTGAGGGTTTCATTCCTTCTCCTAATGGTTTACCCTTTATGGTCTGATAACTTACTTATTTTCTTACAGCTCTGAGGCTTGGCTGGGGCATGGGGCCCCACACTGGACCTTCACTTGACATCTCAGCATCTTTTCAGCCTGTCTCAGCTCTTTGGCAAAGGTGGTAAAAAGAGTCCTCTTTATCAGAAGAAAGATCTTCATGACCACTCCAATTTCCCTGCTTCCCTCCTCTCCAAACTTCCTCTTCATGTTTGTTAAGATTGGAAAAAGAATAGAGCTGTGAACATGAAGAGTTAGAAGCTTTAGAGTTTCCTTCCCACCACACCCTGCAAGAATGTTGTTCCTCCAGCGTTAGTTTTCCCTTTGAGCTTCCTTCTGCAAGATGTGCCTAGAGTCATGTATAGTTTGAACACATGTGCGCACACACCCACACACTTAGATATTTACATTGGTTTTGAAGTTTCAAAGTGAGCTCCTTAAATAAACACGTCTATTCCAATGATATTGCCAGGGCTCCTGGTATCTTTTAAAACTATCTGTGGAATTCCCTTCAAAGCCTCCAGAACATTATTTTGAGTGCCCTGCTGGTTGCAAATCTTTTTAAAATTAAATTTTCCTTAAATCAACTTTATTGAAGTATGGTTTACATGTAAGACAGTGCACTGGTTTTAAATGATGGATGGGTTTTGACAAAGACATACATACACCTGTGTAAATACCACCACAGTCAAAATATAAAACATTTCTCCCACTCCAGAAAGCCTCTCGATACATCAATGCAAATCTGTAACTTTTTAGTTTGGTTTAGAAATATCCAAAAATAATTTAAAGCCAAGCCAAGTAAAGAAGTGGGGCAACTAAGCTGACCAATGATATTTTGTGTCTTGTAAATTTCGTGGCTTATGGACTTATTCAAGGCAATGCTGAAGGGGGAATTTACAATGATTGAGAACTGATCATTGGAACAAATCTGCAGCGTCCCAAACGGCCACTCTGATGGATATATATTTTGGACAAGGGTTCATCAGTTAGACTATTAAAAGACATATTCATTCACTTGGCAATGATTGAGCCCCAATTAAGGACCAAGCATTGTTCCATACCACGGGGATGTGGCATCTTAGAAACCACACGTCGTCTTTCCTCTGTGAAATCTGCATTCTGGTGGGGATAGATGTCCATAGGTGAGGACTCGATTACATGATTGTAATTTTAGGAAATAATAAGTGCTAGGAAAAAGGAAAAAAGTGAGGAAATAGAAAACGCTCATGCTATTTTTAAAAAGATAACATGCCCATGTAATATATCTTTATTTCCTTTTCCTTCTGTGAAGAAATCTCAAGACTTGAATTCTACCATAAACTGCTTTTAAAAGAGACATGGAAGAATTCCCTGGTGGCTCAGCAAGTTAAGAATCCAGCCTTGTCACTGCTGTGGCAAAGGTTCAGTCCCTGGCCTGGGAACTTCCACATGCCGTGGTTGCGGGCAGAAAAACCCCAAACAAACAAACAAACAAACAAACAAACAAAAAATGACTGATCACAGGTCACGATAACAAATATAGTAATAACAAAAAAGTTTGAAAGACTAAGAATTACCAAAACATGATACAGAGACACAAAGTGAGCAAATGCTGGTGGGAAAAATGGTGCTGATAGACTTGTTTTGTTTTGTTTTTTGCTTTTTAGAGCCATACCCACAGCATATGGAGGTTCCCAGGCTGGGGGTTGAATTGGAGTTACAGCTGCACGGCCTACACCACAGCCACAGCAATGCCAGATCTGAGCTGCGCCTGCGACCTACACCACAGCTCATGGCAGCGTCGGATTCTCAACCCACTGAGCAGGGCCAGAGATTGAATCCACAATCGCATGGATACTAGTAGGGTTCGTTTCCACTGTGCTACAGTGGGAACTCCTGATAGACTTGTTTGATGCAGATTTGGCACAGACCTTGAGTTTGTTAAAAAATGCAGTGTCTGCAAATTACAATAAAGCTAAGCAGAGCTAAGCAGGGGGAAAAGGGGACATGGAATCTTTCCCTAAAGTGTATTCTGTAGAATGCTAATGTCTGTCAGTGTGTGTGTGTGTCTGTGTGTGTGTGTGTGTGTAGGGGAAGATGGGGTTGGTTCCATGGCTAAAGCAGCTTTGGATAAAGTTGGGTAAAACAAAGTTAAGCCATCTTTACTGAAGGTTTTCTTAGAGACTTTAATATGCTAATGTGAATTGTAAATAGTCACAAGGGAGGCTTGTAGCATGCAAAGATTTCCAAACTTTTTTCTTCTGGGAATCCTTTCAACTTGGAGCACCTCAAGCAAGTGGTGTTCTGCGTAACACACTGTGGGAAATTCTGTCCTAGAGTTTTCATGCCACAGGAGACTTGAAAGCAACAGAGAGGTTCAATTACTTGGGTGAGTGGAGGGAGTGGAGGAAGCCTAGGCTTATTAAATATCCCTCCAGAATGTGGAGCACTCATTGTGGGCCAGGCAGGGTGCCAGGTCTTTAAACACAGTCTCTCTCGTGCAAGCCTCACAAGGCAGCAGGATCAGGTATTATCGCAGCTTTGGTTTACTAGTGGGGAAACTGCTGTCCAAGGGTCAAATACGTAGCTGAAGGTCATACCATTTCTTATAGAGTCAGGATGTGAACCTTGGCTTCTTCGACTCCCAAACCCAAACCATCAAATCCCATAACACTCTGGTGGTAGAAGGTGGGCTGCAGCCTTCTCCCTCTATTTCATCCACTTATGCTCAGAAGCCCCATGTTCTCACAAGGGTTGAATTTCTATTTGTCCTGTGTGTGTCCAGTGTTTGCTGCTCCACGTCATGCTGGCCGTGGAGTGGGTTCTTGGTAAGATCGAGCAGCCTGGGTCCTGTCCACATAAGCTCAGTAGGTGGGACCAGATGGCTGTCACTCTGAGTGGCCCTGGCCACAGAGCTCTACTGGAACATCCATCCGCTTCTTTCTCTTCTCCTGGCACCTTCTGCCCACCTTTCCCTCCCCTTCAGCCACGGATCTCATTCCTCTTCATGTGCTGGATCCACTGGTACCTAGCAGCCCAGATACACACCAGCACTTCTCTGGGGGCATCCATAAGGTACCCCGACCCGACAGGGCTGCTGTGGTCAAGAGCTGGTGGTGCAGTTGGCTCTGTGGGGGGTGTGGGATGAGCAAAGGCGCCAGCTGGCTCTAGGCGGAGTCTTCCACTTATCTGAAGGGAGTTTTGTATTTACTGGCAAGAGCAAAGGCATATCTTTCAGGAAAAGATCTGAGGGCTTTTTTTCTCCCACTATCCTCACCTTCCTCTTATGAGACTGGTTGGGAATTTGGTAGAGATGAGTCACTCCCCTTAATTTATTATTAATTTGGTTAGAGGGAGACTGGTCTTTCCTGAGCTCTGTGCTCAGAAACTCGGGTGTTCCAGACCTGAATCATCCTCCCTCTCCATCGCCACTCCTCCTGGGCCCCCATCTCCACACATGGCCTTGCCCCCTTCCTGGCCCTCAGGCTGGAAATTCTGCCCCTTCCCTTCCATCTCAAATCAGAGATAGCTTTGTCAACTCACACTCTGCCGGAGCCTCTGACCGGGTCCTTCCCCGCCTCCCCACTGCCCTGGACTTTGGTCCAGCCCTTCCTATCTCTCCCGCAAGCTGTTCTGAGAGCCCTCACTCCTCTGCTGGCTGCTGCCCTAAATGTCAGCCGGCCAGCCATGTGCCAAGCCATCAAGCTGCCTCTGTGTAGAAGTCAGCATGGGAAGCTGGGATTTTTAGAAGCTCTGCCTTGAACTAGACACAGACCTGAGCCCTGTGCTGGGCAAGGAGGCCACTGAAGGATATCGAGTCAAAGATGGGGAAGATGATTCTGAGCAAAGACACAGACAGTGAATGTGTACTGTGGGGTAGGGTGACCTTGATGAAGTTTGAAGGGCAAGGTGTTCCTGCTCCAGTGCTGGATGAGGAAGCAGCCCTAAACTTAGTGCTAAAACAATGGCAACATTTAGTTTGCTCACAAGTCTGTCATCTATAGAAGTGTCGATGGATAGCTCAATTCTGCTCCATTTAGCAATGAGGGCTGAAGCTGGAATCTTCTGAAGGTTCTCCCAGGAACATGTCTGACAGTTGATGCTGATTGCCAGCAAAACGTGCAACTGGAGTTGTCAGCTGTTAACACCACCATGTAGCCTCCCCATGAATAGGGAAGACAGGGCTTTCCTTACAAGGTGATGTCTGGGTTCTAAGAGCCCCTGAAGAGAAAGAGCCATGGGGATTTATTGACTGTCAGGCCTCAGAGATCACAGAGCATTACTTCTGCTTCCTTCTCTTCATTAGAAGCAAGTCATTAAGATTTGTCCAATTGAAGGGGAGGGAACACAGACCCCACTCCTTGATGAATGAATGTCACCGTCACATTGTAAGAGGTGTATGTGGGACAGGAGATGTTGGGGTAGCATCTTTGTGAAGTATGATCCACCATGGCAGGGTATGGGGCCAAAGAGGTGGGCAGGGTCTAGGACCTGTAGCATCTTGGGTACCATACCAAGGGCACTGGCTTTTATCTTGCAGGAAATGGGGAGCCAGGGAGAGGGGTTCATTTGGGTGAAACTTGATCACACTTGTGTTTGAGAAGGCTCTTTCTGGAGGGCTGAGATGGAAGGTTTGAAGGGGGAAGACAGGAGATCTTTGAGAGGCTCTTCCAAAGAATCTGGGGGAGAGAGGAAAGGGCCTGAGACAAGGCATAACCTGGGCAGGTCAAATGCGAGAGGCACCAAGACAAAAATCACAGGGCTTAGCAGTGGTGCCACATGCCAGTGATAAGAAACAGGCATCCAGGAAGATTCTGGGTTTCTGGCTTAGGGAACTGAGTGCAGTGAGGGGGAATGAAGGAAAAACAGTAGAGGTTTGTGGGGGAGGACATGAAACCCAAGTTTGAGCAGTCTGAGAAGGTCCAGGTAGACACGTCCCGCATGCAGTGGGAGGGACTTGAGCATCAAAGCTCTGGGGGAAGTTCTGGATAAGCGTCTGAGATGCGGGCACCACAAATGGGATTTCCAATAAATGTGTGCAGAAAGGGTGCCTTGTTCAGAGAAGGGGATTCCAGACAGCGTTTCGGGGGCATTAGCTTTTAGGGAATGGTCAGAAGAAGAGGATCTGGCAAGGCATCCGAGGTGAAATTGCCTCTGTCCTGGGTGTAGCAGGCAGCATGGACTTGGGGCCAGGCTCTTGAGATGCTGGAGGGGACCAGTTCTGGGTTTGCCTCTCATACCACAGATCTACCATAGCCCATTGTCACCCTCTTGGGCCCCTGGTTTCCCCAACTGTTGGGCACTAGGATTCCCCCCTCTCCCTCTCTGGCTTTCAGTTTCCCCATTCATAAGACAGACTAGATCATGTTCAAAAGCACTTTTAGCACATGGAGTTCTCTTGTGCTGCAGAGGGTTGGAGGATCCAGCGTCGTCACTGCAGCGGCTTGGGTTACTGCTGTGATGTGGGTTTGATCCCTGGCCTGAGAACCTCCACATGCCATGGGCACAGCCAAAAAAATAAAAGTACCTTTATACAAATGATTAAGAATTCCAATGTGAAATGAGCCTCCCTAGGCAGCCAAGGCTGGAGGGCTGCCCCTGCCTCCAGGTGGACAGGCTTCCTTGGCCCCGCGGGCTTGGGGGAGACAGTTTGGAGAGGTGCTTGGTTTAGTGATGACCTCTTTGGATTTAGATGCAGGGGCGGGTAGCACAGGCTGCTCCCGGGCCTCACAAAGGCTTGCCTTGGCAGGTAGAGAGGGGATGTCAGTTCCCATCCCACAGCCAGGAGCGGGGCCCCGTGGAGGGGTTGGCTTGGCTTTATGAGGAAACGGAAATGGAGGTGGAGCCCCAGTTGCTCCCCTGAGGTGCCAGCCCTTCAATTAAGGGAAGAGCCTTGGCAGACTATGAAACATAATGGCACCCCACCCTTCCCTGGAGGAAGAGTGTAGTCTCCAGAAGGGGCACCTCCAGGGGGCTCGGGATTTAGGGCTCTGGGCTCTGAGCCAACAGCCGAGAGCCCAGATGCCACAACCCTCTCCACCCTCCTTGCTGTGTATCTATCCCTGTCAACCACAGAAAGCACATTTACTTGTCACACTTACTCCTACCCACGGGACAAGGCACTTACCATCATCCTGGGGAGGAACCAGCACCATCGCAAATACCCCCGTAAGAGGTGGCAACAGGCTTTGGAATGTTCATGGAAACCAGCTAGTTTGAGAGCCCATCCTGGAGCCTCACTGGGAGGGAGAGAGGAGTGGGGAATGGATCCAAAGGAGTGGACCCGGCTGACCTCCCCCCCCCCCCACCGCCACTTGTTTGTGCCCCTGGGAGTGATGTGAACGGGCTAGAGAGTGGTCTTCAGCCCTCGGAGGATACAGGAGGGAGGGCAGAGCTGTCAGAGAGCAATTCTAGGTGCTGCAGGCCCTGGGCCACGGCAGATCAATCAGGCCTTTCCCCCAGGGATGCTTCTCCACCCCTCTGGTTTTCCCAGACCATTGATGATAATGTGACAAGAACAGAAGGAATGAAGAGAATGGCTCACATGCGTTGACTGATGCCATGGGTGAAACTGGTCTGAGGATGATGGCATTTCACCTGAGGTCCACCTGATGGAGACAGTACTCCTGACTAACAGGGGAGGGAACAGGCCAGGGTGCTGGGCCTTGAGGCCTCAGAGTGGAGGGTTGAGGTGGGCGGCCAGGGCTCCCAGTCCAGGACCCTCACAGCTGGGTCTGCTCCCCAGGTGTTCGTGCTCTGCCATGGCCTCCTGCAGCTCTGCCAGCTCCTGTACAGCGCCTACTTCAAGAGCAGCCTCACCACCATCGAGAAGCGCTTTGGCCTCTCCAGTTCTTCCTCGGGCCTCATTTCCAGCTTGAATGAGGTAAGCGGGATGTCTAGGCCATCAGACCCCACTTGTGCACCACTCTAATCATGGGGTCCGGGAGGGGCCTCTGGGAGGAGCAGAGGAGCGAATGGGGGAGGGTGGACCCATGGGGGATGGTGACAGCTGCGTGCATTTCCCTGAGTCTGCCCTGCACCAGGCACTGAGTTGAGAGCCTCTGGAGGCACCTGACCTGCTCATCCAGCACAGAGAGCAGGTGCTCTGCTCTCTCCCTGCCAGTTGAGGGCACCAGGGCTCAGCAAGGGCAGTGGCTTGCTCCAGGTGTATAGGGCAGCTGCCCCCCAACTCTATGCCTCTAATTGAGTTCTGTGACCACCCACAAGTTTCTGTGGCCTCTCATCCAGCCTCAGTTCAAGGGGAGACAAGCCCTAGTCATGCAGTTGGGGAAGTGGCCCAGGTTGGCAGCCACTCAGAGGGGGCTTCAAGGTCAAGCTCAAGGCTCTCAGCTTTTGAGGTAGCAGTAAGGGACTGGCTTGGTAGAGGGGGAGGTGAGCCCATCTGGACACGTGGGGCGTGCAGCCAGCTTCCAGGGGGCAGGGCCTTCAGGCTGCAGACCAGTCTCCACGCCTCATGGGGTCCAGTGGGTGAGATGAAGAGGAGATGAGGGCTGGGTGTCACAGGCCAGCAGCAGGAGGAGGGGCTTAGCTTCAGGGAAGACATCAGGCACCTGCCCCGTGAAGCAGCGGCTTTCTTTGCCCACCAGCCGTGGCCAGGGCTGAGCAGATGAAGTCAGCCACTATTTGGCCGCCCTCAGTTTCCCCTGGGCCCTTTTGGTTTGTGACATTGATAGGCGGGGATGTATTACAAATGGTCTGTGTAATAACTTTCAGATGCTCTAACAAGAAGGCCACAGAGCTGTTTTAGGGGCCACTCAGCACTGAGAGGCTGAGGCCTGGGCTGGGCTGCAGAGGCCCTTCTTTCCTTGGTTAGAATAGCTGCTTCTTCTTTTTTTTTTTTTTTAATATTAGACTGTTTTTTTTCAAACTAACTCCACTGCTGAAGAAAAGTTAGGGAAGCAAGGCCTTAAGCCAATATAAGCCATAACAGCTGTGGAGGCACAGCTTCCCTGCAAGAAGCCAGCCCAGGCCCCAGCTGGCCTGGGGGAATGCTGCGAGGTAGGTGGGGCTGGGTTCTCCCTGGACCTTCCTCCCTGAGTCCCCCAATCCCTCCCCCAGACCCTGTAAAGCCAGCCCCAGTTAGCTTAGCTGACATTTTTTTTTTTTTTTTGCAATCATTTCACGCAAAACGAATGGGGAAACAAAAAGGGAATCAGATCCAAGAAGCATGAGAATAAAGCTTTGTTTTGAGGTATGGTTCCGGGGTGTCCTAGAACCACGGCTGACCAGGAGCTGGAGCACCTTCCCAATCAGACAAGCTGCCACCTCACACACCTTCACATCCCCTTTCTCTGTGTGTCATAGACCATTCTTACTCCTGGCCACACAAGAGGGGTCTCTTGGGCAGCTGTGTCCTCTTCTTGAAAAAGCCTGCCATTTGCTCCTTCGTTCATCCCTTTATTCAACAAATATTTAATGTTGGGTCACCTATGTGTCAGATGCCATTGTAGGTGTGAGGAGATCGGAATGAGTAGACAGATACATTCTTCTCATGTATCATTCTAATGATAAACATGACATTGATTTATAGAAATAAATAAAACATGGTCAGATTATAGTAAGTACTATGAAGAAAAATAAAGTCATAGAGGGACCTGGTAGTTATATTTTAAATAACTCTTTATTTAAATGATATTTAAATATATGCCTAATTTAAATATAATTTATTGTTAGTTATTATAAATAGAATGATGTTTAAATAACTCCCTTTTTATTAAGCTATCATTGACATTTGACATTATATTAGTTGTATGGGTGTGTAACATAATAGTTCAAGATATGTATATGTTGCAAAATGATCACCACAACAAGTCAACACCCAGTACCTCTATAGTTCAATTTTTTTTCTTGTGATGAGAACTTTTAAGATCTCCTCTCTTAGCAACTTTCAAATGTGCAGTACAGCATTATTAACTATAGTTGCCATGCTGTACAACACATCCCCAGGAGCTATTTCCTTTATAACCGAAAGTTTGTACTTTTGACCCCTTTTGTCCATTTCACCCAGCCCAGCCCCCTTCTTTTTCAAATGAGAAGGTTTGATCTGAGCAGAGATCTAAAGTAGGCTAGATGAGAAGGGAGCCCGCAGACATGTAAGACGGAGCAGCAAGTACAAAGGCCCTGGGCTGTGTTCAAAGAACAGCTGGAGGCTGAGTGGCTAGAGGGGAGAGAGGGGGTGGGGACGGCAGGAGAGCAGATCAGAGCGGTAGCAGGGACGGCAGACAGGCTCCACAGGGGTCCCGAGGCTCTGGGACAGACTTTGAATTTTTACTATATCGGGTTTGAGCAGAGGGGATAAGTTCTGACATTTCAGCAGGACCACTGTGGCTGGAGATAGATAGCACTGAGGCAAGAGTGGAGACAGAGAGAAGGCTACTGCAGAAATTCAGACCAGGGGTGGTGATGGAGGTGGTGATGGAGGCTTCTGGGGGGCTGTCAAAGGGCCAGCCAATGAGATTTGCTGATGGCTGGGTGTGGGTGTGAAAGAGGAGCTGAGGAAGATGCTCAGATATTTTGCTTGAGCCCCTGGTAAGAGGAGTGCCATTTACTAAGATGAGGAGGATTGGGGAGGGGACATCAGGTTTGGGGGTGGAAAATGAGGAATGAGAGATCTGTGGGAATTAGAAGCACATACAGAGCTAGGAAAGCCATGGATTGGCCTAGCTCATCAGGACAAGAGCGGAGGAGTGAGGCCTGAGCTCTGAGACTTAAGAGATCAGGGAGATGAGGAGGACCCAGCCAAGGGGACTGAGAAGGAGCAGGGGCAGGAAGCTAGGAGAAGGTACTATCGTGGAAACTCTGTGAAAGGAGTGTTTCAGGAAGAGGGAAATGATCAACTGAATCCAATGGTGCCGAGAGATCAAGCGAGAAGAGAACTGAGAATCGGTCAGTGGATTTGGCAATGAGGAGTCATTGACATCTTGACAAGAGTCACGAAACAAGACCCTGGTCCCTATTTCCTGAGATGAGGGCACTAGCTTTTTTGGGCAGAAGGAAACTGTAGTATGGGTGGGGCGGGGCCTCTGAACGCTAACCTCCAGGGCTCTTCTGGTCCAGGTGAACTTACCTCTGGGGCAGAGGACCATCTCTTTGGACGGAGTCATGGTCTGAAGTTGTGTCAGCACCCATTCTACCATTTAAGATCCTGCTTCCCAAGCTGGGGTCTTCGGTTCCCTTCTTTGGTTCTGGGTGGGACTCAGAGAGCACTCCTTCCAGGGAGCACCAGGAACATGGAGTTACTGGTGTTTCCAGCCAGGAAGGGACTTATGGGTACTTCAGTCTTCATCCTTCCTTGACAGAAGTGGAAGCAGGGCCAGCGAGGGCCGGGGCAGATTAGGAACAGACCTGCTGGGAGAGAAACCCACTTCTCCAAGGGGCAGTAGACCAGTGTGGTTAAGACTGAGCACTTTGTGGAGTTCCCATCGTGGCTCAATTATTAACGAATCCGACTAGGAACCATGAGGTTGTGGGTTCGATCCCTGGCCTTGCTCAGTGGGTTAGGGATCCGGCGTTGCCTTGAGCTGTGGTGTAGGTCACAGACTCGGCTCAGATCCCGTGTTGCTGTGGCTCTGGTGTAGGCCGGCAGCTACAGCTCCAATTGGACCCCTAGCCTGGGACCTTCTGTATGCTGCAGGAGTGGCCCAAGAAATGGCAAAAAAAAAAAAAAAAAGAGCACTTTGTGCTGTACACCTGAAACTCACATGACATTGTAAATTAACTATACTTTAATTCAAAAAATTGGGGAGTTCCCAGTGTGGCTCAGTGGGTTACGAGCCCAACTAATACCCATGAAGAGGCAAATTCGATCCCTGGCCTTGCTCAGTGGGTGAAGGATCCAGTGTTGTTGCAAGCTGTGGCATAGGCCAGCAGCTGCAGCTCCAATTCAGCTACTAGCCTGGGAACCTCCATATGCCACAGGTACAGCCCTAAAAAGCCAGAAAAAATAAAATAAAAATACAAAAATGAGACAAAGATGGGGCACTTTAAACTCAGGCAGTCCTTACTTGAGCCACCTCCTGACCTCACGGCCATGGCAAGTTACTTAATATTCTGAGCCCAAATTCTGTCGTTTGCAAAATGAAACTTGTTATATGATGAAATGAGATTGTGCCTATGGCTTGGTGGTTATTCTGACTACAGAATCAGAGTCTTTAGGGAGTTTGGTTAGGGAATGTATATTTTTTTTATATAATGGTTTTTGGTTTTTTCATTATAGCTGGTTTACAGTGTTCTGTCAATTTTCTACTGTACAGCAAGGTGACCCCATTACACATACATGTATAGATGTTTGGGAATGTGTATTGTTCTGAGGAGCCAGCCACAAGAGGAGGCTTTCTTAAATGTTACCCTAACAGATTTGGTCTTAAGATCGTTGAAATTTAGGCTATGAGCTTTCCATGGTCTCTAGATACTTCCCTTGGTCTGGTCTAGAAGGCTGAGGCCGGGAAGGGTTTCTGACAACAGGGGAAAGCTGAAACTGCCTGCTCGGGCCAGGGCAAGGATCTCTGGGAAAGCTGGCACCAAAGCTCTGTTGGGCCCTTAGGCGACATCAAGTATCTTCTTGCCTCTCTGCGGTGGTACAGTCAGGCCCATTCGTGGGTGGGTAAGATCAGAGCCTGTGGTCTCACTTGGCTCCTCTGCTCTCTCCACAGATCAGCAACGCTGTCCTCATCATCTTTGTCAGCTACTTTGGCAGCCGTGTGCACCGTCCGAGGCTGATTGGCATTGGGGGTCTCCTCCTGGCTTCTGGGGCCTTCGTCCTCACCCTCCCCCACTTCCTCTCCGAGCCGTACCAATACACCGTGACCATCGTGGGTAAGTGGCCTTCCACTCCCACCTCAAGATAATTCCGTGGGCTCTGACTTTCATATATGCTCTGGGGAGAAAAGCCAAGGAAACTTTATGGTGGGAGAAGCCAGCATAGCCCAGAGTGGTTTCTGCTGCCCCAGAAGCAGCCCTACCAACTTTGTAAGATATCCACTCAATCCTCCTGCGCTTTGGGAGCATAGTTAAGAACTCTTTGCTTAATCTCAAGTCAGGAAAATTGTCTCCGGGGTGCTTTTCTAAGTGTCATAGATTTATTTTTACATTTTGAGTTTGTTTTTTATAAGGTTCTTTTTCTTCCTTTTGCATGTGTGTGTTAAATTGAGCATCGTTTGTCAAAAAGACTATCTTTTCTTCATTAAATATTGTTTGCATCATTATCAAAAGTCAATAGGCCATATTTTTTGTGGGTCTATTTCTAGACTTTCTCTTCTGTTCTAGTCTGTGTCTGTTCCTTTGCCACTGCCACACTATCTTAGTTACTTCAGCTTTATAATGAAGTCTTAAAATTGGGTAGTGTGATTCCTCCAACCCTGTTCTTTTGTTTCAAAATTGTTTTGTCTGGAGTTCCCATGTGGCTCATCAGGTTAAGGACCTGGCATTGTCACTTCAGTGGCTTGGGTCACTGCTGTGGGGAGGGTTTGACCACTGGCCTGGGAACTCCCAAATGTTTTGGGTGTGGCCAAAAACAACAACCAAAAAATTGTTTTATCTGTTCTCATCTGGTGGTCATTCCATGTAAATTTTATAATCAGCTTATTTATATGTAAAAAGGTCCTTCTGGAATTTTGATTAGACAGGCATTAAATTTATAGGTCAACTTGGGGATAATTGACATAAAGTTGAGTCTGCCAATCCATGAACAGAGTATCCTTCACTATTATCCTTACATTTTAACCTTGAACTATGATCTGACAAACTCTAAAGCTGATGAATATCTCTATTCTCCAACAGAAGAATAGAATAAGGACCCTAGGATGTTTGAATGTTCACTGTCATCTCCCATCTTCCATGAAATTGTTGACCAGTATTTTAGTTCTGCCTGTTTTTAACCTCCCCCTGCCACCCCCGGTGGTCATTATCATTATAGATGTTATTTACAAATAAGTCAATACGTATTTATATTTACCCACAAATTTACTGGTTTCTTTGCTCACTGTAGCTTCTTGGCATTTCATCTACTCTTGTTGATTTAACTTCCTTTTTCTTGAAGTATAGCATTTAACATTACTTTCAGGTGGGCCCAGGAGTGAGAAAAAGCTCTATGTCTGGAAACGTCTGAATCTCCCCCTGGTTCCTGAATTATGGTTTTGCTATGAAGAGGATTTTCAATTCACAGTTATTTCCTCTCAGCAGTTTGAAGTTTCCATGCCTCTGGCTTCTGGCTTCTCTTGATGGTGTTGGGACTTCTTCATCAGTGTCATTGCCATTCCTTTCTAGAAATTCTGTTTCTCCTCTCTAGTTGCCTTTAAGATTTCCTCTCTTCTTTGTTGTTCTGCCTGTTCCTTGTAAGGTGTCTGGTAGGGGTTAACTTTTATTTATCTGTTTGGAACTTCAGTATGCTGTTTCTTTTGAAGACTAAGGTTTTTCTTTAGTTCTGAATGTCCCCAGCCAAAAGAAGTTCCCAGCATTGCATATGCCTGTTTTCTCCATTCTTACCTCTATAACTTCATGTGTGTGTGTGTGTGTGTGTGTGTGTGTGTGTGTGTGTGTGACATTTTCATTTCTGGCTTCCTTGTCTCTTAAATTCTCTTTCATAATTTCCATTGCTTTGTTCACCTATGCCACATCTGTAAGATTTCCTCAGGTCTGTCTTTCTGTTCACTTAGTCTCTCTCTAGCACTGTTCATCTGATGTCTAACCTATACTTTACATTGTAAATATGAATGACTACATGTTTTACTAATTTCCAAAAGTTATTATGATAGTTTTTCAAATCTATCTGCTCTGTTTTCTTGGTTTCTTGGTATTTCCTTTTAATTTCTATGTTTGTTTCGGTTTCTTCAATTTTAAAAAATGTATTTTTTCATGAGGTCCCTTTGTGGCTCAGTGGTTAACGAATCTGACTGGGAACCATGAGGTTGCGGGGTCGATCCCTGGCCTCACTCAGTGGGTTAAGGATCTGGCATTGCTGTGAGCTGTGGTGTGGGTTACAGACGCAGCTCAGATCTGGCATTGCTGTGGCTCTGGTGTAGGCTGGCAGCTTCAGCTTTGATTAGACCTCTAGCCTGGGAACCTCCATATGCTGCGGTGCAGCCCTAGAAAAGGCAAAAAAGGCAAAAAAAAAAAAAAAGATGTATTTTTTTCAGTCTCTTTCAGATTGTTTTTATTAGTGCAAATTTTGGGAATGCTAATCCTCCCACATTCCACTTATGCTTGCCCTTATTCATGGTGGAGTATTTCCTTTACGTTCTGTAATGTTTGACAGTGGGGTTATTAGCAGTGGGATGTTTCCTCCTGTGGAAATGTTGTGTGGTCTGGGTGGGAAAGAGCCCCAAGAATGGTTTCGTATTTGCATTTACTTGGCACCCTGGGAACATTGCTGCTTTGGAGCTAATTTTATGATGAGGTATTGGCTTGGGAAAAATTTGCATTTGTTTTAAGGGATGTAAGATGAGGCAGTGGTTTTGTAGGAGCAGCAAGTGAGAGGCCCAGTCCTGAAATGCTTATTCTTGGCCCAGGTATTAGAATTGAAGATGTCTGAGGATAGAAGGGCCACCCAGGGCTATACTGAAGGGTAACACATTCCTGTTTGCTTAAATATCAGCCTGTTTTTTTTTTTTTCTCTCTCTTTTTTTTTAGTTACATGTGCAGATCGGGTCCAAGGGATGAATCACTGAAATGCTAGGAGGGATTCCTTGATAGGTTGTGAGACCTACAGTGAGGGGGGGTAGGTGGCTGGAATGGAAAAAGAGTGGAGCAGGGACAGCGAGATCTAATGATGAGATGCTTGCTGAGTTCTGGTCTTTTCTGCACCTCCATGGTAATCGCTAGTGAACTAGTCATGTCTCATAAATTCACTGTGGTGGCCTTGGATCTCTTTGGAGAATTTAAGGCTTCAAGGAGGCTCAGGAGGAAGACAGACCCAAACCTAGGGGTTCTGCCATGCTCTTTCTTCCCTTCTGTCTAGACAAGGAGTCAGAGGCTAGCTCTGTAGGAGAGTCACGGGCTGCTGGCCACCTTCAGAGAGCCGTGTGCCAAACCTACTCCAGACCCATGGTCCCTGCCCTTCCCCATCAGCATGAAGACTAGGCTAATGAAATCAGCAAGGGAGCCTGAGGTGCTGGGGACAGGCTGCGGGGACGGCATCCTGCCAGGCGCCACACACTGTGGCCTGCTTAGCCTGGGAGCTGGCTCCCCCCTGGCCTGGGCTGCATACCAAGGGCATTTGCTTCGCAAAGAGCAGCCACACGGAGGGTGGAGGGTGGTTGGAGCCGGGCGGGGCTCTGAAAGCAATCACTCTGCTCCCTGTTAGGGATGGTCTGCCACTTGGGTCCTTCCCATCACCATCGTCCCTGCTCCAAGGGAAACACTCTGCCTCAGTGTTCTTAGCCCCCCTCCACTGAGAGAGGAAGGAAGGGGACTATGGGAAGGACCACAGCTCGCCTCTCGGCCTGCAGGCAGGACTCGCTGGCCAGGAAAGTGAGCTTCATTGTTTTTTTGTTTGTGTAAATTCTATTCACAACAACAGGATGCAATCTTCCTCATGCTGGCTGGGATCAGAGCAGCAGCTGGAAGTGCTCAGGGCTGGGCTACCTTCAGGGCATCTTCTTGGTGCCAGGGGGTGGGATGAGGAGGATTTGGGTCCAGGAGCCACATCCGTGGGCTCTAACTGAGGCTGTGGGTGCCAGTGCAGTGTGGGCATGTGCTGTGCTAATGTGTGCAAATACAAATAGTCCCAAGGTCTCACTTCATGGGAAAAGTTTGAAATGCGGCTCTTACTTCCAGTGTATTCCTATGAGAACTTAGTTTTGAATTATGCAAGGTCATCAGAAACAAATGAATTTCATTAATTGCGCCACTCTGAATGGCGTCATGAATCTAGGAATGGTCTGGCATTGGATGGTCCTGGGTCTGAGGCTGGGCTTTGAGACCCCCTAACGGCACAGCCCTGGGCCCCTTCCTACACAGCTGAGTCCCAGTTGCTCCCTCTATAAAACCGACCTCCCTCGCAGGGCTGCGGGGCCTGAAGGGCATGTGCTCTGAATTTAGCGAATGGCTGGCGCGTGCAGTAACCATTAAGCAGTGGCGTTTAAAAGCAGCAGTGGAGACAATACATGTATCATGCTGGGTAAACTAGGGTCCCAAATGAGGAAGCGCCTGCTTCCTGAGGAGAGTCTAATAGCTCACGGCCAATAGGCTGGGCATCCTGGGGGCATCTGAAGGCAGCTTCTCTCTGGTCCTCACCGAATACCTTATATCCAACCTCTGCTCCAGGAGAGCAGGGCCCCTCCCTTGGTGTAGTCCTGGCTGCATCCTTGCGTGTGAGGCCGTAGGATTTCTCTCAACTGAGGCTTAGGCTGCTGCTCTGCTCTATTCCCAGACTCTCAAGTTGGAGCCACCTGGTGTGCTGGGTAGAGACAGAGCATAGACTTGGACATTCAAACCCCGGCCCAGCCGTTTGCTTGCCAAGTCTCCTTAGGCAAGCTTTTACCTCACCTTTCTTTTTTTTTCTTTTTGTCTTTTTTTTGCCTTTTCTAGGGCCACTCCTGAGGCATATGGAGGCTCCCAGGCTAGGGGGCTAATTGGAGCTGCAGCCGCCAGCCTATGCCAGAGCCACAGCAAGGCGGGATCTGAGCCACGTCTGCAACCTACACCACAGCTCATGGCAATGCTGGATCCTTAACCCACTGAGCAAGGCCAGGGATCAAACCCACAACCTCAGGGTTCCCAGTTGGATTCGTTAACCACTGAGCCACGACAGGAACTCCATACTTCACCTTTCTGAACCTCAGTTTCTTTATCTGTAAAATGGGAACAATAATACCTCCTCTTGCAGCGTGTTCTGAGGGCAACATTAAAAGGAAGGAGTGTAGGTAAAGTGCTCAGCCTGTGTTAGCTGCTCAGCACGTTTCTCTTTGCCGGCCCTTGATGTGGTATTTGAAATATCTTACTCATCAGTCACGACCCCCCAGACCTATTTTCGTGTGTTGACGGCTGATTCCTTCCCCTGGAGCACAGCTGCTCCAGAAATGAACATGGGAAATGGAAACTAACTATGTGTTTTGGGAGGAAAAAAAAATTAAAGAGGGGCTGGACGTTGTGGGAATCACGGAGACCTTTAACAACTAATTGCTAATTTTAAAAAGGCCATGCAGACATTTATGAATGTTTAGATTTTTCTAAATGTCAGTGGGGTCCGGAAATCTGCCTGGCGCCTTTAGAGAAAAGACTAGCTACCCAGCCAAAGCCTCTAAGACAGCTTCTGGAAAACTCGAAGAGGTTTGGGCAGGTGGGAAACAAGCCAATGCGAGACCAGTTCTCCGGGGAGATAAGAGAAGGGTCTTCGGAAACCAGTGTCTGGGGGGACTAGGTGTAACCTGTGAGAGCTCCCAGCCAAGTCCAGGGGAAGTCGGCCCCACGCAGACAATGGATGCTCGAGGAAGGGGGGCTTCCTGAGGGCGAAGCAGGGTGGGGGAGTCACTTGTATTTTTGGAGCAGTCAAGGGAAGAAAGGCAAGAGTTGCCTGCTCTCCTCTATTCATGAAGTTGCTTGACCCTCACCCACACTCCTACCTCAGAGGTGTCCCTAGGCAGGGCGGGTGGAGGGGATCCCCAGGCTCTGGCATGACTGCAGCCCCTCCTCAGTGGAGCACAGGGGCTCTGAAGCAGACCATACTCCATTGAGCCTCGGAGAGCAGCTCAGGGACCATGAGCTCAGGGCTGTTCAGGGTGAACACCCTGCCGTGGTGCGAGAGGGACACAGCTCTGAAGCTGTGGGGGGACGGGAAAGGCACATCATGTGCAGAGAAGGGAGTTGGGGGGGGATTGTGTGCAGCTCTGTGCGGGAGGGAGGCATTTCTCTGTGTAGGCAGTGGCCTGGTGAGGGGAGGTGACCAATGTGGAGGTGAGGAGGGTGGGGTTGGGAGGTGCGCGAGGGAGGAAATCTGCCGGGGGGTGGGGGTTGTGGGGAGTGTGGGGCGTCTGTGTGGATGTGGAGGCAGAGACAGGGGTGTATACACGTAGGGGGATGCGTGGCCAGGGTTGGGTGGGGGGGTGGAGGTGGGGTGTATGGGGGTAGGGGGAGTGTGTGTGTTGGGGGGATGGGGGGTGGACGGTCGGGGGCGGGAGTTGCACAGCCTGGCCAGTTGGATCTATTTAACCTGAAAAGGAAGAGAAAACAAGAGGGGTTTGAGAAAATCACGAAACACATGGGTGTTATTAAGTCAACCGACGGAAAAAGAGCCCCAAACGGATGAGAACAACAAAGCTAATGAGCCTTGATGTGGAACATATTTTCAGTGCGCAGTATAGGGAAGAAGAGAAACGTGTGTGGAGAAGTGACAGAAAGCACCAGGCCGCTGTGCTGCACATCAGCGGAAAAGCAGGCAAGGAGCGGGGGCCGCAGAGAACGGGCAACTCCATAGCAGTGGCCCCAGCAGCTGACCTGAGCACCGTAACCTCTGTCAGGCTCTCTTCACATCTATTTTGTGGGGGAGTCACTGTCCCCCTTGGCTGGCCTGGAAGTAAGATCCCTTGTTCTCCAGGGTCTCCTGCTTGGGCCCCAGTAGGGACTGAGCGTGACACTCCTTCCCCCAGAGGCTTGTTGGTCACATCCCTTGTTCAGGAATGGGTCAGGGGCAGGGGGGAGGACAGGCCTGCTTTAGGTCTGGTGTGTGGGGGGATGCCTGAGGGGCAAGCTGTGTCCCGCTCCCCTGGGGACAGTCATGTCTTGGGGACCCCTGGAAGACTGTGTGTCTGGGGCCCACCCAAGGCAGGGGGTGGAGGGGAGCGCCTGGGGTGGGGAAAAGAAAGGCAGGTCACTATTCCAGTGGCTCTGGAAACCCCAGGAAAACTGTCAGGGGGTGGGGGGTAGCCCCACAGAAGCGGGGTGCCAATCCCTGCCCTGCTGGGGCTGTGGTTGAAGGAACCATTGTTGCCTCCAGCCAGGGGCCTCAGGCTCCTGAAGATTCCCAGAGGACACATGGAGGACCACAGATGGGAGAAGGAGGCTGATGCTGCCCACCAAGCCCAGATTCCTCCTGTGCCCCAAAGGCTTGACAAGAGAACCAGAAGGCACCTATGGGCAATGGGCCACCCACCAGGAGGCAGGAAACCAGCAGGGGCAGTTTCTTTCTCTCAGGAACAAAAGGACTTCAGGATTCAGGGCTTGGATTGGCCCCAACCTCAGAGGGATGTGCCCCTCGGAGGCCTCAAGACAGGAAACAGCAAAGAGGATGTGGAATTCCAGGTATTTGGAAGAGGGGCGGTCATGAGAGTGGAGCCCCATGGTGGGGTCAAGGCCCTTGCAGAAGAGCCCAGAGAGCTCCTAGAAGAGTTCTTTCAGCTCCATGAGGATGCAGCAGGGAGTCAGCAGCCTGGCTCTCACCACACTGGCAAGCAGCCTCCAGATCTTTGAGGAATAATTCTGTCGTTGGTAAACCACCCAGGCTCTGAATCTCTAGTACAGCAACCCAACCGACTCCATTAGATTCATTCTCTTCGGTCAGAGCCCCTCTTCAGAGCGTTGGGTCCAATATTAGATTTTCAGCCTCTGGACTGTCTTATTAGCCATTGCTACCAGCTTCATGTCATTCATGTCATTCACCATTTTGTCAGCTGGTCTCAGCTCTCCCCAGGTCCAGGACAGTGGTGTTGCATGGTGTACAGGGAGGGCCACCGTCTTCCTGGTTGCACTGGCCCATCGGTGCCTGCACTGGGCGAGCTTTGAGCCATTCTCCCTAGAGGACTCTCAGCCACGTGTCTGCATCTCATGTGGATGTGGGTCAGGATATCATGACAGGCTTTGTCAAAAGGCTTCCTCCAGTCAACTAACACCAAGTTACGGCTTCCTGCTGGTCTGGGAGTCCTGTTAACAAAGGAAATGAGGTTGGTTTGGCATGACTGGCTCTTGATGAACTCATTTTGGCACAGCTAATCCTCTTTTTTTTTTTTCCCCCTTCAAATTGCTCCTCATCAGCCTGTTAATAAATCTGTGAACAATATGTCCTGCTTCACTCCCAATTGGGGGTGCAAATTAAGCATGCATTTCTTCGAATGGTAAAAGTAAATGGCTCTGAGCCACCATCCTTCTTCCTCAGGTATGTGTCTTCCCTCCTTCTATGCAATGAAAAACAATTTAGATGATGATTCGAGCCAGGCGATGCATCTTTCCTGAGCCAGGCTGCAGTTTCTCAAGGGCAGGCTATTGTGCAAGAGGGTGGGAGGGGGCAAGCCCCTCGCCAGCCTTTGGCACTGTGCACAGTGGACCTGGCCTCTCATGCCCAGCTTGTTGGTCACGTGGCCTCCGCAGTACATGTAAGCCTTTCCCCATGGCCTCTCTAGTGCCAGAGTGGTGATGTGGGAAGGGGTGTCCAGCCTCAGCCTCAGAACTAATCTTGGAAACTCAATCTTGAGAGCAGAGCAGAAGAACCCTCTTTCACTCCCCTGAGCTCCCTCTTTTCCCTACATGGATGTGAACTCTTACAAGCAACCCTCTTGCCCTGCAACTCGTCCATTCCTGGTGACCAGCGCTGATCACTGGTTTCGGGACCAAGTCTCCAAGTTCGTAAAAACCTGGGCAATATTGCCTGTCTCCAGGTTCTGCCATATCCCTCATCCATTTAAATGTCTCAAAATTTCTGGCTTCTTTGAATGACAATTGATCCTATTGTACAACCACCGCATCTCAGGTTATGGTGTTGTCATTAGTTTTAATCTGAATAAGAATATTGCAAGTTCAGTATTATTATTATTACCTACATCTGTTTTGGAGATGAAGAGACTGAGGTTCTGAGAGTTCCCTGACCAGTGAATGGTAGGACCAAGATTTGAACTTGGTCTGGAGTTCCTGTTGTGGCTCAGTGGTTAACAAATCTGACTAGGAACCATGAGGTGTCGGGTTCGATCCCTGGCCTTGCTCGATGGGTTAAGGATCCGGCGTTGCCGTGAGCTGTGGTGTAGGTTGCAGACACGGCTCGGATTCCGCGTTGCTGTGGCTGTGGCTTAGGTGGGCGGCTGCAGCTCCAATTGGACCCCTAGCCTGGAAACCTCCATGTGCTGCAGGAGTGGCCCTAGAAAAAGACAAAAAGACAAATATATATATATATGTCTTTTTGTACATATATATATATATATATATGAGCTTGGTCTGATTTCAAAATAGGTATTCCTTCCACTGCTCCACTATGTGATCCAGCTGTCAACTCCAACTCTGTTGGTTTATGCTGGTGCCAAAGAATACAGCCTCCTGGTTTCCCAAAATGAAATTCAAAATGCATATGCTCATAGAAATCCCTTTCTAAGTGGAGGCTTAGTCTAGTTGGAAGAGAACACATACTATCACAGGGGCGTGATGGACTAATGAGGCTTCATGAACTCCACTGGGGACCCAGTCACTTCTGATTTGCAAACAAGCCACTTTATAAATGACTTTGAGATCTCAATCATGAGTGAGTTCGGGACAGCCTGTTCCAGGCTGCCAGTGGGCGTTGTCAGAGTTTCGGGAAGAACTGTTGAGCAGCTGAATTTAGGAGGATGAGGAAATAGGTCCTTCAAAGTGGAACATTCTGAATGAGATTCCAGGAGTTTGCTGATAGCCTAAAGCCGTGGCACCTTGGCCACACTTCCAGAAAACTCTCTGGAAGCCCCGGCGCCATTCCCATTGTTCTCCTATGGATTACTCCGGAGGTTTGGGTCTTACTAACCTCCTCTGCATTTGGCCTTCCTCACCCACAAGCCATGTCCCCTTCTGAGCAGGGAGGTAATGAGTGGCTCTCAAGGACCATGACCTGAAGGAGAGGTCACTGCCTCCCTCCTGTCTCCTGGCAGAATTGTCTTTCCTCTACGAGAATGATGAGAAGGACTAGTCCAAGGAAAGCCCATTCACCATGGCCTTCCTATGTTGCTCCACCCTTCTAGGGTCCTCTCTCAGCCCTAGTGCTGGATCTTTGAGCCGAGACCTCTTATTAGACCCTTGACCGCCTCCCACTGGCCTCAGCCTGGCCTCACTTGGAACGCGTGTCCTAGAACAATGGAACGACCAGACCTTGGTCTGCCTAGATCTGTCCTGCCTCCATGGGAACCATTCCAGGAGGTAGACCTTCCTGCCTCAGCATCCCCTATCTTTCCAAATCTGTCCAGAAATTAGAGCTGAGATTCCACAGAAGTGAATTGTGGGGTGAGTCAGAAGGTTGACTGGCGTGCAGCTGGGCTGCTGCAGGGGTAGCTGGTGGAGGGGAGAGGTCCCGACCTGTTTCTAGTTAGCATCTCACAGCCCTGTGAAAACTGGTACAGCCAGACCTCTGGTGTCTTGTGGGAAGAAGAATGTGCTCTGATAAACCTGAGCCTTCCAGAAGGGGGCCTCAGGGAAGATGAGAAACAGACTGACAGCCAGCTATCGAACCCTCCCCGACCTCCCTTTCCCAGGCCTCCCAAGGCGGAGGCAGGCAAGCCAAGTTTGCAGTGGCTGAGATAGGCAGATGTTTCTCTGACATGGTGGGCAGGTCGCAGGAGCAGGGTGGTGAGCTTCTGTAGGTCAGTGAGGAAGCCCGGGTACAGGACCTTTGCTGGAACACCTGAGAAACGGGAGAGGAAGCTCTTTCTTCTTCACAGGGGCCAAGCTCCTGAAAGAAGCTAAAGAATCTGATCCAGGGAGGAGAGCAGTGGGGTGGGCTTAGGAAAGCTGAGACCCCCAGCTTTGCTAAAAGACTCCTAATGCAAGGTCTTTCCCTCCCTCCTCCTCCATCACTGTCTTTCTTCTTCTTCTTCTTCTTCTTTTCTTTTATCTTTTTAGGGCTGTACCTGTGGCATATGGAAGTTCCCAGGCTAGGGGTCCAGTGAGAGCTACAGCTGCCAGCCTACACCACAATCACAGTGACTCGGGATCTGAGCTGCTTCTGCGACCTACACCACAGCTCATGGCAACACCGGATCCTTAACCCATGGAGCGAGACCAGGGATCCAACTTTGTCCTCATGGATACTAGTTGGGTTTGTTACCACTGAGCCACAGTGGAACTCCTCTTCTTCTTTTTAAGAGAGGAGCCTAAATTCTAGAAGACTCTGTCCTCCCCAGAGTGAGCTGGCCACGGCCACCCTCTGCAGAGAGTCCCAGGCCTGGGTTCTTGGGTAGCCCACCCTCTGTCCGTCTCTGACAAAAACACCTGTCTCCACATCAAGCCAGGCAGCATCGGGTCTTACCCATTGTCACGCCCTGCTCTTCCTGTGTCCGAGGCACCCAGCATCCAGACCAGCCAGCCAGCTGCTGCTTCCTTTCTTGAAGGCAGTGCACCCAGGTAGATTTAAGGGCCCTTCCCCTTTCCCCTGTGTCAGAGCCTGACCTGGTGGATTTGACCCCATTTAGGGCTGGCATAAGGAAAAGAGAATTTTGTTGGGAGATCTGGAGTCAGTTTGAAATGCAAAAGAGGAACATAGTAGACTTGGATTTCATGGGAGCCAGTTGATTATTTTTAAAATACACGTTTTTGTTGTTGTTGTTGTTGTTGTTGTTGTTGTTGTTGTTGCTATTTCTTGGGCCGCTCCCGCGGCATATGGAGGTTCCCAGGCTAGGGGTCTAATCGGAGCTGCAGCCGCCGGCCTACGCCAGAGCCACAGCAACGCGGGATCCCAGCCGTGTCTGCAACCTACACCACAGCTCACGGCAACGCCAGATCGTTAACCCACTGAGCAAGGGCAGGGACCGAACCCGCAACCTCATGGTTCCTAGTCGGATTTGTTAACCACTGTGCCACGACGGGAACTCCTAAAATACACGTTTTTAATAAAGGCAGTTTCTGACATGTAATCTGACATTCTAGAAGTTGGTGATAACCATTGAAAGATCCCCAGAGAGGTCTGCCTCCTGAACACTTCACGAGGTGAAATTTCATGAAGGTGTTTGTGGCATCAGTGCACCGTGCAATGTGCCATGTAAAGACTTAACAAGCCAGTCAACATCTTTATGATCCTCGATGGCCATCGAATGGCCCACAAAAAATAATTTTGCCAGCCAAGCTGGCAACAAGGTTCTAATAAATGTGACTTGAGGAAAATAGTAAGAATCAGCACAATCAAGAACTAGAATCCAGAAAAGAGAAACACTTACTCTCTGGACCTTTTTGTTTCTCAGGCTCCTGCTCCCCCTTGTGTCCCTTACACACACTGGTTGTGGGCTGGGCATCCCCACGTGCACAGCTGTGGTGTGGACCAGAACGCCCTGCCTGCCTCTTGTGCAACGTGCAGCCTCGCCTGTCCTGTTTTACTGCCCAAGTAGCTGTCGACTGGGTCGATTCTGCTCTTTGCACGCAGCCTTGCAAAGTGGTGCAAGTTGATCCAGTGTGTTAGTTGAACTGCACTCTCACGATCTTCGCACTTCACCCTTGGGCTGTGGTCCAGGCCCCTTCGAGGGACACACCAGCCCTCCAGGAGCGGCCAGGCTCATCCTGTAGGTGTTTGCTTTACCAACCCCACCGAACCTCTGAGCTGCTCCTCTCCTTCCCTTCTGTCTCCTCCTGTGGATTCTTCTCAGCCCAGAGGCCACTTTCTCCAGGAATCCTTCCCAAACCCTCTCTCCAGGAGACACTGAGTTTGGTGCTCCCCCATGTGCTCCCTGGCCCACGATCCTTTCCCAGCTCAGTGGATACCAGGCTATATATTCTTTTATGGTGGTGAAATAAACATAACAAATTTGCCATTTGAATATGTCCAATTCAATGGCATTAAGTACCTTCACACTGTTGTATAACCATTATCACCATCCATCTCCAGATCTTTTTCATGTCCCGACTGAAACTATCCACTAATCACTAAGGCCCCATCCCCTCTTCCCCCAGCCCCTGCCTGGCACCACCATTCTACTTTCAGTCTCTATGAATTTGTCTATTCCAGGTTCTTCCTATCAATGGAATCATGCAACTTTTGTGCTTCTGGGTCAGGCTGATTTCAGTTTGCACCGTATCTTCAAGGTTCATTCATTTTCTAAGTAGTATGTGTCAGAATTCAACTGTACACATATATCACCTTGTTTATCCATTCATCCCTCGATGGACATTTGGGTTGTTTCCATCTTTTGGCTATTGTGAATAATCCTGTTGTGAAGACTGGTGTACAAATATCTGTTTAAGTCCCAGCTTCCAAATCTTTAGAGTAAATATCCAGAACTGTAAATTCTGGAGAATACGGTAGTTCTATTTCTAGCTTTTTGGAGAACTTCCATCCTGGTTTCCACAATGGCTGTACCATTTTACTTTCTTACCAGCAATGTACAAAGGTTCTAACTTCTCCACGTCTTACCCAACACGTGTTTTCTGGTTTTTGATGGGTGTGAAGTGATATCTCATTGTGGTTTTGAGTTGACCAGGCAGGGTTGTGGCTGCTTCTCTGATGGTGTGTACATCACAGCAGACAGAAGAGTTTGGCGGGGCAGCACCTGCGCCTGTCTCAGCACCCCAGCAGAGTCACTTTCAGCCCAGTAACTGAACAAATGAAAGTGAATGGAATTTTCTCCAGGTGTCTTTCCAGGACGCAGCATCCCGGCTCTCCCTGTGATGAGCTGACCGGCCTGGGTGTGGTCCCTTAGCAGCTGCACTGGCAGCAAGGGCCAGTCTTTGCACCTCTTTCCCCGTGAGGTCATTTGCCTTTGGGTGACCGTTATGCCACTCTCGCACATAAGGGAGCCCTAACCCTGCCTCCCGATAGCCAACAGCACAACATGTGACAGGGAGCTGCTGTCACACCTAGTCAGAGACCGGCAGCTCAGCCAAGCACATTGGCAAGTAACAGCTGCTCACAGTTTTAGAGAATTTCAAACCTGGCTCATTTCCTTGAATGAAACCTACTCACAATTTATTTGACTCTTCTGAAAAGCAATACCCATTTGAGAACTTGGCAGCAGCTTCTGTATTTATGAGCCCTTTAGACGTGCGTCAACTCAAAGTTGGCAGAGGGAAGTGAGCAGGGCGTGCGTGCCAATTGTTTGAATGACCGCACGGCTGCACTTGGCCAGTTGGCAGTGCGAGTCAGAGGGTTCTCAGGCCAGGCAGTCTGCTCTGCCCTCAGTCCTGAACATGCCTGTGTGGGCTCGAGAAGCCTAGTGGGGTCTTTTTTTAAAGACCAGCACAGCCCATAGCATGTAAATGCTCATCTGCTCGGGTGTCCTGTGTGGCCCCCACACCCAGTGCACCGTGAGCTGTGAGCCTGACATTCTGCCCGCCTGGCTCTCTGGCAACTGCCCACCCTCTGCAGTGCATGGCCCCTTCTCGGAATCCTCTGAGGTCTTTCAAAGTCAAAGTCACTGACATGGGGAGTCACAGATTCGGGACTAGAATCTGGGTCCCAGGCTCCCAGTCCAGCCCTTCCAACATCTGCGGGTCTTGCCTACCCACAGCCACTTGGGTCTCCCCTGGGGATGGGTCTGAGTCTACCAGCACCACAGCCCTGTCTGTGAGTGTTGGACACAGGCCAGTGTTGGTGAAAGTGGCCCTGAGTGAAGTGAGGGGTGGGCTATCCTGAGGTCTCTTTCTCAGCAGGAACGTGTCACAGTTTTGGGCCTTCAGACCTAAGTGATCTTCCTGAGAATCAGGCTCTTGCACCATCACTGAGCCACACTGGCCTTCCTAGAGGGAGGCAGGCATGGCCATCAGCCACACTGACTGACCAGCTGGTCCAACTTTTCATGCCTACTATGCTTTCTGAAATCATAGCCTTTCAGCCCTTTAATGCCCCATAGGGATGCTCCCTATTCAGTCACCTTACGGTTTCTTCCTACAGGGAAACAGGCTCAGAGAGGTTGAGAAATTGCTTAAGGCCACACAGCTAAAACAAAATTTTCTTTCCTTTGTTTTAAATGCCTTGAGTGAGATATGGTTAATATGTAAAAATCTGTATATTAATGTATAAAACTTGATGAGTTTGAGGATGGGTATATAACTGTGACATCGTCACCACCATCAAGGCTACAGACATATCCATCATGTCCCAAAGTTTCCTCCTGTCCCTTTATTATTTGTGTGTGTTTGTGTTTTAAGAATACTTAAAATCTACCCTCTTAGTAAATTATTATTATTATTATTATTATTTTTGTCTTTTGCTAGGGCTGTGCCTGAGGCATATGGAGGTTCTCAGGCTGGGGGTCTGATGGGAGCTGTAACCACCGGCCTACACCAGAGTCACAGCAACACGGGATCTGAGCCGAGCCTGCAACCTACACCACAGCTCACAGTGACACCAGGTCCTTAACTCACTGAGCGAGGCCAGGGATCAAACCTGCAACCTCATGGTTCCTAGTCGGATTTGTTAACCACTGAGCCACAACGGGGACTTCCCTCTTGGTAAATTTTAAGTATACAATGTGTATGTTTATCTATATGCCCCCCACCATGCTTTCTAGTAGTAGATCTCCAAAACTTATCTGACATAACTGAAACTTATACCCTTGATCACCACCTCCCTGTTTCACCCTCAAAGCCCCCTGGCCACCCCCATTCTATTCTGCTTCCATGTGTTTGACTATTTGAGATTCCACCTATAAGCGAGATCGTACAGTATTTGTCTTTCTGTGTCTGGCTTATTTCACCAAAATCCATGTCTTAACTCTTGATACTGTGTGTTTGTTTCATCTCCTTGTCTGAGATTTCAGCAACACTCCCAACCAGCAGCCAGCCCCTTTCCAGGACACCTCTGCCTGGGAGGAAGTAGGCGAAACTTCCCAGCCACCTACAGAGGTCAGAGGGCTCATGAGTTTGAATGTAACTAGCAGAATCTCCCCAGGCCTGGCTCCTCTATCCCTATAAAATGTGTGTTGTCTTTTCAAAGCTGCCATTTCAGACCTGATTTCATTAAGGACTTTGAGTCAGGCACACATGGGTTCAAATACCAGCTCTGGCCCAGTCACCTCTGTGCGTAGGACGCAATGTATGTCATAGCCTTGGCAGCGTCTGCCGGTGCAGTGAATGGAAGTTTAAAAATTCTGGCCCTGGGACTTGGGTCTCTACAGTAGAGTGTGTACATCAGAGAAAGAGTTAACACCCCACCAGGGAGAGACGGTGGAGGAGGTGGGATGGGCAGAGAAACTCAGCCCCAGCGTGCTGCATACTTTTGTAGGCCTAGGGCAACAGCTATGGAACAAAGAAATAACAAATGGGAAAGACATTGTTCAACTGGAGCTACATTTTTTTTTTTTTTTTGGTCTTTTTGCCATTTCTTGGGCCGCTCCCACAGCATATGGAGGTTCCCAGGCTAGGGGTTGAATCGGAGCTGTAGCCACCGGCCTACGCCACAGCAACAGCAATGCAGGATCCGAGCCGCGTCTGCAACCTACACCACACCTCACGGCAACGCCGGATCGTTAACCCACTGAGCAAGGGCAGGGACCGAACCCGCAACCTCATGGTTCCTAGTCGGATTCGTTAACCACTGCGCCACGACGGGAACTCCCTGGAGCTACATTTTTTAATGAAAAAATAGTTTTAATTTAAAAGCTTTTATGGCTGCTTTATTTCAAAAACATCATGTGCTCATTACACAAGAATTAGGAAGTATACTGAGGCAAACACGCACACACAGACACACACACAAAGTCACAGCACAGTCCCATCACCGCGAGAGAGCCATGGTCTTCCACACTTTCTCTGCCTGTTCGATGAGGCTGCATAAATTAAGGATCATACTCTTCGCCAAACTACTCCTTGTCTTTTGAATCTACAAGATGTGACAGCTGACTTTCTGTGTCACTGAGGCTGCAGCCCCAATCTAATTCTAAGAGGCTGCCTCCTGTTTCCCTGTTTGGCTGGACCACTCTCTAACCGAACCCTGCATTGAAATGTGGGATAGTGCGTGTGGGGTGGGAGGAGGAGGAGGGTACAGAGGGACACTAACCAAAGTCCAGGGCTGGCCGCTGGCCTGGCTGCCCACAGCTTCCCTGCACAGAGCTGGTGTCAGATCTGGATGACCTTGAGCAGACAGGCATCTTGGCCCCTTTGCCTTTCCTGGGAGAGGCCTTCCTGATGCATGGGGGAGCCCCTGGGCCAGCAGTTTTCACATGTATCCTATGCAAACATCAGTGTGGAGGACAGGAGATGAGGGGCCAGGCTGGACGAAGCACGTGTTTCTGGGTGAGGAGAGGGGACCATGAGGAAGGCAGACCCCTCCCAGGCCCCACTGTCCAGAGCAGCCCTGAGCTCAACAGCACTGGGCAGAGTCCAGTGTGATGATGGGCAAGCCTCATCCACGGCCCTTGTTTTCTCTCTCCATGGGACTCCGAGGTCCTCCCAGCTCAGAGCTCTGCCCTCTCTGGGAGGACCACAAATGAAAATGAAGCTGAACCCCATGGAGTGGGATCAGTGACGTCAGCGGTTTCCATCACCTCCACAAGGCTGGAAAAGAAGGCACCTCATGAAAAGGAGCTCTCCAGGGCCCTCAAGGCCTTGGAGAGCTGACAATGCTGATTGTTCAGTGTTGGCCAAATTGAAAACAGTGGCTTCGGAGTGGCAGTCCAGCCTAGCCAGGTCCCCAAAGCCACAGGCACTGGTGCCCACAGGCCACCCTGGGGCCTCTGGGGCCCTCACACAAGGGCAACCTCAGCCCTCTACCTGTAGCATGAGGAGTTGAACCAGAGGGTCTCAAAGTCCCTTCAAGTTCTTGATCAAGTTCTTGATCTTTAGGAGCTGCCCAGGTTTGGTAAGGACATGCAACATCTTCGAGAGTCAGGCTTATCCAGGAGCGAGGGCTCTGGGTGCCACAACCTCAGGGGAGCATCCCAGTCTGGGGGTAACACTGTCTTCTGTGGGACAGAATGACCTTTGTCCTGCTAAAGGGAACCACCCCTTGGGGGCCTGAGCCTGAGGCTGCACACAGGGGGGCTGAAGGCCCACAAGCCTGGGTGTTGATCCCAGCTCTGCCTTTCCCAGCTGGGTGGCCTGGTCTCCACAGAGGAAGACACTGATCCCTCCCTGCCCAGCCCCCTGCCTGTACCCAGAGAGGAGAAGGAATGGATGTCCCACCCCATAAGGGCTGCCCCCATCAGAGCAGGGAGCCCACACTCCACTGCCCTTTATTCCAGAGCCACTCCCAGAAGGACTGGGAGGAAGGCCAGGTCTGGAGGCCAGCTGGTGCAGCCAGGCTCCCGGGGTGGGGTGAGGTAACCAGCACCCACTCTCTCATTGCAGGGAACAGCAGCCGCCTCCAGGCCGAGCTCTGTCAGAAACACTGGCAGGGCCTGCCCCCCAGCAAGTGCCACAGCAGCACCCAGGACTCCCGGAAGGAGACCAGCAGCGTGTGGGGTCTCATGGTGGTGGCCCAGCTGCTGGCAGGCATTGGCACGGTGCCCATCCAGCCGTTTGGGATCTCCTATGTGGACGACTTCTCAGAGCCCAACAACTCGCCCCTGTACATCTGTGAGTCGGGCTTGAAGGGGCTGCAGGGTGGAGTCAGGTCCTGACGTGGCCCAGCCAGTGCGTGCAGAGGTTTGGGGATCTGACACACCTGGTTTGAGTGCCAGCTCCAGGATCCACAGCTGTGTGATCCTGGGCTTGAGGCTGAGCCCAGGCCCCCACCCCTCACCAGCAGGATGGGGCTCACAGTCTCTGTGCACTGGGAGCAGGGGAGCACCTGAGGGATGTATGTGACCCCTTGGCCCTGGGCCCGACACAGGGCAGCTCGTCAACCTGCAGGAGCTCCTGCTGCCGTCCAGTCCTGGCACAGGTGGGGCCCATGGATCTTCTGAGCCGGCCACTTAGAGACAAGTTGGCCTCAAAGAAGCGCATGCAGAACAGACATAGCCGATGACCATCTGACTACTCAAATCCTTCCCTTGGAATAAGCTACACTGAGCATTCCCAGGGCCCAGCCCCAAACCAAACAGACCACGCCCACAGGTTCTGTGGCCCCACAAGCTCCCACCAGGCCTGCCACATCGTACCTGCAGGGAGCTTCACCACTGCATGTGACTGGGCAGCACCTGTAAATGCCCAGGAAGCCATCTCCCCCCCCGCCCCACAGCAAGCGGATCTCTCTGGTATCTGGCTGGAGGAGAAACAGCTTTGGTTCTTCATGTCTCAGGATCTTGAGTGGCTCTGGCCTTGTTTTAAGGCCAGGGGACAGAGGAGGTGACCTCTCAGGAATCCCTCAGGGAGGGAAAGAGCCCGGTGCGGCCACCCTGCCCATCCCCCTCAGGCTCCTTTCTCTCTCCCCTTTCCAGCCATCTTATTTGCCATCTCTGTATTCGGACCGGCTTTCGGCTACCTGCTGGGCTCGGTCATGCTGCAGATCTTTGTGGACTACGGCAGGGTGGACACAGGTGAGTGTGTGCAGGGACGCTCGTCCCACCACTGGTCCCTTGAAGCAGCCTCCCCAACTCCCAGGCGATCAGGGCAGAGGATGAGGCTCCAACTTTAAATGCTCACTGCCCCCGGGAGTTCCCTTTGTGGTTCAGTGGTAACAAACCCGACTAGTATCCATGAGGATGTAGGTTTGATCCCTGGCCTCGCTCAGTGGGCTTAAGGATCCGCCGTTGCCATGAGCTGTGGTGTAGGTCGCAGGTGTGGCTCAGATCCTGTGTTGCTCTGGCTGTGGTGTAGACCAGCAGCTGCAGCTCTGGTTCAGCCCCTAGGCTGGGAATCTCCATATGCCCCTGGTGCAGCCCTAAAAAGCAAAAAAATATAAATAAATTAAAAAATCAATAAATGCTCCTTGTGACCCTACCTCCCCCACCATTCACTTGCTCACTGCTGCAGTTGTAAGGCAGCGGGAGCAGACAGTACGCACCTCCTCTAACCAGGGCCCATGCTGGACACTGAGGGATGCACTGCTGAAGAAAACATACTTTCTGCCCTCAAGACATGCAGCAGGAAACCTTGAGACACGGGGCAGGGCCTCAGGTGTTGCTACCACAACTACCCATCATGGTGGTGGTATTAAAAATAGCTCTATAATTCTTTAATTCTAAGATGGTTTTGATTTTTAAAAATTTTTTAAGAAGAGCTCTTTTGGAGAAAAGATGAAGCACCACATAAAATATACACATGGATTATGACCCTCTTCCAAACGGTATAACATCAGGGTTAATCATGTGGGCACAGGTCGTGGACAATCTGTGTCTAATCCTGGTTCTATCTCTTACTGGCTGAGTGATCTTGGGCACATAGCTTCATCTTTCTGTGCCTCAGTTTCCTCATCTGTAAAATGGGGTTAATGGCAGTGAAATAGAGTTGTTCTAATGTTTAGAACATGCCTGATAGCTATTGAAATTGACAGGAGTGAGCTCTTCCAAAAAAAATGATATGGATTAAGCCACTGTGTGTCTTAGGATGAGGAAATGTAGTCCATAGACAAGAACACACATAGTGAGTTAACCATTCAGGGAGCCAGCCTAGGTTGGATCCTGCAAGGGTGGTATGGCTGTTTTAAGGTTGTCCTACACCCTCCACCTCCCAGAAGGCAAGGAGGGCTGGCACTGTGAAAGAGGGACCAGCAAAGAGCTTTGGCAGTTCCAAGGTAGGAAGAGCCCTCCTGCATGAGGTGATGAGGGAGGGCCTCCCAGGGAGGTGATGTCTGCAGTCTGTGTGTCATGTGGGTAGGAATCCCACAGGGGGTGATGGGCAGGGCCTTCCCAGGAGCAGGAAACCACCTGGACCAAGCCAAGAGGGGGAACGCATGGGGAGTGTGTGGGTGGTAGGTAAGTTCTCACGGCCAGACCCTCGGAAACCTCAGAAATCACACTGCCTCCTCCCCATGCCCAGCATACAAATCAGAGCCTGCCTGTCTCACAAAGAGTATAGGCAGGACTTAAACCCAGTCATGCTGCCAGAGCCCACAGACCCCTGTCCCCGGGACTGTCTGACCACTGTCATCTGCTCAGTGTCATCCACCTGTACTTCAAATGAAAGGGCGAAGCTGGGGGAGCTGTTTGCTCAGGGTCAAGCCATCTTTGCCCCTGACTGGCACTTTCTGTGCTGAGTTCTGCCTCTTAGTTGCCCAAAGAGACCAGCAACTGAGCTCCCAGGCCACCAGGGACAGTGCCCAGGACAGTGTTGGGCTGAGGGCCGTTCTGCTATCGGCTCCCTCCTCCCATGCCCATGTAGCTTCTTTACAAAGAGAAACACAATGGCATACCCTTAAATGTGGAAGGGAAACTTGCCGGGAGAAAGCATCTCCTTCGAGGCCTGGAAACCCACTCTGTGGATGATTGGTTTTTCGAGCATCTGAGGGTTATGAGGCTTCCTTTCTTAGGAATCAATAAAATTGGAAGGCAGTAGCATTTAATGATTAAGAGGGAAGGTTTGGATACCACGAGGACATAGGTTTGAAATTGACTGATGAAACAGTGCTTGCCAGCCTTGACCTTGGAGGAGCTGAGATGAACCTCCCTGATCCTCCCAGTGGCCTCCATTCTCTGGGAAGACCTAAAATAGCCTGGAGAGGGAATGTTATCATGACCAAGGTGCTAGTTCATGGCTTACCTCTTCTCCATCATGGGGAGAAATCCCCCCTGATCAGAGGGTCTCTTTCCAGGAGGGTCAGGTCGAGCATTCAATCAACAAACACTTCTGTCCTTTGCTTTCTTTCCAGCTATGGTTAACTTAAGCCCTGGAGACCCTCGGTGGATAGGAGCCTGGTGGCTGGGCCTGCTCATTTCCTCGGCCTCCTTGGTTGTCTCCTCTTTCCCCTTTTTTTTCTTTCCTCGAGCGATGTCCAGAGGGATGGAGGTAAGCTTCTGAGAACCCACAATTGTCCCTATTATGAGAGTTCAAAAAAGGAGGTAGGGGTAGAAGATAAACAGAGCTAAGTTGCAGCAAGTTAAGTGAATTCTGGGTGAAATCTAAACATAATGCAGGATTCCTCAAAGGCGTCGAGAGGTGAGAGTGCTGGTAATGTTCCAAAAGATGGCATCTCCTCAGTGTTCCCTCACCATGTTAGCATCTCAGGGATTGGAAGGGCTCCAGGGAATGTAGTTTGGGAAACACTGAGTTCATCTAAAGGGGGATAAAGAGGGGCGTTCCCATCGCGGAGCAGCGGAAACAAATCCGACTAGGAACCATGAGGTTGCGGGTTTGACCCCTGGCCTCGATCAGTGGGTTAAGGATCCGGTGTTGCCTTGAGCTGTGGTGTAGATCACAAATGCGGCTCGGATCTGGTGCGGCTGTGGCTGTGGCGTAGGCCGGCCAGATTAGACCCTGAGCCTGGGAACCTCCGTATGCCGCAGGTGAGTCCCTAAAAGAATGGAAGACCCCAAAATAAATAAATAATAAAGGGGGATAAAGAATTAGGAGCCAGAGTTCCCACTGTCGCACAATGGGATCAGTGACATCTCTGCAGTACTGGGACACAGGTTTGATCCCGGCCCCAGCACGGTGGGTTAAGGATCCAACCTTGCTGCAGCTATGAGGTAGTTCACAACCGTGGCTCAGATCTGATCCCTAGCCTGGGAACGCCATATGCCGTGGGGTGGTCAAAAAAGAAAGAGAATAAAAAATAAGAGCCAATAAAAGGCAAAGATGTGGCCCGGCACAGTTGACTTTTGCACTTAATGGAGCCAGTCATGTCTAATCCTAAAGGACTGAGTAAGAAGGGGATTCCTAGTGCTACAGGGTGTGAGGGTGGGCTGAGAGTGGAGCATATTGGAGCAGACTGACCTGCCATGCATCTTTCACTCATATCTATTGGAGAAAGAAATGAGGAAGAGATACAAGTGGAAAACAGGGAGGAGAAATCTGGGTGGGGACCTTGACATTAGGGTGAAGGGTCTAAAGCTTGTTCTGAGGCACTGCAGTGACTGGTGACTGCTCTAGTGGCATTGTGGCAGATAGGTCAAGGGAAAGGTTGGGGAGTCGGGAAGTCATGAGTGTAGAGATGGGGGTGCAGCTGAGGACCAGGGCGATGGCTGCCCAGTAGCTGAGCCAAGGGCAGGGGTCAATGTTCTTGGATGGGCTGCTGAGAAGGACTCAGCAGTGAGCTGGATTGGAGGAGCAGAGGGGCTAAAGTCTGTGGCAAGGTTGAGAGCCAGAGGCAGAGCTGGATGACTGACAGTGAGGCGTGTGAGATCTAGGCCCAGCTAGGTGAGGAGGCGCTCAGCTTGTCTTGGGGAAGAATTTCAGAGGTTGGCAGTACATCATGGTGGTTTGGGTTCAGGCAGATCTGAGTCTGAATCCAGCTCTGCTACTTATAAACTAGCTGAGGGATCTTAGGCAAGCAAGTTTCCTTGCTCCTAAGCTTCCTCTGCCCCCCGCCCCTTTTTGGCTGCACCCAGGCCAGGGATCAAACCTGCACCATGGCAGTAACCAGAGCCATGCAGTGACAATGCCAGGTCCTTACCCCCCTGAGCCACCAGGGAACTCCTCCTCTGCTTTAAAACATAGGAGATAGACTTCCCAGGCAGCTTAGCAGTTAAGGATCCAGTGTTGTCACTTCTGTGGTGTGGGTTTGATCCCTTGCCCAGGAACTTCCTTCACGTGCTATGGGTATGACCCGAAAATAAAAATTTTTTAATTCTTTTAAAATACCCAAGATGGAGTACCTAATCTCAGAAGCCTCCTATGAGGAAGGGACAATGCACTTGGAATGCTGGGCACTATGCCCACTGTGGAGGAAGCACTAAATGAATGGGAGCTCCTGGGTCTATTGATGAGTCCCCTGGGGATCCCAGTGGCATTGGCGCTCAGGGGGCCTTGTGTCTGTGTGGTGGCTCAGAGCTGGGGGCCCCAGGCTGCGGCTGACAAGTGCAGAAGTGGTGGGTGAGTTCATTGAGGGGGATGCACAGAGAGTGCAGGCTAAGACCAGGTCAGAGCCTGGAGCAGGACTCAAGGGGCCAAAAGGAGGCAGGCACTCCTTAGAGAAGCTCGAAAGAGAGAGCTGGAAACAGAGGTCACTGTGGACCCTAATGTCCCAGAAGCCCTCGGCTCCTGGAATCTGAGGACAGGGAAGATGTGTAGCCATGACAGACAGACAAGGGCTGAGACCCACTCAGATGCCTTTTGGCATCAGTCAACAGTGAGATGTACAATAATCTGCCCAGGGGAGGCCCTGGCACAGATGCGTTCTGGTTGGCGGCCAAAGCACCAGATCCCTGACATACAAGTGATAGTTGCTTTGGACACAGTCCCACACACACCCGGGGTGGCTGACCACTGCCCAGCCGTGAGCCACTAAGATTAGAAGGATCAGGGGCCCAAGGAAGATGGTGGCTTCAGGGAACCTGGACCATTAACCTCCACCCCCTTTGCTGCCCTCAGAGGACCCCTGCCATGGCGGACGAGGCAAGGAAGATGGAGGAGGCCAAGCCAAGGAGCTCCCTGGTGGATTTCATTAAACGTAACTGAGTGGCCCGGCGGCCCTGGGTGGGCTGGCCTGGGGCCGGGCAGTCGGGGTAGCCCAGCCCGTGTGGCATTGGGTGTGGTGAGGGGCAGTAAGAGCAGGTGGTCTAAAATGGGCCCATCCCTCATGAGGGTTTCTGCCAGGGGCCCTGCTGATGGCTACTTTACAGATACCAGGCAACCCAAATTCAGGCCGAGGCAACCCCACCCCCACTGTCTGGCCCATGTCTGCCTCCCTCCCTTCACATGTATAGTCACCCTCCGCCTGATTTCTTCCAGGCCCGTCCTCATTTCATTCAGCCCATGAGCACACGGAGGGGAGCCTGAGTGCTGTGTGTCCCCAGCTGGCCCCTGAACAGCTTGGGGCCTGGCTTCTGCCCCGGGGGGAGGAAGGGCAGCGGCCAGCGTCACAGACCCCTGTGACCACTGCCCCAAGGCCCGGCCCTGAGGGCGGTCTGTTCACAGGGTTCCCCCGCATCTTCCTGCGGCTCCTGATGAACCCGCTCTTCATGCTGGTGGTCCTGGCCCAGTGCACCTTCTCCTCTGTCATTGCCGGCCTCTCCACCTTCCTCAACAAGTTCCTCGAGAAGCAGTACGGCGCCTCGGCGGCCTATGCCAACTTCCTCATCGGTGAGTCCCCAGGGCGCTGCTGCTGCCGCCGCCAGGCTCTCCTGCCGCCCATCCAAGGACAGGCGCAGCCAGACCGGACACAGACAGGAACCAGAGGGTTCTTGCCCAAGAGAAAGAATTTTAAGGACATTTTTCCTGGTCGGCAACCTAAAATGTTCTTGGCAGTTTTCTCAGTCGCCTATCATTCCAGGCAGGAGTGGGTGGAGGCTGGGGGCTGACTTCCTCCCCTCAGAGGGGCTGAAAGCCTGACTGCCTCCCAAAGGCCCAGACATCATCAGGGGCAACAGAGGACTGAACTGGGGGTGAGACAAGATGCCTCCTGGGTTTTCCCTCCTTCTCCAAGGACTTAAAGACATTTACCTGGGTAAAGAGTATGTGGCCCAATGATTCTCAACCCCCCCTGCACTTTAGGCTCCCCTGGAGAGCTTTAACAAACACAGACACCCAGGCCCACCCTCGATCAATGAAAGCAGAATCTGTGGGTGGAGCCCAGCATCCAGCATGGGTGTGTTTTGCAACTGAGTTTGAGAAGCACTGATGTGGTCCCACTAAGTACCCAAGTGGTTTATGGGGCCCAGTTCACAGGTGAAGTGACCTTGGCCCTGTGGAGGTGGCAAGGTGGTCAGGGTGTGACCCTTGACCTTTTGTGTGGCCCTTGGCTGTGACCTCACCCCTCTAGCCTTTGGCCTCTGACTAGCACATAGGCAGGTGGCACCATCAGTGCCTGGCTAACCCCATGCAGTCATTGTAAGGTTGGACTGAGGGGCCAGGTAATGAAAGGTGCTTAATAAATGCACACAACCCACATCCCACTGGCAGTAAGAGCTCCCCTTACTCCTCCATATCAGGATAACTCTGTGATTATACCTGGTAAACAGTAAATGCTCAATTAAGGTTATCTGTGACTATTGCAGTTAAACCCAGTGACTGTCCCTTCAGGATGCCATGCCCCTTCTCTGGGGTCCAGCTCAATGTGTGGCCTGCACACACTCGGAGGCCTGTGCACCCAGACCAGCATGTCTGTCTACAGGTGCTGTGAACCTCCCGGCCGCGGCCTTGGGAATGCTATTTGGAGGAATCCTCATGAAGCGTTTCGTTTTCTCCCTGCAAACCATTCCCCGAGTGGCTGCCACCATCATCACCATCTCCATGATCCTCTGTGCCCCTCTGTTCTTCATGGGCTGCTCCACTCCCAAGGTGGCTGAGGTCTACCCCCCCAGGTAATGGGCAGGAGGGGTGAGGAAGTGCTCTTTGCTAAGGCCAGAGCCTGGATGTGGCTGCCAGACACCTTCTTACCTGCTTCCTCAACTGTCCTCTCTCCTTTGCCCTTGTTCGTCTGTTCTCTTATGTGGCAACTGAGAAAATCAGATTTTGAATAATATGTTCAATTATCAGAAGAAGTCAGGGGGTCCAAGTGGGTCCCCAGCCATCAGGGGTAGGGTTCTGTTTTTTAAGAAACACCCAAAACAAATCAGTTTGGTTTCAGGATAATCTGTAGGGGTGTGAGGCTCAGGAATCAGGAAATAAGCTATGTTTTATCATGAGCCCTGTACCGGCTAGAATTACAGAGTTTCAGTGAGCTGCCGAAGAAAGATGAGAAACGGAGATTGAAAAGATCTGGAAAAGAACAATGAACGTGATGGCAGACTTGAAAAATTAGGGCAGGTGAAGAAGAGGGCAGGTTAAGCATACCTGTCAATTTGCATAAAACCACGTGGTTTTAGGTTCTAAGTCTGGCTTCATGTTCAGGAAGGACTTTGAGGCCCGTGAGGGGAGGTGCTGAGCAAGAAGCATTTGCTTTTTTTCCTGGGAGTCACCTTTCAACACCTCTTCCTTTAGATTTTGCCCAGTGAGGTTGCAACACCTGGAGATGCCATACTTTTCAGCCTTGGTGTTTTCTCTGTCTTTCTCTTTATGTCTCTGGTGGGCATGAAGGAAGGGAATGTCACTCAGGATGGGGATCCCCCCCACCCCGGTTTATTCTGCTCTCATGACAGTGGATTGAGAGGCTGAGAAGGCTGTGCTGGGAGTTTAGCACAGGGCTTTGGCCTCAGATTGGTCCCCATTCTGGCACTGCTCTTATTCGTTGAGCAAAATCACTTAACTTCTCTAATATTCAAGCTTCCCATCCATAAAAGGAGCATCATGAATTGTAGATGTACTGTGATAACAGTGCATGAAAAGCCCTCAGGCACAGTGCCTGGCACATGAGAGATGATCCGTTACAGTTAACGTGCATTAGTATAATGATTTTAGCAAAGCTCTGAACTGTGGTTCATCCCAACCCTCCCCAAAGAAGATCATGAATATCAGATACGGAGGATGGTGAGATTGGAGAGATTAGCCAGTGAAATCCCTTGCTCAGGGGGATGGAGCGACCTGGGAAAGGGCTGTATAGACCCAGAGGCAGGGGCCATCTAGACCCTGGATTGCCTCGAGGGGCTCCGGCCTGAGCCCAGATGAAAGAGAAGGCAAGGGGACTATTGCCTGTGACTTTCCTGTAGCATTTGCCATCTCTCTCATCAGTGTTCCGATAGGTTGGTTGTCTTGACCCCTCTTGCAGTGGGAAGTTTCCCAACCAAGCCTTTCTAATGACCAGTTGGTAGGTTTGGGATCCACTGGCAGAAGAAGCAGCACTGGCCAGCTTCATGAGCACCAGCCAGCTTGAAATTCTCCGCTGGCTCCAGCAGACATAATTCAGATCCCTGGGTGGCACCAGCCCAAGACAAACAGAGCCACACAGGCACACTAGCCAGGCGGGGAACTCACGCTGGGCTGGAGTGGAGAGGTTTTCCTTTGGTCTTGCTTTGTTTGATTCCCGCTTCCTGTTTTGCTGGCAGCACATCAAGTTCTATACATCCACAGCCTCTCGCCTGCCGCAAGAACTGCTCGTGCCCAGATTCCCTCTTCCACCCGGTTTGCGGAGACAATGGGGTTGAGTACCTCTCCCCCTGCCACGCCGGCTGCAGTGACATCAATGTCAGCTCTATAGCCTCTAAGCAACTGGTAAGGGCAGAAGGAGCCCAGGGTCTCGGTGGATGGGCTCCACCCCTGTCATTCCCAGCATTCTGGACACACCTACCTTCTCTCCACCGCCTGTTCATAAGGTCAGGACCAGATGCCTGCAGACCAAAGTCAATGAAAGATTGGCCGAGGTCCAACCAACTCACGTTCCTGAGGCCTAACAATGCTCAGAGCAGCACTCCTTCCGCTGAAGCCTGCCAGTCTCACCCTGGTGGAGCCTAAAGGGCACGTCTGGGTCCTGAGCCTTGGCCATGTTGCAAAGCCACATGGATTGGCCCGGATAAATGGAGCGGGGGGCGGCCTCTGTGGTGTGGACCTGGAAGGTTAGAGCCAGAAGAGGTGATGGAGGGCATTTGGTTCAACCCCTCGTGACCCTCTTGGGTGTGGCCACACAACTGGCCTGAAGCCTGCAGCTATTTAGGGGCAGATCTGGGACTAAAACCCTGAGTCTGACTTCAGCCTGGGGTGTGTCTGTGCAAGGTCAGGTGTCTCCTGGCCACTGGCCCACATTCACCATGCTCACTTGGCTAGGTCCCGGCCAGCACTCTGAACACTACGGCTCTTGGCCATCTAGGGTCAGCCAGCAGCAAACCAACTCAAGCCATTTGTGCTGTTATTCAAAAAATACTTAGCAAACCCCAGACATAGCCATGGGTGCTGGGAATTCACCTGGGAACCCATTAGCCAAGGTCCCTGCTCTCTTGAGTTTGCATTCTACCAAAAAAATGCACAGGGAGTTTTAGAAAGTAACTCATGCCAGGAAAATTCTTAGTGGGATGGAGTGTGCCTGGGAGCTCCCTGAAAAGGTGACTTTAGAACCGAGCCACCAGAAGAAGACAACACTCTGGAGACCAGGGAGGGAAGCGACGCAGGTGAAAGAACACAAGTGCAAGACCCCAGGGCATGAATGAGCCAGAGTAGAAAAAGACCAGGGCTGGTGTGGCCGGAGGAGATTACATCTGCCTGGCCAGAGAGAAGACAGGGGCCAGGCTTAAGATTTGGATGTTCTTCTTTTCTAAGAGTACTGAGAAGTCTGTGCAGTTGCCCTGAGGATGCCCTCGGAGTAGAAAGCCTCTTATGCCTTTAAGCCTGTGCAGAGGGCACGGACAAGGCTGGCCCTCATTTACCATCATCCCCTGAGAGGACAGGGCAAGGCTGCTTCCACAGCCACCTCTGCAGGCAGAGGAGTGTGGTTCTTAGTCAGTGGGAGGACAGAGAACCTGGACAAGATGCTCCCTCCGTTGCCTTCTAGTTGGAGGAGCCTGTGGTGGTTTCTGTGGTTTTTATATCTCTATTTACTTACCTCTGACTCATCTATTTCCAGAAATAATCTTGACAAGTTTCCAGTAACAAAGCACATCAAGACCAAAACCATTAGCATACTATCAAGAAAAAAAAAGCAAATTATAAAGAAAAATATCTATGGTTTTAAAAACCCATACTGAGGGAAGTAGCAGCAGCATTGTATATAACTTAATTATGAGCTTCCCAGCAGCCCAAGTAAAGAGGGTATGTAGTTCCAGTGCCCAGTAGAAGGAAGCATATCAGCTCATTAGTTCCAATATTAGCCCTATAACTGCTTCTACACTTAAGTGATCATAGGCTGGTCCATCAGACATTGTGAGAAGGAAGGTAACATAGGCAGTGGCCAACAAAGTCAATTGTGTTGGGTCATGTGGATTCACAGACTTGACACAGAGACCTTCACCAACAGTAGGGATTCCTCTCAGGCAGAAAGTTCAGTGGATTCCACTGTGTTCCTACTGCTATATCTTCACCTTTTTTGGCCGTGCCCGTGGCATGAAGAAGTTCTGAGACCTGGGATTGAACTGATACCACAGTAGTGATCTGAGCCACAGCAGTGATGATGCTGGGTCCTTAACCACTAGGCCACCAGGGAACTCCAGATCTCCTATTTTTATCTTCCTTGAACATCCCCGCAATAAACACACAAATAGGAAAAACATCAGCCCACAAAGCCACTGCTGCTGGGCTCAAGGTAGCCTGGCCCAGAGAAGAGCCCTATCAGCTGGAATCCTACATATCTCATCCCGACCTGGGTGTAACTACAGGAGGAGCACAGCCCATGCTGGACAACTGGCTTTGGTGAAGATGGTGTCTGTTGCCCAAACCATGGTCAGAGGTGGGATCCATGGGGCACCTTGAAACCCCCATCTGGTCTCCTCTCTAGCCTCTGCATCCACCATCACCAGCTCTCCAGGGAGGGCAGAGGGGCAAGAGCTGGGGCAAGCGTTTGAAGTGTGTGGGGGGTGAAACATTAACACAGGTTTCTCCTGTTCTCCTCCCTTTCCTTCCAAGACCTACCTGAACTGCAGCTGTGTGAGTGGGGCATCGGCTTCAGCAAAGACGGGCCCGTGTCCCATCCCCTGCGCCCACTTCCTGCTCCCAGCCATCTTCCTGATCTCCTTCGTGGCCCTCATAGCCTGCGTCTCCCACAATCCACTCTATATGATGGTACTGCGGTGAGTGAGACTCTCCTTCCCCTGCTTTCCTCCTCGGCTCCCCCGCCTCTCCCAGCCCTCAGCATCCTTGGGCCATGAACGTGCAATGTTCTTGGGGTGATGCAGGAAGCTAAGACTGAGGCACCGGAGCAGAGCACTGCCTGTGCCAGGCCTGTGCGGAGCCCCTTGCTGTGGCCTCATTCCGTGTCACACGTCCCTGCCCCTCTATCCTGCACCTGCACAAGGAGGGCGGAGCTAATGTGACTGAGCTGCATGACCAAGCCAGGCTGCCTGGCTCCACGCTGCCAAGAGGCCTATAGATTCACTTATCTTTAAGTCCCAAGAGGAGGAGAATTCAGCTGGATACACAAAATTGAGGAAGGAACATGAGGAGAGTTCTCGAGACAGAATGAGGGCCACAGCAAGGATGCAAATAAGGAAAGCCAGTGTGCTTGGAGCCAGGTCAGAAGGGAAAGGTGAGTCAGGAGGGCAGAGATGTCCCACTACAGGGGCACTGAGGTGACACTGAGGTGCCCCTGAGGTTTGGACAGGGAATGAGCCTCCCTTCACCTCACTCTCTGCAAAAGAGAAAATCAGGTTTCAACCGAGTTCACATAACTCACCCCCTGCCTGCCTCCCTCCTGTCTTCACCTGCGTGCAAGCAGAGGGAAAAACACAGGATTTGGAAGCCCAGGGTCAGGGTCAAACGCCCAGCTCCACTGTGTACTGGCTGAAGGTCCTTGGGTGTTGCTGTCTTCACAGAGTCTCAGTTTCCTCTGAAAAGGGGTTAATGATACTGATGTTGAAGAACTGGTGTCAGGGGTATATGGTAAATTGCTTTGTAAATACAGGGTGCTTTGCATATTGGTTAATGATCCCTATTAACCAAATTATTATTAACAGCTAACTAGGTGCCCATGACCTATTTTCCCCAGAAGCCTAGGAGATGACGAAGGGTCTGGGATTTTATACATTTAAAGGTTAGCTTTGCCACCTACCAAGATCCTATGTCTGTTACTGTTTCACAAGGATGCTTACAGACTTCTGGGTCAAAGGCAAAGCACAGCAAGCAGTATGAGCCTCGTATTGCATCATTATCCTTGCCCACCAAGTCCTCCTGGGTGACATGGAGGGGCCCAGGTATATGTTTCACCTGCAGTGGGCGTAGGTCACAGCTGAGGAATGCTGAGCATGGGAGAGCCACTGCTTCTATAGACCAAGCCTGCTACTGGTCTAGAAGGTTTTTACCTCCTGTCTCAAGGTTGCTCGTTGCTACCACAACCCTGAGAGATAGCCCAAGACGCGAGCAGTCATAACCCTGCCTTCTCAGCATGTTCTGCAGAAATGTGTAGAGATGCTCAAAACTGACTGCCTTCCCAACACCATTGCCTCCCTCTCCTCTGCCACTTCCCATCCATGCCTTCCAACTACGTGTGCCTTCATCCAAGGCCCCCTGAGTGGAGTTCCCTGCTTGCACGCAGGTCAGCTGGGCCAGGGTGGACCCTGTAGTCCTGAGAAAGGTGTGAGAGTGGCCATGATGAAGAGAGGGAATAGGATAAGGAAATCTTCTAGGGAAATCTCTGAGCGCGAGGGAAGGGCATTCCTGTCACCTCCCAGAGGACTCCTGTCCAACCACGGGATGGGCGTCTCTAGAAAATCTCTCCCTTCCAAGGTTGGTCAGGGGCTGGCGTGAAAATGGAGAAGAGGCCCCAGTATCCCAAAAGGGTTTAAAGATAAATCCCACTGGGAGAGATGAAAGTATGGATGCTGTGTATTGTGGAGAAGGAGAGGCCTCAAGATGACTTTGTGAGTGAGCCAGGCCTTATTTGTATCAGTCCTGGCTCCCAAACAGGCATAGGCATACAGGCAGGGAGTGAAGGTTTGCTGAAAATGTGTCAGAAAAAGAGAGTGGTCAGAGAGGCAGCATTAATTCAGGGCCAAAGGGGCAGAGACCAGAAGGGGCTCAAGATCTCCATCAGAAGCCAAATCGGGGTTTCCCAGGTCCCAATTAGTTGAGAATCCAAGGGTCTGCCCAGGGATAAGGACCAAGACACAGAAGCATCTGTTAGGGATTAGACCCTTGAAGGATCTCTGGGCAACAAAGGAGCATCCGCTACATTGAGATCCAAGGCATTTTCCATGGGAGGGAATCCCAGTAGGTACCCCTCTACCCCTGTTCCATCCCTCAGATTAGCTGAAAGATGGTCGCTTTGTAGTTTGCTGGCAGAATTGTGGAAGAAAAACAAAAGGTGTGTGGAGACCTGGGGGTTGCTTCTGAGTTCCCTTCCTTACTGTCCCCTCAGCACACTCACTGGCACCCAGCCAGGAGCATGGGTGCCCAGGGCACGGGGAAGCCTGCTGCCCACCTCATGGCTCCCCACCTCATGAATGGCAGTATCTCTGCTCCACGCCCAGCTGTAAGGGCCTGGCAGTCCCTCCTCCAGACAGCCTCCCTCCTCCCTCTCTGAACTTCCTTCCTCAGCCAGGTCCCTTCCTCCTCTGGAAGGGAGAAGGGTGGAGGCAGGCCTGGCTGCATGATTTGCAGGACCCAGTGCAAAATGGAAATGCAAGGCTCCTGGTTTCAAAATCATTATGAATTTCAGGGTAGCCACAGCAGAGCCTTAAAGAAAAACACAAGGCTTTTCTGAGTGTGGGGCCCTGGCCACCTGGGTCATATGCCCAAGAAGCCAGCACCCACTAGAAGATTCTTTTAGTTGTATACCAGATCGGACAGCCCAGGGGCCCTAATCACACATTGCCTCAAGGCAGTCTTTTTTCTTTCTTTCTTTCTTTTTTTCCTTTTTTTTTCCCCCATATTTTTAGCACCACACCTGCAGCATATGGAGGTTCCCAGGCTAGGCGTTGAATCGGAGCTGTAGCTGCCAGTCACAGCCACAGCAACACTGGATCCAAGCTGCATCTGCAGCCTACACCACAGCTCAGGGCAACACCGGATCCTTAACCCACTAAGTGAGGCCAGAGATCAAACCCGCATGTTCATGGCTACTAGTTGGGTTCCTTACCGCTGAGCCATAATGGGAACTCCAGGGCTGTCTTCTATTGCTGGAAGATACCATGGGAGTTGGTCAGACCTGCTGCCGTAAACATGGCCTTCAGCATCCTCTCTGCCCCCAGACACTCTGCCCTCTACCTCTTGAAGGGGGCTCTGGGCAGCCCTGAAAATCCTAGAGACCAGTGCTTCTCAAACCTGCATGTGCGCAGAATTTCCTGGAGGGCTTCCCACAACACTGATCGCTGGGCCCCACCTCCAGAGTATGATTCTGTGTCTGAGGTGAGGCCTGAGACTGTGCATTTCTCGCAAGTTCCCAAGGGAAGCTGCTGCTCCTGGGCCAGCCGTCATGCCTTGAGAAGCACTGAGAGGAACAACAGGAGCACGGGGTCCCAGGTGAACCCGGTCAGGCCACACGAGGGCAAGTTCTGATGTGCCCTGAGGCTAGCTGCGGGAGAGAAGGGAAGTCCTCCTGCTGCTGATTTCCTGTTTGCCTTCTCAGTGTGGTGAACCAGGAGGAAAAGTCATTTGCCATCGGGGTACAGTTCTTGCTGATGCGTCTGCTGGGTAAGTGTCGGAGTGACCCCAGATGAGGGGGAACTGGAGGGCTGTGGGGTGCAGGGTGGTGACGGGGGAAGCCCTGTCTCATCTCTCTTGTAAAGAGAAGCTGCACGTCATCAACACAACCACAGACAGCAAACCCCGTATGGGTGGTTTCCCTGCCACTTGAGGTTAGGAAAGATTCTGTCTATGGCATTAATTCCAAACTGAATTATGTAAGAAAAAGGAAAAGTGGGCACAGCTTAGAATACCTAAGAGAACGCTGAAGGCAGGTATTTTTTTCATCTCTCTCTCCAAGAATTCACTGTAGGAACAAAACTTTGCATTCCTGTCCCAGCCAGAATAGCAGCGGAGCCCAGCCCTGGCTTCCCTTCCATTTTACAAAATCCACTCCTCCTGCCTCTAGTCAGCAAAGCGGGGCCCTCTGCCGGCAAACCCTGCTGTCAAGCAGCCCAGAGCCACGGAGGAAGGGACTGTGCACTGTGGTCAGAAGTGGCCTCAGGAGGGCAAGCAGCCTACGGGCAGCAGGGAACACCTGCCCTCCCCGGGCGCAGGGACATTGCAGGCCCTTTCCCAGACTGCTCACACTAGACTGTCCCTTCTGGACACCTCCAACCATTAGATGAAACACAGGACACTAATATGGAGACCCTTGCAGTGGCAGGTACATGAAGTAAAGGGACTGGTTCCAACAGAGGACAGATTTATTGAGGACCCGGGGGCACGCAGTGCAGCTGGGAATATGGTGACTGCAGTGGAAGGGCTTCAGTTGTGATCCAGCTGCGCTTTCTGACCTTAAATGCTGAAATCCCTGCAGAGCCCTCAGTGCGTTATCACCCAAGAGTCTGGGCTGCATTTCGCCCTATGGCAGCTGCCATGGTCCTGTTGGGGTGTGGGGGTGATGTCTCTCCTGGGGCCTGCCGGGCTGGAGCCTCTGCGGGGCACTCCCGCAAAGATTGGGTGAGGCCTGGGATGATGAGGACCGAACCAGCTTTTTCAGTGGGGTTTCTCAGTCTCGGTCCCAGAAGCCCCCCTTCAGACCCTGCTCCTCTGGCCTATGTTATAAGCACAGAGGACACAGGGTGCTGGGGTTACCCCACCCTGGTGACAGAGGCACGGTCGTCATCACAGTGCCATTCCTTTTATAACATATCATTTGTAACTTGCTGTGAAACCTCCCCTGGGAAGGAAGCCTCACATTCCGCCCAGCCCAACAGCAGCCAGGATGGACTCTGGAAAGCCCTGCCCTGTTTCTTCCAACCACTGTGAAAACAGCTCCTCTCTTGTGGCTTAAAGCACCTGCTCCTTTGTTTTTTTCATCTGAGTTCAGACCACTCAATGTGGGGCCGCAGATAGAAAACCCAGGCTGGAGGGATCCATTCATCACCTGAGAATGCAAGTCTACCCTGGGTAGAAAAAAAAAGGACATGGAAAATTTTAAACCACCCACTAGGACTGGGTTTGTCTGGACTTCATTTCTATTCAGGGAACATCTTTCAGGAAGGTCAGTCCTTGTGACCAGTTTCCATCCCCCGCTCACCTGGACATTCGGGAGTGAGCTGGTCTGAATAGAGAGGCAGGTTCTTGAAGATTTCCGCTTCTGGGCAGAGCTACAAGAAAATTGCCTCTTTCTTCCCTCCAGAAGCAGCTTAAGGGCCCTAAACAGACACTGGAAGGCTGTTCTCAGTGGTTCTGAGAACGGAGTGGTCTGGCCTGGGTGTGGATCTGTCCAAGCCCCTCCCCAGTCCAGCAACTGCCTAGAACTGTAGCTAAGGATACGGGGCAGGTCCACATAGTCAGCAGTCATAGGGCAGGACCCCTGCTGGACCATTTCTCGCCACTCAGCTGCCAGGAAGATCAAGGGGCTTGGGGCAGAGGCTCTGAACAGCCAGGGTGTTGGGGATGTTGTCTAAGCCAACAGGGAAGCTTGGTGTCGTGGAAGAACATGAGATTTGAACCTCTGAAAACGAGGGTTCAGAGTCCAGCCCTGACCCTTCTTGCTATGCAATGGTGAGCCAGCCAAGCCCACCTTCCTCCCCATTAAAATGAGGGCACCCACCCACCTCTGGGTGGCTGTGAGGGCGTGAAGAATTGGTGTCCTAGAGAGCTTCCAGGCCACCTCATGGAGCCCAGCACATCTCCACTTGAGGCCAGTCCCAAGTGTGGGAACTGTGTTATCTGTCCAAGCTGGCACGAGGTGACATCGTGACTCACTCTGCCCTGAAAGGATGGCTCGGCTTCCTGTTCTCTTCTAAGCCTCTAGTGAAAGGGTAATTCAGGCTCCAAGGAAGGCTCTTCTGCTTCCCCTGGTTCCGGGGGCGGGGCAAAAGCTGTTCTCATGTGTGTGGGCCGCACAGGGGCGCTGGGGAGCTCTGCTCCCCACCCTGTCGGGCACCTCTGCGGGCAGCTCCACGTGATCTGAGCTCTCTGAACTCTCTTCCTACTGATGCCAGCCTGGCTGCCATCTCCAGCCCTCTACGGCCTCACCATCGACTACTCCTGCATCCGGTGGAGCTCCCAGTGCTCGGGGAGGCGGGGGGCCTGTGCTTACTACGACAATGACGCTCTCCGAGACAGGTGAGGGCCCGCACAACAGCCAGGCCCCAGGCCCCAGCAGAGGGTGGTCATCTGCTCCAGTGGCAACTGTGGGGCTGTCAGGACTTGCAGGGGGAGGACCCGGGGGTGCAGCCATGGGCAGGGAGCGGGGCCACCAGTGACAGGCACATTGGGGCTCATAGAGAACCATCCAGGTAACAAGACCCAGCGGATGCTCTGACGTGGCTCCCATCTGTGGTCCCTGCTGGCCCTTGGGAGGGACAGCAGCAGAAAGAAGTTTGTCGGAGGGAGAGGCAGAAGCCATGGAACAGTGATGCTAGGGCAGCCTCCCCCTGCTTGGAAAGGGGTGGCCCATCGCGGCTCCTGGCAGAGGCCAAGGCCGGATGGGTCGGAGCCCAGCTGCAGTGCTACTGAATTCTGTACCCATCCAGCCTCATCCCACAGACGGAAACAGTTGGGGGAGGGGGCTGGAGGGAGCTGGAAACAGTGTGGGAGTGACATAGAGGGCTGGGGGAGGGGTGTGAGGAGGTTCCCTCTCCTTCTGGCCATGCTGTGTGGGCAGGACCCTCCAGGAAGCTGTGCTGCAGTGTGTGGGCCTCTCAGGGCGGGAGGTGGCACCCGGATAGGGAGGAGGAGCACTGGATGGGGAGTCTCAGGTCTGTTCCTGCCTACTCCCTCGGAGGTGTATAGTCCAGTGGATAAAAGGAATAAGGAAGTGGTCCCCACCCGGGGGGCCTGAGTGGTAAAGACACATGGCCTGGGCCACTGTGATGATGATGTGGGACACAGGCCACAGAGCCACTACACCCCTCACAGGTCCTGTCCTCCGCCCCACAGGTACCTGGGCCTGCAGGTGGGCTACAAGGCTCTGGGCACGCTGCTGCTCCTCTTCACCAGCTGGCGGGTGAAGAAGAACAAGGAGTACAATGTGCAGGAGAAGGCCGCCGGCCTCATCTGACCCTCGACTCAGCCACCACCCGGCCCCGAGAGCAGACCTGCTCCCACACCCGCCCATATTACTAATGTTAACACGGCATCTCCTTTTTGTTTCTTAAGTAGGAAGAAAAGCCCATCACCATTTGCCTCCCTGTCCCCTCCTCCCAGAGCCCTCCACAGACCCTTAGGGCCGGGTGGGTACAGAGCTGGAGGGTGGGATCTTCCCTGGCACATTGGGAGGGGCCCCCACAGGCCCAGGCTCATCTGGCACAGTGGGGACGCTCACGGAGGCAGCCCCTGTCCCCGAGCCCTCAGGGAGTAGTTTTCTAACTGAGGAGACCTTGGGTATCTGCCAGAGGAGAAGGGAGGGGGCTAGGGACAGAGAGCCTGGTTGCAGCCCCCTACACATCTGGGCTCGGCCCCCTCTGCGCCTCCTCTGAGCCCAGGAGGGTCTGGCTCCCTTCCCCTCCGATCCTCACTTCCTGCCCCAAGAGGCCACTTTGGGAAGTATGGCCAGCTGGTCCCCTCTCCATCACCCACACTCAGGCACCAGAGCTGGGACCAGTCCCCAGGGATGGACCGTCCCAACGCTGTTCACATGAACTCTAGACCCTTCTGGACACGGGTCTGCGCACGTTCATCTCTGTCTTTCCAGGGGCACATCTCAAACGGAGAAGGCCGTGCGGTGGTGAGGACCTGAGGCAGGCTGTGATTCCCAGCCCCCGCTTTCACCCCACAGCACGAGGGCCAGACGCCTCACCTCTCAGGGGTGGGAAGACCTCCCTTCCTGCTGCAGACACACACACACACACACACACACACACACACACACACCCCTCCACGGGCGCAGATGAGGTGGCACACACACACACACACACACACACACACCCCTCCACGGGCGCAGATGAGGTGGCTTCACACAGGCTTCCCGTCTCGCCTTTAGCCTGAACATCGCAGTGTAAAGAAGCAGTCGGGGATGTCAGCAAGACCAGTGAAGAAGCCTAGGGAATGTCCAAATCCACCAAGCCGCGCAGCCACCTGCAGCCCAGCAAGCAGAAGCTTGAGAGGTTGACGTTCCTGTTTCAAATAGACTTGAGTTCATCCACATTTTCTCAACCTCTTCTCACCATCTCCGGGGAGGTGGGCGCCTCTCCTGGGCTGGGGCTGAGAGGTGCTGCTGCTGTGCGGTGGAGGTTCAAAGACAGAAGCCAACAAAGGAGGCCTTTATCCACAAATATCTTATTTTTTGGAGACCGACTTTGTGCAAGGCAGCACTGGGGCATGGTTTTCCCCGAGCTCGCCTACCCCCGCTCCATCCACAGTAAGGACCTCTCCCAGAGTGGGGCCTGCTGGACAGTGCAAGGGATGCACAGCAAGAACCCGGACACTGTCAACGGGACCTTGACCGTCCACGCCCTACCAGACTGAGCCTGCTCCTGGCCTTTGCCAGACAAAGAGCTGACTTGCCATGTCCTCTGGAGCAGCTGAGCGCTGGCCGTGGTCACATATGGATCTCTTGAGTGCTGCTCCCTTTGGTAGACCCTTCCAGAAACCACCTCCAGAAAGGCCCCACTGCCACGAGACCAAAGTCTTTGTGAAAGCCACTGTTACAGACAGCCTGATTCCAAAGCCACTGGTTCTGTGTCCTTGGATCTCACTCAGGAAGGATGGCTCCATGCAACCTCAGGGGCAAGTTTCAGCCTTTAAAATGGTCCTGCTTAGAAAATGATTTCCTGCAACTAACCCTGGTCCTTCTTGCTGCAATTTAACCGAATTCTGAAGGCACTGTCTTCAGCTGAGCTCATGAACAATGAATGTCAACCTTCAGATTATGGAAGATGGTTGCCCTCCTAAACCTTTATTCTATTATGATATTGCTATTAATATATTATAATTTTGCTATCGATGTAACTTGGTCATGAATGTGTGTTGTCATGTATATCTGTCAGAGAGCAGGCAGAACCTGGGCCTTCAGGGCAGAGGAGGTGGCCTTGCCCCAACCTTTGGGGGCCCATGGCCATGGGGATGGCAGGTGATGCCACTCTCAACCCACCTTCCTGGTACAGGGCAGGCAGCAGGTACCTGTTATCCCTTCAGTGAAGCTCTACAGGTAACTATCAAGGTCCTATAGTGCTGGGCTCTCAGGAGGCCTGATCCCTGCCCTTGAGGTTTTGCTTTTGTGTTTTGTGTTTCTTTGCCACATGCATGGCAGGTGGAGGTTCCTGGGCCAGGGATCGAACCTGAGCCATAACACTGACGATGCTATATCCTTAACCACTAGACCACCAGGGGACTCCCCTTGAGTTTATCTGCAGAAGTGGGATTGGACACAAATAAGTCCATAACCCAGAACAGAACTAATGCCAAAATCATTACTGATCCCTTGGTCACAGCTGGTACTGCTGCTCCCACAGCAAACCTGACAGCAGGGATGATAATGGTGTCACCTTCATTTCACTTCTGGAGCAAAGCTGGACAAGCTGCCTTGAGTGTTAGACTCTCATAAATGCACATTCCCAACCCTCTCCACCCAGCCCCAGAGACAGTTTAAATGGGGATGGGGGAGGCCAGGAGTGGCATTTTTAACTGGCCCCTCGTGCAGGGCTGATGTGGATGGGTGTCAAACCCTGTGTGGTGGGTCCTCAGAGCTATGGGGCACCCACTGGTGCTTAGACCACTGAGAAGCAGACACTCAATAGGTTTCTGGTCAGTTTAAATGTGAGTGGAAGAGAACAAAGTGAATGAGATGTCCTGGGTGGCCGCAGTCAGGGGCTAGTGGGCATGGCAGGTGATGCAAGAGCCTACATTTATACTAGATCCTTACTGGTCCTGGGATGGACTTCTACCTCTGCAAGCTTGAGAGTGCAAAACATGAAACAGTCATTCCTTTACATCCGTTGTGTCTGACCTCAAGCCTCCTGCTGTGGGCTGGATGGAAATGCAACAGCAGCCAGCCTTGGGTCTGGCTCCCAGAGCCACCTGCAGGCCCTTGGGTCCTGCCATTGTGGGTCTTGGGTCCCTTCCCAGTCCGAGGCACCCTGACAGCCCTGCCTCGCCCTTGAGCCTGGAAATCCTGCAGAAGCCAGATCCCAGGACTAGAGCCACCTCCTGAGCTCCACCCAGTCCTAGGAAGCCCACCCCTCTGCTCCACTTCCTCTCTCAGTCCTTCAAGGGTGGAACAAAAAAGCCAGGAAAGGAAGGGTCTGCGGGAACCTTTATAATCCCATCCTTCCTTGAAGCTTCTTGGCACAGGAGTAGGGAAATGCAGTGAGCATTCAACACCATAGCTCCACAAAGTATCCTTTGAGCCAGCGCCCTCTGGGCTGAGCTTTCCCATAGCCCCGTGCTGGAGGCCAGACCAATCTCAGGCCCCATTTGAAAATGAGGAATCTGACCTCAAGGACGTAACCATTATGGTCAACTTTATGCAAATAACAACTGGCCAGCCCTCTCTGTCTGCTCCACCTCCCCTTCTGAGTCATTCTGAAATTGGGGGAGGCCCCTCTGTTCCCACAGAAGTTCACTGACGCAAGGAAGGGAGGCGGGGGAATCTACCAAGGGGAGTGGAGGTGGAGAGAACCAGGTAATATTTCTATTCAAATAACAAGAACATTACAACTGTTCATGTACCAGGGCTGGGTCAGCCCCATAGCAGCAGGAGTTAAAGGAGAGTCATGGAGAAAAGGGACAAAGAGGAAAAGGCGTTCAGCAGAAAAGGCCCTGAGTGAGAGAGCGGCACACAGACAGCCCTTCAAGGAGACACCCCCACCTGCTGACGGGTTAGCAGAGTCTCGCTCAGGAAGCAAAGCCAAATGGTGATTTTCTTCAATGGCTTTCAAAGATGGAGAGATATAGTTCATCTGAGACTGACTCCAGACAGTATCAAATTGATATGAAAATATTATATCACAGATTCCCAGAGAAATTGGCAGGGGCTGTGTGTGTGTGTGTGTGTGTGTGTGTGAGAGAGAGAGAGAGAGAAAGAGACAGAGCCAAAGAGGAAAAAACAAACAAAAACCCCTGTGAATCCAAGAGAGACATACCTCCTTTTACAACCATAGGAAATAAATACCTGGGAGAAATGTTTTTCTCCTGCCAACAGCACAGAATTCATCATAACCTTTCATCAGAGATTAAATATGTAAACAGGTCCTGGGCAAGCCCTTGGCAAACCGTAAGTGAGAGAAAGTTTTTCTCCCAAGACACACCCTGCCCATTTATCCACTCTCTACCCCCCTCCCTACCCCTGCAGTGTTGTTACCATGCTACGCAGGGGTCACTGCAGCTTGCTGAAGTCCCTGCGCCACCCCTGGGGCACCTGCTACAGCTTGATGACAACAACAATACCTAGAATATGCGCAGATCTTTGCAGCTCACAAAGCCATCCATTCATTTAACAAACTCTTTTAACTGGAAGCTCAGTCAGGACAGGCATGGCTGTGCTATGGTAACAAACCTCACCAGTCTGTCACATGACACAGCAGGAGTTTGTGTCTTGCTCACCTAAAGTCCACTGTGGGTCTGGGTGACTCTCTGGGGCAGTGACCTCCAAGGGGTGGCTCCATCCATCCATGTCATGATGGGCAAGGCAGGCCCAGGGAGTCCTTGAAGGCCATGCACTGATAAGCAAACGTTTTGGTCCAGAGGTAACATGCTTCCCCTCTGCTCCCAGCCCACTGGCCAGAACTAGTCGGTGTCCCTGCCGTACGGCCACAGGGATGGGGAAAGAGAAAACGTCTGTGACTTCAGAAGAGGCAGAAAACCAAAAGGGACAAGCTCAAGCCTCCTCCACCACCAGGGAGAACCTGGATGGACATAGATGTTCATCAGACACTTAAGCCAACATTGTCAGGCAGAGGAGGGGGGAGGAGCCAGGAGACGTTCTCCAAAGGAGGCAGCATCAATGCTGGGTCCCCGGAGCTGAGGAGATGATTTCCAGGCAAGGCTGAGCAGCCTGTCTGCAGTTTGCAGAGGAACAGGGAGGTGAGGGGAAGGCTGGCTCAGAGGAAGCAGAGATGGAGTAGTGGCAGAGGACACGCAGGTTCTCCTGAGATGGGAGGGACTTGCTGGTGCAAAGGGTCTTGTGGTGGAGCCAAAGAGAAGGGCCTGGAGGAGGCGGTGAGGCTGAGCCGATCCCCAGGGGAGGAATCTCACCCACAGCTTCCACCAGCCCTAAGGAAGCCAATACAACCAGTCTTACCCTCCAGATGGAGAACAGGAGGCCCCTCCCAGCTGTCATTCATTTACGTATTCACTTTGTATCTGATGACACATAAATGATGCTTACTCTTCAAGGACACATAATTAGGAGCGAGATTAAGACCTTAACGAAGTCCAAACACTGCGTGGTCATTCAGCAGAGAGGTCAGAGAAGGGGCTTGATCCATCCTCATGGAGTGGACTAGATTTCAAGGTACCCCAAAAGGTGCAGGAGAAGACATTCCAGGCAGAGGTCAGGAAGTGGGAAAATCTGTGCCAGTCCTGAGAACTCACTGGACACAGGTGGCATCAAGGAGAGCAGAGAGAATCTCTGGAGAGGCGGTCAGGTCTGGGCTTAGAGGTTCCTGGAGGCTCTGGAGGGTGGACTTACAGCAGGCTGTGATGGATGGAGCCAGCCTGGTGCTAGCTCCTAGGTCAGTGCCTGTGCCCACCTCTTTCCATCCAGGCCTGGAGGAGAGCCTCAGAACCCCAGCCAACCCATCCCAGGAAGGTCCTCCTAGCTCGGGTCCCCACCTGGACTCTGTCTGCCCTGGGAAGGGGCTTCTGGATGGGCCCTGCCATCTCTCCGGGAGTGGTCCTCTTTGTACCTCCAGCCCACACGGCCCACCCAACACATCACAGGGAGCCCCCACCTCTGGTGTTTGTTGGAACCTCCTATTTGCAGCCTCCCCCTTGACCAGAGCTCCATGAAGGCCCCTGCACAGGGTGAGGTGGAAGCCACTCTATTCCCTCCCTCCCCTCTCGCCTCCTCTCTCTCCCCATCTGTGCCCTGAAACCCCAGGCCTGGGGCTGGGAGTCAGAAAGGCTGAGTCTTGGGGCAGAATGAGGCAGCTGGTTTAAAGGAGCATCCATTCAGGCTCCCAGTGTGTTGCTCACGTCATGGTCCATCAGTATGCCTTAGCCCAGGCATCCCCTTCTACAGACACCAAATCCAAAAACGTGACCTCAGAGATCCCAGACGGGGCCCAACATTTGTTTAAGCTTTGGGCTTCTTTACACCTCACCACAGAGCTTACATAAGAGGAACCAGTGCGTCCAGATGAGACCAAAGCTCTCCCTTGCGTCCCCACTGAGAAAGACCGAGGCAGGTTTCACGCTTATCTCGTCTCGCTTCTTGACCCCAGCCACCTCTCCGTGCACAGCCAGATTCCAGAAGGATTCCTGCAGCCCAGCGTTTCTACAGCTCAGGTGTGTCGAGCACCTAACCATTGCCCTAAGAGCATCACGTGCGTTTGCACCTTTAATCGTCACCACAGCCCAGTGAGATGCAATTATCATGCCATGTCCTTATGAGGAACTTGAGGAGCGGACCGTGGTCAGGGCCTTTTTTTCTCTTTCCACCGAAGGCGGCAGTGGGCAGGCGCTGGGGTTTGCAGAGCCGCCCTCGCTGGGGCCACCGGAGCCAGGCAGAGAGGCAGATGGCCACTAGAGGGCGTCGCTCGCTGCGCTGGAGCCCTCCGGTGAGACGCTGGGGACACCACGCCCCGCCCGTCCGAGAGACATGGGGGTACCAGCCCTGCGTCCTGACTGAGCGTCAGGCCCAGGGGCGCCGGGTTACTTGGCTCTGCGCGCCTCCAGCAGGCCAGCGTCCCCTCCCCGGCACCCCCGGGGCCAGCCGGGCTCCTCTTGCCCACCCCGCTCCCAGCGTGCATCCCCGATGGCCATTCGGGAGCCCCGGGAGTCTGATCCCGCTGGCGCCTGCCCGTGGTCCCCCGCCCCGCGTGGTCTTGAGATTTCCTTCTCGCGCACCGCAGTAAAGCAACGTTTAGTCTGTTTATCTGTATTTTCAGAACCAAGGTGTCATAAACACATTAAAGAAAGAGGAAAGTAGAGAAAAGCTACCAGAAAGCACCGAGAGGGCCCGTGAGCACAGATACAGCTTCTTCCACCTTGTGGGCAGGGCGGGCACCCTAGCCCGCTGTGTGGGGTCACACTCTCCCCACATCACCGTTGCCTGGGAACCACCTTTCTGTGGCGTTCAGGTAAGCTCCCGTCCCCCCTCCCTCAGGTTCCTGGAGTACCTCTTGGGGGCTTTGCTTTGAGACAGGAGCTGGCATCAGAGAGAAACCTATGTCTGTATCAGGGCCCTTGTCCATCTTGGGGAGTGTCCAGTTGCCCATCCTGTAGCAGACTTGGGCCTCAGGAAAGAGCTGGGCACCAGGCTTGTGCCTGAACAAGACACACAGAACCTCTCCCCCCCATGGAATTGACAACTTGGGAAGGAAGACAGACATAACCAAGAAGGCACACAAACTGGATGGTTGTGATTGGCCAGTAATCAATTACAAGTTCAATAGTACCAGGGAGAAGGGCAAGCAGACAAGACAGAGGCCTGAGTAGGCATGCAGGGGGAGAAGAGGGTATGTGGTGGTATCACAAAGATGACAGAGGCCAGTTCTCCAGTGAGTGGGGATCAGGCATAGAGGAGGTGAAGTCCAGCTGAATCTTGAAGGATAGGAGTAAGTTTGTTGAATGGGTGGCCTTAGAATAAAGGTGTTCTGGGCAGAGGGAAGAGCAGTAAAGAGTCAGAGGTAACAAAGCTTGAGATGTGCTTGCCTGGAGGACAGGGGCTGGGTAGCACAGTTATAAGTGGCTGGAAGCAGAGTGTAGCGGAAGGCAGCCTTTATTGGAGGAGAGTTCTGTGTATACCTCCTTCAGTGGCTGAATGCTGCCTGTGGGTAATGGGAAGCCACTTTTTAAGAGGCAAGATGCAAGCAGATTTCTAGGTTTAAAGGCTGCTGGGCTGCATGTACACTTGGTTAAGGGACCCTGGCTGGCAAAGGCAGGTTTTTAGGAAGGAGGCCTCCTTCTTGTCTTTGTGACTGCTGGGGGCAGTGGTGCTGGAGAAGGTCAGAACTGAGATGCTGCAGTGAGGCAGGGCAGGGGGAAGGACCAATGGGCAGCAGAAGCCTCCCAGGTACCCACAGGCTCACCAGGGCCAGCTGAGCTGCCCAGAGTGCTGAGGATTAGCATGAGAGCTGCCAGGGCTTGTCCCTGCACCGAAATGTGCCTTGTTATAAAGCAGATGTTGGGAAATGGCTGTCTCTGGGCTCCACACATGGGCTCTAATTGGCCCACATGACATTTGCGCTTTTATTTTTAAATTTTTTTTAATTTTTATTTTTACTGCTGCTCCTATGGCATATGCAATTTCCCCAGCTAGGGACTGAACAGGAGCTGCAGTTACAAGCCTACAGCCACAGCCACGCCAGTTCCGAGCTTAATATGTCACCTACGCCTCTGCTTGTGGCAACACTGGATCCTTAACCCACTGAGCAAGGCCAGGCATCGAACCCTCATCCTCACAGATGCTATGTTGGGTTCTTAGCCTGCTAAGCCACAACAGGTACTCTGACATTTGTGTTTTTAAATTAGCTGCAAATATTGGGACAGTTTGAATCTTGAATTTTTTCTTGAACAAGCCAGCATTCGAGCCCCACCAAAAGGGACTGGAGCTGAGTAGAGCCCACCCTTTCAAGTGGTCCCTTTAATCTTAGGGTTGTTGTGGTCCCCAAATCACCTGTTTAGCCCCTGTGGGTGTTTAAATTTTCAGACATAGCCAGAGTCTTAAAGAGTCAATCTAAAACACTAGAAATTCAGGTAACTGTTGGAAAGGACCAGTCCAGGACTGGGGCCAGGAGAAGTGAAAGGCTGTGTTTGAGAAATAACCACCAGGTGGGTGAGTGCCAGGCGGAAGCTGTGAGGGATGGTGGTGACTGCAGGTGGCGTCCTGGGCCCTCTGGGGAAGGAAGTCCGAACTGAACTCCCAGCTCTCTCCCCAAACCGCCTTTCGCTGACTTTCCCATCTCACTTAATGGCACTCCAGCCTTCTAGCGATTTAGACCAAAAACTTGGAGATAATAGAAAATAATATATTTTTTAAAAATCAACTTTATTAACATATAATTTGCATACCACAAAAAGCATTAATTTTAAGCCTACTGACAGTTCCGTGAGTTTTGACCAGTGCATACAAGCATGCAACCACTGTTTTAATCCAGATGTGGGAATGTTTCCATGACCAGCAGAAAAGCTTTTGACACCTCTGTGCAGTCAATACTACCCTGACCTCCCTAGCCCATCCCCCCTCCTCATGCCAACCATCACTAATATGCTTTATTTCCACAGATAACTTGACCTGTTCTAGAATTTCATATAAATGGGATCACACCATACATACTCTTCTGTGTCAGGCTTCTTTGGCTTAGCATAATATTTCTGAGATTCATTCGTGTGGTTGTGAATACATAATAGTTCATTCCTTTTTATTGCTGGTTAATATTCTGCTGGATGAGTAGACTGTGATTTGTTCATTCACCTGGGCATTTAGGTTGTTTACAATTTTGTTTCCTGCTATGAACATTTGTGCACACACCTTTTTATGGATCTATGTTTTCATTTCTCTTGGGGAAAAAACCTAGGAGTAAAAATTGCTAGATCAAAGGAGATGTGTATGTGTAACTGCAAAAGAAAATGCCTGTTTCCAACGTTGAAATGGAAGTGGAAGACCCCAGTAATTATGTCCTATGTAGGGTACAAGTAGCACTAACCATAAAAAAGATGGATAAATTGAACTACAAGAAAATTAATACTTCTTTTCATCAAAGGTATCATTAAAATAATGAAACAGCAGCCACAGAGAACAGAAAGAGATTTCCAGCATGTATTGATAAAACACTTGTATCCAGAATCTGTACATAAAACTCCTATGCGTGTAAACAAGAAAAAGATGCACCGACAGAGAAAGGGGCAAAGGACTTGAACATATACTTCCCAAAAGAGGATATCCAAATGGCCAATAAATATATTAAGATGTACTTAATATCATTAGTCATTCAGGAAATAAAAATTCGAACTACAACATAATTCTACTACATCTCCACCAGAATGGCCAAAGTTAAAAAGCCTCATGAGGAGTTCCCATTGTGGCACAGTGGTTAACGAATCCGACTAGGAACCATGAGGTTGCAGGGTTGACCCCTGGCCTTGCTCAGTGGGTTAACGATCCGGCGTTGCCGTGAGCTGTGGCGTAGGTCGCAGACGCAGCTCGGATCCGGAGTTGCTGTAGCTCTGGCACAGGCTGGTGGCTACAGCTCTGATTCGACCCCAAGCCTGGGAACCTCCATGTGCCACAGGAAACGGCCCTGGAAAAGGCAAACAAACAAACAAACAAACAAAAGCCTGATGATACTAAGTGTTGACAAGAATAAAAACATGTTGCTGGCGGGAGTATAAATTGCTGTAATAATTTTGAGAGCATTTTGGCATTTCCTTCTGAAGCTGAACACATGCATATCATCTGACCCAGAATACTCGCTCCTAGGCATTTACCCGCAGAAACACTGCCTGTGTGCAATAGACATGGGCAAGATGTTTCATAACAATGTCGCTTATAATAGCCCCATATGGAAACCACACCATACACATACACAAGCACACACCTCCATATACAATACATACACGACAAATGTAGTAATCACAGCATCACGGATGAAGTGGAACACTAAAGAATTTACACTCAAAGATTCCAGAATCAGGCAAACGAAACTGCCCTGATATAAGTCAATAAAGTGGTTAGGTTTGGGAAGAAAGGAAGGCTTAGTAACTGGGAAGGGCAGGAAGAAGACAGCTGTGATTGTAACAATGTTCTACTTCTTGAACTCCTGAGGGTTCATTGTTTAGTGATAATTCCTTCAGCCCTAGTATTGTGCTTCTAGGTATTACAGTTCACAGGATAAAGTGCCAAAATGGCCTGCATGCGTCTCTGTTGGGCACCATTGTAACTGCACTATTGCCCCAGGGATGAAACACAATCATCCTTAATGCAAAACTCGCACCTAAGATTTGATTTTCCAAAGGTTTATTAAAGTAGGGGTTTTAAGTAAATTCTCATTTTATTTATTTATTTATTGCTATTTTAGGGCCACATCCACGGCATGTGGAGGTTCCAAGGCGAGGGGTCCAATCAGAGCTGTAGCCACCAGCCTATGCCACAGCCACAGCAATTGGGATCCAAGCCGCATCTGCGACTTGCACCACAGCTCACAGCAATGCCGGATCCTCAACCTACTGAGCAAGGCCAGGGATCGAAACCATGTCCTCATGGATCCTAGTTAGGTTCGTTAACCGCTAAGCCAAAAAAGGAACTCCAAGTTTTGAGTAAATTTTAGATTAAAATCAACGCTCATGGTTTCAGGAGTTCCCACTGTGGCACAATAAGGTGGGTGGCATTTTTGCAGTACCTGGTCACAGGTTCAATCCCTGGCCCGGCACAGTGGTTAAATGATCATCAGGTGTTGCTGTAAGTCGCAACTGCGGCTCAGATCTGATCCCTGCCCCAGGAACTCCATGTGCCGCAGGGTGGCCAAAAGAAAAAAAAATTCATGGTTTTATTGTATGATAACATGTTACTATCTTTTTAAATAGATGGTCCTTGTATTGAAAGTATTTCCAGTTGTAAAGGATTTTCACCAGTTTACCTTTATATTTATGATTTTTAAAAAATGAGGGCCAGGAGTTCCCATTGTGGCTCAGTGGTTAACGAACCTGACTAGCATCCATGAGGATGAGGGTTCCGTCCCTGGCCTTGCTCAGTGGGTTAAGGATCCAGCATTGCCATGAGCTGTGGTGTGGGTCGCAGACATGGCTCAGATCCCACATTGCTGTGGCTGTGGTGTAGGCCAGTGGCTACAGTTTCGATTCAGCCCCTAGCCTGGGAACCTCCATGTGCTGTGGTACGGCCCTAAAAAGACAAAAAGTAAAAAAATAAAAATAAAAATGAAGACCGATTTTATCATGTTACAAGGGACCACCTGCCCTGCCACTTACTTTAGACAGAGATGGCTTCAAGCCAAAAGTCTGACTTTTTTAACTTAATAAAGGAAAGAAGTGACTTTTTTATTCCTCGCTTTCTCAGTCTGCACTGTCTGATAGGGAAGAAAACATATTATGTGAGAAAAATAGGATTATCACTTTTAACATTCAGCATAAATTATAATAAATTTTAATCTTTATTCTTCAAAATTCATCTGGAACTTAAGATGTTCTCCTTAATAGCTCTTTACCCCCAAATATCTGCATATATTTGTTCTCTCCTGTCAGAGCACAATATTTACTTGTCAAATGGGAGCTTCATTATTAATACATAGTTTAATTCTATACTCACAAGATAAAATTTCAAGAAAAAACTTTTTTTTTTATAAAGTCCAGTCCTCTCTCCATGAATTTTCTTAACTCATTTAGTATGCTTACACACATTTTAGAATTTAAAAATCACACTCTGTGATTGCTGACGGGCAGTCCTCAGGGGCACGGAAAGGGCAGAGGGACGGAACAAAATGTTCACCAACCGTCTGGTTGTCAAGGCAATGAGTCAGGAATCTATAAATCCCTGTATTGTCTATCTGGGTACCTCTGAATCTTATGCCACGTCTTTGGATGGATAACCTCATGTGAGCCTGATTCACCCGTGCTGTGAGAGGATCTGCAGAGACACACCCTCTTCTCCCCTCCCGCCTCACTGCGGGAGTCCGTGGGGAACACCGTTCACAATTTAAAAAGGAACAGAGGAGTTCCTGTTGTGACTTAGCGGGTTAAGACCTGACAGTGTTCGTGAGGATGCGGGTTCTATTCCTGGCCTCGCTCAGTGGGTTAAGGCTCCGGCATCACCACAAGCTGTAGCATGTGTCGCAGATGGAGCTTAGATCCAGTGTTGCTGTGGCTGTGGTGTAGGCTGGCAGCTGCAGCTCCAATTGGACCCCTAGCCTGGGAACCTCCATATGCCACAGGTGTGGCCCTAAAAAAAAAAAAGCAACAGAGTTATAACCCTGTAACGGAGCTATACCACTAAGTTTCCCTTGTCTTGGTTCTGCTGACACCCATTTTGCGAAATTAAGGGCTCTGCTCTTAGCCCCTTTCCCCACCTTTCAGGAGCACTGCGTCTCCCTGAAATCCTGTTTCAGACCCATAGCACCACCTTGGGCTGAGCCTCAGTTCCTTTTTCTGTGTCAGCAAAATGTGCACAATCATGGGGATGTCTCTGAAGAGCCAGTGAGGTAGCGTGTCCCAAGCTAGCTGATGCTGTGTTGTATCCTCATTGTCACATGCATTAAAAAAGTTTCGAAGCTACTCTATTTACAAAAATACTTTTAACAATGAAATGGATATTGATTTTATCAAAGCCAAGCTAATAATAGTGTAACAATACGCATCATTTTAAGGATTACATTATTTTGAACAACTATGCTGAAAAATTAACATGATAAAATTCTTGGTCGTCATATTATTAAAAAATACAATATATACGTTGAAAATATGATTGCTTAAAACTTGAAAGTGGAAGTAAACTCATTTGGACAAAGTCAGAGTTTAACATAATCTTAAAGGGGGGTGGGGGTGGGGAAGCTCTGACCCACGTGAAATCTTTCAGGTTAACAAAAGAAAAAGGAATCTGAGTGCAGCCAAGGGGCGCTAGGAGGCCCTCTCAACCTACACATGCTGCCAGGACTTCATCAAGTTTGGGGATGTCCTGGGGTGCAAAGCAGAGGGCACACAACCAGAGAGGGGTGACGCATCCTAACACTCACACAGCAAGTGCCGCCTTTAGGTTCTGGCTCATATACTGTAGGCCCCATTGTTTCAATGTAAATGAACACCCCAGGGGGTGGGGGGGGGCAGTTAGGAAAAGGAAAGAGACTCGTGTGGTCAGAACTGACTCCTGCGAAAACAAGCCCATAGAGCCACCAACTGTGGGTGAAGGAGGCCCCTTTTGACGGATGAAGAAATTGAGACTCATAGCAGGAGGGTCAAATGAAGCTGCTTACCACGACAGACTTCTCAGGTTCAAATCAGGTGCTGGCACTGGCATGGACTAGCTCTGTGGTTGTGGACCTGGGGTCTCAGTTTCCTTATCTATCAAATAGAGGATATAAAAACACAGGAGTTTCAATTGTGGCTCAGCGGGCTAAGAACCCAGCTACTATCCATGAGATGTGGATTCAATCCCAGGCCTTGCTCAGTGGGTTAAGGATCTGGCATTGATGTGAGCTGTAGCACAGGTCACAGACATGGCTCAGATCCGGTGTTGCTGTGGCTGTGGCATAGGCCAGCAGCTGCAGTTCAGACTGGACCCCTAGCCCAGGAACTTCCATATGCTGCAGGTGCAGCCATTAAGAAAGAAAGAAAGAAAGAAAGATTGATTTTTTTTTTGTCTTTTTGCTATTTCTTGGGCCGCTCCCGCGGCATACGGGAGGTCCCAGGCTAGGGATCGAATCGGAGCTGTAGCCACCGGCCTACGCCAGAGCCACAGCAACTCGGGATCCGAGCCGCGTCTGCAACCTACACCACAGCTCACGGCAACGCCGGATCGTTAATCCACTGAGCAAGGGCAAGGACCGAACCCGCAACCTCATGGTTCCCAGTCGGATTCGTTAACCACTGCGCCACGACGGGAACTCCGGAAGATTGATTTGAAACTTCATAGTTTGAACTCTGAAGCCAGACTGCCTAGACTTAATTAATATAATCCACTGTATAATTTTGCTTATTACTTACCGTCTGGTTTTGGGGTTTTGTTTTTGTTTTTGTTGGAGGGTTTTTGGCCGTGTTCATGGCATGTGGAGGTTCCCAGGCCAGGGACCAAAACCAAGCCACAGCAATGACAACACTGGATCCCTAACCACTAGGCCACCAGGAGACTCCTTTTTACTTACATTCTGAATGCCTCAGTTAACTCATCTGTAAAATGGTTTGGGAAAGTTTTAATAATGAGGAAACTGTAAAAACAAACAAACAAAAAAACCCGAAAAACTTCTGCCTTCCTGTCCTCATGCAGGATCCCAAACAGCAAACCCTCAACAAGCACTCAGACCACCTGCGTGGGCGAATTCTCTAAGGCTTCATCCTCTAGCTGCAGAGAGACCTCAGGAAGAGAGGTCGGTGGGTGCCAGGGGAGCATTAAGGGGAGCCTGGCCTCTGCCTTGGTCTGGGGCAGTGATGGAAACCTCCCAGGTTGGGGCTTCACGATTCAGATCAGAGTAAATCCACACGTTCACAGCTTTCAGATGGAAGCCTTAATTTATACAGTGTGAGAAGAGGAAAACTTTGCTAGCTCTTTCTCAGTTGTACAATTTGTGGGAGGCTAAATGGTGGCCCCAAACATATATCCTTGCCCTGATCCCCAGAACCTGTTACTTTTTATAGCAAAGACTTTTCAGTTGTAATTAAGGATCTTCACATGGGGAGATTATCCCAGGTCACCTGGGTGGACCCTAAGGCAATCACTTGTCCTTCTAAGAGAGAGGAAGGGGAACTTCATACCTAGAAGAGGAGAAGGCAATGGACCACGGAGGCAGGAACCAGACTGCAGCGGCCAGGAGACGAGGGATGCTGGCAGCCACCGAAGGCTAGAAGAGGCAAGGAATGGATTCTCCCTACAGCCTCCAGAGGGAGCGCTCTTAATTTCAGCCCAGTGATCCTATTTCAGCCTCTAGAATTGTCAGGATAAATTTCTCTTGTTTTCTATCGGTTAGAACAAATTCTGACCAAATTTGTGGTCATTTGTTACAGTAGCCAAAGGAAGCTAGTATACCACACCTCAGCCAGAATGCTAAACTCTTAAAGAAAACTTCCTCTTGACAAAGTGTCTAAAATTTTGGTTTTCAGGTAGGCATTTCTTTTCTATATACAACTTAACACTTGTAAAGCATAATCAGCCTCCTCTCAGCTGTGGGCTGGTAGGGGATTTGCTGTGTGCACAGCACCCACCACCCCATGAAGCCCTATGCCTGGGATCTGGGCGTCCTGTCCCACCATGCCCTGCGACTTCACGATTGTCACGGAAGAGATTCTATGTTTTATTTTAAAGTCACTATGCATAAATATTCTTAGAAAAGAAAGCTTACCATTACATTTCTTATTCCCTGGAGACTACTTAGTTTACAGGCTCTCAGATTAATTATAACAAGGTCAGAGGGGACACAGTCAAGAATTGCTTGTCAAAGGGTTGTGAGCAAATTCATTTTCCTACCACAAATATAGTCTGCAAAAAATTTATAATGAGCATCTTAATAATAACACTTTTCTCTAACAAACTTACAAAATAAAACAAGCATAGCAGTTTGGATGTCTTGAGATTAAGGGTTACATTCCAAAGAGAATTAACAGTAAGCCTAGAGTTAAACTTAGGAGTTCAGCGGAAATGAATCTGACTAGCTAGCATCCATGAGGATGCAGATTTGATCCCTGGCCTCGCTCAGTGGGTTAAAGATCTGGCATTGCTGTGAACTGTGGTGAGGGTTGCAGACGCAGCTCAAATACCATGTTGTAGTGGCTGTGGCATAGGCCAACAGCTTCAGTTCCAATTCAACCTCTAGCCTGGGAATCTCCATATGCTAAGGATGGGGCCCTAGAAAAATGCCCCCCCCCCAAAAAAAGAGATGGTACAGAACATTCCTACAAATAAACTACTTAAGGTAATGATGACAAGATTTGAATAAGGAGAGAAATAATTTAAAAATGTTTTCTCTTTTATATGAAGGAAAACCAGTTTGAGTTTTGTAAAAAGAATGCATATTTATAAATTATTCAAGCACTGTGTAGAGGTTAAAAAATTCAAATGCCACTGCTCATAAATAATTAGTATTTACAGTAGGATGGTATCATTCTAGACATCTTTTCATGCACGTATTCCAGAAAAGCTAACTAGATATATTGAAATATTTTATCATTTCTCAGCCTTTTGGCTAAGAACAAGTGTAGATATACTGAAATATTTTAATAAATATGTGATTGTTTTTATACATCATTCAAAATATTATTGTACTTCAATTCATTTGTAGTTAAAACCTGAAAAAGAAATCAAAGGAACATGAAAGAATTATAAAATTTCAAATAAATGTGTATTCACCTCAAGTGAGTTTTTCTGCAAAAGATCTTTCTATAATCACAGAAAGAGATTTGGAAGATTTCTATAATTACAAAAAGAGATTTTCTTTGGAAAAAGAAATCAAAGGAACATGAAAGAATTATAAAATTTCAAATAAATGTGTATTCACCTCAAGTGAGTTTTTCTGCAAAAGATCTTTCTATAATCACAGAAAGAGATTTGGAATCTCCATTCCATTGAGATGAGAGTAATGGTTTTTATATTCCATACTTCAATGTAGGCATTATTATTTGACTCCCTGATATGAAAGCTGAGGTCATCAGATCCAGAGGCTTCCTTTCCCCTCTCTCACATCATCGTATATTGTGTTATTAATATTTTTACATACACAGCATTATATTATAATTTGTATTTATACTACAATAGTATTTATAACTATAACTTGTAAAATGTGTTGTATTATCTCATCTCATAGTTAAATGTTTCCAAGTCTTTTTTTCCTTTTTTTGGCTGTGCCATGGCATGCAGAAGTTTCCAGGCCAGGGATCGAACCTGAGCTACAGCCGTAACAATGCCAAATCCTGAAACCACTAGGTCACCAGGGAACTCATCCAGCTCTTGACACAGCTCCTCCACTCCTGAATTCTTCATTTTGAATTATAGAAATGTAACTTCAAGTAAGACCTTTACCTCTCTCTGATAACATGTATTTTCTTGAATGTTTTTATTCTCAAAAGTGCTTGTTTTCAACAATATTTCTCTTTAAACTTTTCACTCTAACTTGTAAATTATTTTTTCATGAATATTTAAAAATTTCCCAAAGCTTAGAGAGAAATTAAAAGATTTTACCCGATGTCAAATAGCCAGGATACAAAGTCAAGATGCAAACACAGGCCTAATTTCAAAGCTCATCCTGTTGTCATCTTTCCATTATCTACTGCCCTCAACCACTTACATATCATTCATTATCCACTGCTCCCACTTATGTACCCTGTCTCTATCCATCTGCTACCCTCGTCCCTCCATCAAACATCCATCTACCTATTTCTTCATCACTGCCTGCACACACATATGATGCAAACTTACGTGCATATATATGTAGCCATTTTTCTATCCAGACATTCCCCCTATTCCATCTGTCAGTCCACCCACCATCCTTCCAGCCACCTATCTATCCACTTAACCACATTCATTTGCTCCAACACCCATCTGTCTACAGGGATCCATACATAGATACATTCACTCCCCCAGACATTCATCTATTCATCTATTCACTCACAAAGCCACCCATTCAAAAATTTGTCCATTCCAGCTCCCATGGATCCTTATATTCTTTCTATTAATTCATCTGTTCATTCAATCAGTTTTTCAGTTTATCCAGTCACTGATAACTCTGAAACTCAGACCTTCCATAGAATGGGAAGAGCTCTCCTCCTAAGATTCCTTTTTCATCTCATTCCATTTCTCACTCATCAAGAAACCACAACATTTCATGAGCATAATAAGGAGGTCTGTGAGCTCCTACCCTAATTGTCCAAAATATGAAAATTTTTGCAACAGAGACTATGGATCTTACAGCATCTATTAAACACAGAGCCCTCGAATCTCCCCAATAACTGAAACTTCTAATCCAACCCACTCTTTATTGAAGAGTCATCAGCAAAGTTTACAGCAGACCATGAAGCAGAATTTTTGCCCATAGTTGGACTGCTTTAGACCTCCTCCAACATTAGCCTGATACTTTTGTTGTTGTGAGCACAACCTTTTATCAACCCACCCACCGCTTAGCCCTCTGGCCTGCCAGCCAGCCAGCACAGAATGTGACTTGCCAATTTACACATTTACTCCCCAGCCCAAATTCCAATGGAGGTTAAGCAGCCGGGAAGCACCACTTCAATGGATCGCAGTAAAAACATGATGGAAGAGAAGAACAGTTTCTTGTTCAGATGAGTGATTCACAGCTAGAATGACTGGATCAAGGTGATTCATGAAAAATACAAGCCACAACAAATCAAGAGAAAGAGCATAGAAGTAAAAATAATATTTAAATATTGTCTGGCAGGAGCTCCCATCGTGGCTCAGTGGTTAATGAACCCGACTAGTATCCATGAGGATATGGGTTCAATCCTTGGCCTTGCTCAGTGGGTTCAGGATCCTGCGTTGCCATGAGCTGTAGTGTAGGTGGCAGACATGGCTCAGATGCCTCGTTGCTGTGACTGTGGTGTAGGCCAGCTCCAATTAGATCCCTAGCCTGGGAACCTCCATATGCCACGGGTGTGGCCCTAAGAAGACAAATAATTCTCTGGCAGAGTCATTTACAAAGTCGAGATAAGGAAACTACAATCAAAACTGAAGTTGAGGAGTTCCCATTGTGGCGCAGTGGAAACGAATCAAACTAGGAATGAGGTTGCAGGTTTGGTCCCTGACCTTGCTCAGTGGGTTAAGGATCTGGCATTGTTGTGAGCTGTGGCATAGGTTGCAGACATGGCTCAGATCTGGCGTTGTTGTGGCTCTGGTGTAGGTCAGTGGCTACAGCTCTGATTAGACCCCTAGCCTGAGAGCCTCCAATATGCCGTGGGTGCGGCCCTAAAAAGCAAAATAAATAAATTTAAAAAGTTGAAAGAGAAAAGGAGAAAGAGGAAGAAGGAGGAAAAAGAAGAAGATCTTAAAAATGATGATAGGAGTTCAAGGAGAAAAGGAGGTGCAAGATAGTGAACGAGCCCTGGTTGCCTCCCAAAAAGTGAATGGTAGAGAAAGTACAGAAGTGAGATGGAGGAACTAATATAAACCCTGTGACTAACCCCTGGGAAACCAAGCTGAGTGATTAATGTGAAAAGTTAGTAGCAGTCAGTCTGAGGTGGGAAGCGCAGTGGAGAGATGCTAAGTTCTACTCATTTCTCCCTTCAGTGTTTTCCGGAAGATGCCTGTGGCTTTTGGCTCTGGAGGAAAGAATCAGCAGCAACAGCTTGGCTGCTTAGGAGTGGCAGGGGGTTATCAGAGCCACGCTGAGTTGGGATTCTGATAAAAACCAATGCAGGCTGCCCAGACGCCCAGGCATCCACTCCTTCAAACCCTCATGGGTGGCCGATGATGGTTTCAAGGACAGTGGATGATTCCACTGTCTAAAGACTTTGTCATCTGTCCGTGTTGCTTTTTTCTGAGAATCTAGAACTGCTGACCACTGAGATTTCTCTGAGAAACAGAAGAGAGAAGGCAGTTGAGTAGTGATTCTGGTTCCAGGGCTCTCCTTCCCAGGGTCATTCCCCCCTCCTCCCTTCATACAAGAGGAACAAAAACAGACCCTCATGGTATCCCATATTATTATCTGACTGGACTGCTGATAACCACAAAGGCCATGTGAGCTCACAGGCCAAAACCAGGGGAGACCTGAGGATTAAAACCACCACAACAAACTGGATGCAATGCAGACCACAGACAGATCAACTGTACAAAACAAGTCTAACAAGTACAATAAATGTAACTGATTATATTCAGAGATAGAAGGGAAAATATCAGTAAAAGGAAGAAGGAACAAGAAGCAATAAAAAAAGAACCTTGTGCTTCTTCTGATAGAAGATTAGGCGATTCATTGGGGACAGAAAAAAAAAAAAAACTAGGCACTTTTTTTTTTGGTCTTTTTGCCTTTTCTAGGGCCGCTCCTGAGGCATATGGAGGTTCCCAGGTTAGGAGTCGAATCAGAGCTGTAGCCACCGGCCTATGCCAGAGCCACAGCAATACCAGTTCTGAGTCACGTCTATGAACTACACCACAGCTCACGGCAACTGAGCAAGGCCAGGGATCAAACCCGCAACCTCATGGTTTCTAGTTGGATTCATTAACCACTGCACCACGACCGAAACTCCTAGGCACCATTTTTAAAAACATACTTGAAGATACTGAAGACAGAACAGAGTGGTAAAGAAGGCGTGGGCCTTGAGCTTGGAGAAAATGGGACTCCTGGGAGGTGTACCCAACATTTGGAGCACTTCTGCCCCGGGAGCATTTACTAATTCTGGACAAGTCATTGGAGAGCCTGAGTAGTGTTCTGGTTAGCCCCAAGGGAATGGGGTAGAAAGCTGGAGTCTAGGACCCACCAAAGGAGAGAGCCTTGTGCTGGGATAAGAACCCAAAGAAAATGCAGCCTGGTCACGGGTGTGGATGACAAGAATACCTGCTCTCACAGTGACTTCATCCCAGCTCCTAATCATCCCAGGCTCTGAAACTAGATTAAGGGGAATACTGTTTGCTAGGATTCCCTAATGCCTGGCATAAACAATCGCAAATCCTCCTTAGAGAAAGAAACCACCTTCCTGGGCCCCAAAGAAATGCAAATTAAAGCTACTGTAAGAAACCACTACAGATCCACCAGAATAGCTAAAACTAAAAAGCTGACAGTATCAAGGATGGGCAAGGATGTAAAACACTGAAACTCTCATGCAGCACTGGTGCTTGGTACAACTCCTTTGGAAAGCTGGACATATCTACTAAATCTGAAAAGAGACATACTCTATGGTGCAGCAATTTCACACTTAAGCATATAGCCAGAAGAAATATAGATTTATGTTGGTCACATATAGTCACCAAAAAGCAAATATAAGTATTTTTATAACAGCCCTATTTGTAATATCCAAATACTGAAAACAACGGAAATGTCCCTTTACAATACATTGATAAATAAATGATAAGCAATGAGATCCTGCTGTATGACACTGGGAACTATAGGTAGTCATTTATGACAAAGCATGATGGAGGATCATGTGAGAAAAAGAATATAGATAGATATGTATGTGTGACTGGGTCACTTTGCTGTATAGTACAAAATTGACAACACTGTAAACCAGTTACAATGGAAAAAATAAAAATCATTTGAAAAATAAAAAAAATAATAAATGGATATATTCACACACAGGAACACTATACAACCCTGAAAATGAATCAGCTGCTACTACATGCAACACCATGGGTGAATTTCATAAACCCAATATTTAATGAAAGAAGCCAGAGATGCAAAAGAATACATACTGTTTGACTCAACTTAATCAAGTTCGAATATGGGCAAAACCAATTTTTGCCGAAATACCTGAATAGTTCTTTCCTTTGTGGGAGCAGAGAGATGTGTGGGGAGGGGGCATGATGGAAGCTTCCAGGGTACTAATAATAGTCTTTTTCTTGATCCTCATAGTGGTTACATAGATACGTTCACTTTGCAAAAATTCATGAAGCTGCACGTTGTTGACTTTTATGCCTGCATGTTATATTTCAATAAAAATTTTAAATTAAAATATGTAGGTAAAATGTGGACTAAATATATTTTTCCCTATTCCTCCTGCTAAATAAAATTGCATACTTCAGCTATTACATACAAAACAACCATAAGAAAACTCTAAAAGGTGGAGAGAAAAAGGTAGTTGAGCTTTGGACCTCAGGACCTGAGGAATGACAACTTGATGGGTTCCCTGGGTTTTCCTTTTCCCTCATGTGTCCTAGACTTGGAGCTAAAGAAGCTAGTGACTCAAAAACACCACTAAGCACAGACAAAAATAAAGCTCCAACAAGACCTTGCTCTCTCTAGTCAATGGACTGGGAAAAGGGGCAGCCTAGCAAGTCAAAACACTTTTAGTCAAACACTGTAGAAAAAGCTGTGAGGACCCCCACTGCCACCTGCCAAGCCCAGCAAAAATCTAAGCAGTGAGTATAGACGTCTGCCATCGCCAAGGAAGACAGGAGGGCTCCAACTCTTCAGTTGGGGTGGGGGGTCAGAGAAGGCCAAGATGGGAGCTGGGCCTTTGTCCCCACTGGCCAGTACCTTGGCCTCCCATCAGCAGTGTCAATGAAGACCATATGCGGGGGTCTAGAGGACAATCCCTCCCCCACAGTAACAAGACCCAAGTGATCGCTGACAAAGGGGTGAAAATAATTTAACAGAGGAACAACAATGATGCCAAGGCAGCTGGACATCCATGGGCAAGACAGACAAAAATAAACCTCCAACCGAAGTCTCAGGGGTCATACTAATTTAACTCAAAACTGGGTCATGAACTGAAATGTAACACATAAACTTTTTAAACTTTTAGGGAAAAATATAGAAAATCTTTGGGACTTAGTGCGCAATGAAGAGTTTTTAAACATGATAGCAAAAGAACACTTTTTTTTTTTTTCTTTTTTGGCCACCCTGCCACACATGGAGTTCTCAGGCCAGGGATCAGATCAGAGGCACAGTTGCAACCCTATGCTGCAGCTGTGGCACTGACATATCTATTAACGCACTGCACCAGGCCAGGGATCAAACTTACATCCTGGCACTGCAGAGACACCACCCATCCCACTGTGCCACAGTAGGAACTCCAAAAGCACAATCCTTAAAAGAAAAAAAAAAATCAATCAGGTAGGCTTTATCAAAGTTGAAAACTTCCACTCTGCAAAAAAGGATGGAAAGACAAGCTGCAGACTGGGAAAAAACACTTGCAAGCCATATATCTGACAAAGGATTAATATCAAGAATATACAGAGAATTCTCAAAATGCAACAGTAAAGAAAAACAAAAAATCCAGGAGTTCTCATCGTGGTTCAGCGGTTAATGAATCTAACTAGCATCCATGAGGCCACAGGTTCAATACCTGGCCTTGCTCAGTGGGTTAAGGATCCGGCGTTGCGGTGAGCTGTGCTGTAGGTGGCAGACTTGGCTCAGATCCCACATTGCTGTGGCTGTGGTATAGGCTGGCAGCTGTAGCTCTGATTGGACCCCTAGCCTGGGAACCTCCATATGCTGCGGGAGTGGCCCTTAAAAAAAATTTCAATTAAAAGATGAATAAAAAGAGATACATGCACCCCACTCATTGTAGCACTATTTACAATAACCAAGACGTAGAAATAACCAAAATGTCCATCTACAGAAGAATGGATAAAGAAGATGTGGTACATATATACAATGGAATATTATCCAGCCATAAAAAGAATGAAATAATGCCATTTGTAGCAACATACATGGACCTAAAGATCATCATACTAAGTGAAGAGTAAGTCAGACAGAGAAAGACAAATATCATATGATATCACTTATGTATGGAATCTTAAAAAATAATACAAATGAACTTATATGCCAAACAGAAACAGATCTATAGGCATAGAAAACAAACATATGGAGAAAAGGGGGAAGGAATAAATTAGGATATTCACTAACAGATACAAACCACTATATACGAAATAGACAAACAACAAGGTCCTATTGTATAGCACAGGGAACTATATTGAGTACCTTGTAATAACCTATATTGGAAAAGAATCTGAAAAAGAATACATACACAAGGAGTTCCCATCATAGCTCAGTGGTTAACAAACCCGACTAGTATCCATGAGGACTCGGATTTGATCCTTGGCTTCACTCAGTGGGTTAAGGATCCAGCTGTTGCTGTGAGCTCTGGCGTAGGTTGCATATGTGGCTTGGATCCTGCATTGCTGTGGCTATGGCGTAGGCTGGCAGCTGTAGCTTCAGTTCAACTCCTAGCCTGGGAACTTCCATATGCCACAGGTGTGGCCTTAAAAATAAATAAATAAATAAATAAATAAGCAAAATAAAAAATGAACAAAAGACATGAATGGATTATTTCACCAAAGAGCATATACAGATGACAAATAAGCACATGAAAAGATGCTCAACATCATTCACCATTAGGGAAATGCAGATTAAAACCACAGTGAGATATCTTGACAGGCATCTCAGAATGGCCTAAAAAATAAATAGTGACAAAAACAAATGCTGGCGAGGATGTGGAAAGACCAGATCCCTCAAATGATGCTGGTAGGAGTATAAAGTGGTGTCGACTGGAAAACAGTTTGGTGGTTCCTTAAAGAAAACAAAACAAAAAAACATATATCTATGAACATGCAACTACCATATGATCCAGCAACTGCCCTCCTTGGCATTTATCCCAGAGGAATAAAAACTTCTGTCCACACAAAAACCTGTACACGAATGTTCATAGCAGCTGTATTTGTAATGGCCCCAAACTGGAAATAACCCAGGTGCCCTTCAGTAGGTGAAGGTAAATGAACGTGGTAATCCCTACTATGGAACACTAGGCAGCAGGAAAAGGGAGCTGACTGTTGATAAACACAACCTGGGTGAATCTCCACTGAATTCAGCTGAGTGAAAAATGCCAATCCCGGAGTTCCCGTTGTGGCACAGCGGAAATGAATCCAACTAGGATTCATATGGTTTCAGGTTTAATCCCAGGCCTCGCTCAGTGGGTTAAGGATCCAGCATTGCCGTGAGCTGTGGTGTAGGTCGCAGATGCGGCTGAGATCTGGCATTGCTGTGGCTGTGGCATAGGCCGGCAGCTGCAGCTCCCACTGGACCCCTAGCCTGGGAACCTCCATATGCTGCAGATGTGGCCCTAAAAAAAACAAAAAAAAAAGGGAAAAGAAAAAAGAAAAATGCCAATCCCAATTACTGTATGATTTCACTTACATAACATTCTTAAAATAACAAAACTGTCGAGATAAAGAACTGTTTAATGGTTACCAGAGGTCAGGAAAGGGGCAGGACAGGAGCAAGTGGGTGTGGCTATAGAAGTATCTCAAGTGGGACCCTTGTGGGGATAGAAATATTCTGCACCTCCTCTGTGCCAATGTAGAGACCTTGGTTCTGATATGGTACTATACTTTGGCAAGATGTTACTACTGAGAGAATCTGGATAAATGTTCCACAGGCTCTGTCTTGTTTCTTACAACTACTTGTGAATCTATAATGACCTCAAAATCAAAGATTTAATTAAAAGTGCATGTAATAATATGTATAACTGAATTCACATGTTGTACATGTGAAACTTTGTAATTCAACTGTATTTCAACTTTTAAAAGGTTTTTCAGGGGTTCCCATTGTGGTTCAGCAAGTAAAGAACCTGCCTATCTATGAGGATGCAGGTTCCATCCCTAGTCTCGCTCAGTGGGTTAAGGATCCAATGTTGCCACAAGCTGTGGCACAGAGATATGAGTTGCTGTGGCTGTGGTGAGTGCTGGCAGCTGCAGCTCCAATTTGACCCCTAGCCCAGGAACTTCCATATGCAGCAGGTGCTGCCCTGAAAATGAAAAGAAAAAAAAAAAAAAAAAGCTTTTAAAAAGTGCACATAGGCTGGTCCGAACGTAGTGAGCTATCCCAAGTGATTGTTCACAGTCGGTTACAGGTGGAACTCCTCATTCTATTTATTCCCTCCTTCTCACTACTGCACTTGACTAACAAAACTAATCAAACTCAAAATCTTTTACACAGCAAAGGAAACCATTAAAAAACCAAAAAGACAACCCAGAGAATGGGTGAAAATCTTTGCCGATGATGCAACAGACAAGAGCCTAATCTCCAAAATATACAAACAACTTATGCAACTCAACAACAAAAAACAACAACCCAATTGAAAATGGGCAGAAAACCTAAATAGACATTTCTCCAAAGAAGACATATGGATGGCCAACAGGCATATGAAAAAGTGCTCAATTTCACTAATTATTAGAGAAATGCTAATCAAAACTACAGTGAGGTACCACCTTGCACATGTCAGAATGGCCATCATTAACAAGATGACAAATAATAAATGCTGGAGAGGGTGTGGAGAAAAAGGTACCCTTCTCCGCTGTTAGTGGGAATGTAAATTGGTATAACCACTATGGAAAACAGTATGGAGGTACCTCAGGAAGCTAAATATAGAACTACCATATGATCCAGCAATCCCACTGCTGGGCATACATCCAGTCAAAAGTTTCATTGAAAAAGATACATGCACCCTTATGTTCATTGCAGCACGATTCGCAATAGCCAATACATGGAAACAAGCTAAATGTCCATCGACAGATGAATGGAGTAAGAAGATGTGGTACATATATACAATGGAATATTACTCAGCTACAAAAAAGACAAAACAATGCCATTTACAGCAACATGGATGGAGCTAGAGACTCTCTTATGAAGTGAAGTAAGTCAGAAAGAAAAAAACATACCATATGATATCACTTATTTGTGGAATCTAAAATATAGAACAGATGATCCTACCTATAAACAACAAAGAGGAGTTCCCACTGTGGCTCAGCAGAAATGAATCTGACTAGGAACCATGAGGTTGCGGTTTTTATCCCTGGCCTTGCTCGTGGGTCGGGGATCCGGCATTTTGGTGAGCTGTGGTGTAGGTCCTAGATGTGGCTCAGATCCTGCATTGCTGTGGCTCTGGCATAGGCTGGCAGCTATATAGCTCCAATTCGACCCCTAGCCTGGGAACCTCCAGATCCATGGGTTTGGCCCTTAAAAAGAATCAACAAATAAAGTAAAATAAAGTAAAAAATAAAAACAACAAACAAAAAAAACTAGAAAGAGAGCATGGCCAAGAAGAGCAGATTTGAGGTTCCAGGGTGGGGGGAAAGGGGAGGGAGTGAAAGGGATGGGCATTTTGGGGGTTTATGAGGATGCAAACTGTTTCATCTGGAGTGGATGGGCAATGGGATCCGACTGTACAGCGTAGGGAAATGTTTGTGATTGGGTCACTTTGTTGTACAACAGAACTTGATGATACATTGTAAATCAACTATATTTTAATAATAATAATAACAATGAAAATTTTAAAAATAACTAATAAAGATAAATAAACACATAAAATAAGGAATTTTTTTAAAGGAGCACATAATAGCAAAGAGCTGAGAATAACCAAGACTTTCTTGAAGAAAGTAAAAAACATAGATGAAGGTATAGAACTACAGGAGTTGAGGACTATTTTTTTATGTGGAAGTCCCTGGGCCGGGGATCCAACCTGCACCAGGGTAGCAACCCAGAGACCTTGGTCACTAGGCCACCAGAGAACCGTGAGCTGAGTACTATCGCTGGAAAACGGTTAGGCATAAGATTAAATGTATTTACTTGATTCCATTCCTTTTTTTTATCTACTCAATACATAGCTTGGAAAAATTTCACACATAAGGAGTGTTCATAGCAGCAGTATCTGAAGTAGCAGAAGGCAAACTGGGTGCGTTCTCCAATGTTAATTTCCTGGTTTTACTAATGTACTATGGCTATGTAAAATATTATCACTGTGAATCTAAAAGTATTTCACATTTTTAAACCGGACACATTATACTGATTTTAAAATTGGAGTGTACAATGGAATATGAAATCACAGTGGAAAGAACTGCACTATACGCATCAACAGATGAATCTCAGGAACATGATGTTAAGAAAAATGCAAGTCATTGAAGAACACACATCATTCGATACCATATATAAAGTTCAAAAGATGATGGAGTTCCCTTCTGGCACAGCGGGTTAAGGATCCGGCATTGGCACTGCAGCTGCTGGGGTCGCCATTGTGGCTCAGGTTCAATCTCTAGCCTGGGAACTTCCATATGCTGCAGGTGCAGCCAAATAAACAAACAAAATAGATGCAAACGAAGCAAAGTATTGTTGAAGGACACATCTAAATGTGATAAAACTCAAAGAAAAGCCAGCTAGGGTTCTAGATTTCTGTGTTGGGGAGAGAGGAAGGGAAGCGGGTGCAGAGAAAGGAAATAACTGAGGCCTGAAAATATTGCAATGCTTGCTCCAGCTGGGTGGAGGATAAATGAGCATTCCTAATGGTAAGTGCTGTTTATAATTTACATGTACATTCCTCAATAGGAAGCTTTACACAACTAAAAAAAAAAGGAACACCAAGATGTCACGTGGAAGAAACTTGTTTCAGTGGGGTTGCCATACTGAGGACCACATATTTTTTTCTTCTTTCTTTCTTTTTTGGCCACCTGGAGAAAGCCTATCTTCAGGGCAGGTTCAGGACAAGACCTCAAATGAGGAGAGAGAGACAACGATAAAAAGTGAGAAAGGAGAGGGAGCGGATAGCACGATGAGCACATTCTATGAGCAATGTCTGCTCCGGCTACCTGAGCCAGCCCATGTCCTGTTGATTAAAGTAGTTGGAGTCTGGATTCTGTCACTTGAACTGGAAGAATCTTAACAGAGTTCCACAAGGCATCCTGGCCCACAGTCGACTGGAGCTGGTAAGCACATAGGCTGGTACAGAAGCTTAGAGATGCCCAGAGGGGCCCCAGTCCCATCCTTCCCTCCCCTACTAACATGCCTTCTGGACCCGGTGGTCAGGGAAGGCACAGCACCTGCCCAGGCTTACCTAAAAGATGGGACTTTTCCTGTTGTGCTTTGCCTTGCTGCAGATTATTTCCTCAGGACAAATGAGAGGGTGTGGGAAGACAGCACCAGATGCTGGGAGAAGGTGAGGGCTGGGGGAATTGGGTGCCTGATTGGGTGCCTCCCCTGCCCCTCCCATGGGGTGACCACTCGCAGAGGCAAGAAGGGCTGTGGCTTGGGAGTCTCCTCCTTCTAGAGCTTCCTTCAGCCCCATGCTGGGTGCCATCTCCTGAGAGAGCAAAACCCCAGAGCAGAAGTGGGGTGGGAATTTGGAAGGTGACTCTGAGTCTGATGTTAGCATCACAGGGGAGATAACCCAGAGTGACGCCCTCCAATCTCTGGGACTTCAAATCGAAGGCCACTATGAGGAGAGGAACAGTTGTGCTTTTTTTCCCCAGTGGGGAAAAGATGGATTTTTAAAATTTTTTTATTAAAATTGTTTTATAGAATGAAAGATTTTTAAAAATTCTATAGTGCTTTACAAGTTTCAAAAGTTTCATAAGATGATTTCATATAATTCCATAATAACCCTTTTTATCCTCCTACCTCTATACTGCCCCACCCCCTTCCATTTCCTCACTGGTAGCCTCTAGTTTGTTCTCTACATCTGTGAATTGCTTCTTTTTTGTTTTATTCACGTTTGCTGTATTTTTTAGATTTCGCATATAAGTGATATTACACAGCATTTGTCTTTGTCTGACTTCTTTCACTTAGCATAATGCCCTCCAAGTCCATCTATATTGTTGCAAATGGAAAAATTTCATTTTTTTTAAGGCTGAGTAGTATTGCATTGTTTATATAAACACCATGTCTTTTTTATCCATTCATTTGTTGATGGACACTTAGGTTGCCTCCATGTCTTGGCAATTGTAAATAATGTCCCTATGAATATTAGGATGCACTGTCTTTTTTGAACTTTTCTGGGGGGAGAAAGGGGTATATACCCAGGAGTGGAATTGCTAGGTTATATGGCAGTTCTATTTCTAGTTTTTTGAGGAAACTCCATACCATTTTCCACAGTGGCTCTACCAGTATACATTCTCAGCAATAGTGTATGAGGGTTCACTTTTCTCCACATCCTCGCCAACATTCATTATTTCTATTCTTTTTGGTGACAGCCATTCTGACAGGTATAAGATAATATCTCATTGTGATTTTGATTTGCATTTTCCTGATGATTAGTGAAGTTGAGCATCTTTTCATGTGCCTCTTTGCCATCTGCATTTCTTCTTAAAAATGTCTGTTCAATTCTTCAGCCCATTTTTAAATTGGGTTGTTTGTTTTTTGATGTTGACTTGTATGTATATGAGCTGTTTATACATGTTGAATATTAACCTCTTATTGGTTATATCATTTGCAAATATCTTCTCCCATTCAGTAGGTTGTCTTTTCATTTTGTCAGTGGTTTCCTTTGTTATGCAAAAGATTTTAATTTAATTAGGTCCCATTTGTTTATTTTTTTCTTTTGTTTGCTTTAGGAGATGGATTCATAAAAATATTGCTGTGATTTATGTCAAAGAGTGATCTGCCTATGTTTTTCTCTTGGAGTTTCATAGTATTCAATCTTACACTTAGGTCTTTAATCTATTTTGAGTTTTTTTGGATATGGTGTTTGAGAAGGTTCTAATTCATTCTTTTACAGCTAGCTGTCCAGCTTTCCCAGCACCACTTATTGACGGGAAGAAGACAAGGATGTCCACTCTTGCCATTTCAACATATTTTGGAAGTTCAGCCACAGCAATCAGACACAAAGAAGTAAAACTGTTATGTTTTCAGATGATATGATAACATTCATAGAAAATCCTAAAGACACCACCAGAAACGCACTAGAGCTCATCAATGAATTTGGTAAAGTTGCAGGATACGAAATTAATATATGGAAATCTGTTGCATTTCTATACACTACCAGGAACTATCAGAAAAAGAAATTAAGGAAACATTTCCATTTACCATCACATCAAAAAGAATAAAATGCCTAGAAATAAACCTACCTAATGAGGTTAAAGGCCTGTACTCAGAATACTACAAGACACAGATGCTAGAAACTGAAGACAACAAATGGAAAGATATACCTTATTCTTGGATTGGAAGAATTAATATTGTTAAAATGACCATACTATCCAAAGCAATCTACAAGTTCAATACAATCTCTATCAAAATACCAATGGCACTTTTCACAGAACTATAATAAATTATTTCAAAATTTGTATGGAAACCCAAAAGACCCTAAATAGCCAAAATAGTCTTGAGAAAGAAGAAGAGAGCTGTAGAAATCATACTCCTTGACTTCAGACTATATCTCAAAGTTAGAGTAATCAGAGCAGTATGGTCCTGGCACAGAAACAAACACATAGATCAATGGAACAGAATAGAGAGCCTAGAAATAAACCCATACACTTATGATCAATTAATCTATGACAAAGTAGGCAAAATTACACAATGGAGAAAAGGCAATATCTTCTTAAGTGAAACAGTTGTTCTGATTTGGATTCTTGACATTCATTCAAACATTCAACATGCTAGGTCCTTGGGATTCAGTAGTCGAGCCACAACTGCTACTCTCATGGAACTCAATATTTTTAATTAAGTTTTTAATAACCATGAAACTCATGGTTTTTAATAGCAGTGAAAGAGATACTCTGGGTAAACAAACCAGGGATCCAGACAGGGAGACATCCCAGGCAAGCCATGTAAGTCAAAAAAAGGGCAACAAATATCCCCTGGAAATCTCTAGAGATGAAGGCTGCTTCTCAATTTTCTCTATGTGTAAAACACACACACGCACCTTGTTCCCAAATATTTGGATTATAATTCCAAATAAGTGTTCATTGAACAGACCTAAAAGAATAGACCACGTGGTGGCAGAGCAGTAAGAGGCAGCTTTGTAAAATCTCAACTAACCAGAATACTAGGACGGGGCTGGGGGTGCTTCTAACTCCTGGCATCCACTCCTAGTTGTCACCCACTCATCAGAAACAAATGATCTGGACAGGTCTTCCTCCTGTCCTCCTGGAAATCATTGTCCTGATACACTTCGTTGCCAGAGCAAGGAGTGGCATTGACAGCCCGGTGACTCCAGGGTACCAGGGCATCGTCCTGGAGATGGCCGTCCTGACATTCAGAGCCTCGCTGCTCTGTCTCTACTAAGTGGCAGCAGGTTTAGGAAAAAATGATCTTTAGGAGCGGTAGGTTTGAGGTAGGTGCGCTCTTTACTGGCGTCTACTCTTTCGCGGGCCACGTCTGCCCGAACACCCGTGACCCCACAGAGGCCCCTAAGAGGAGGGATCTGGCCCTAGAGAGGGGAGGGAGGGCCGGAGATGCACAAGATGACAGTAAAGCCCATCTGCGCCCACATGGCCCACCACACCCTGGCTCACCCCCTACTCCCTTTCTTTCGCCCTCTCGATGGCTGCGCTGAGTGTATCGGTGTCGCAGGAGGTGGAAGAAGGGACTAGCATCTAGGTTTAAAAGACCAGAAACAAATGTCCCTTGACAATTTCACGTCATTTTCTGGATTCAAAGGAGAGGTAGAGTGGGGAAGACAAACGTAGTGGGGCAACCAGAGAGGGCCCATTTCGGGGGCCTCACGGACTCACTGCGAGGCGGTTCTCTCACGCCCGGGTGACGGTTCCGGGTAGGTGGGTGGGCGGAGGCCCCCCAGCCCCGCAGCGCCGCGAGCCCCGCATGACATCAGAGGCTGGGGAGCGCGCAGAGCGCAGGCGCGGACAGAGGAGAGAGGCGGGAGGGGGAGCCGACTGGTGCGGCTCGGGAGAGCGCTCCTCCGCCCCGCGCGCCTTCCCTGCGCCCCGGCTCGCCTGCGCCTCACTGTCCGCGCAGCGCCTCGGGCGTCCAGAGCGCGCCCCTCGCACCGCATCAAGCGCCGCCCGCGGCAGCCCAGCCCCAGCCTTCTTCCTCCTCCTCCTTTTTCTCCTCCTCCTCCTCCTCCGCCGCCGGACACGCAGCCGCAGGCCGGGGCCGGGACGCAGCTGGGGAGACAGGGACGCGCGCAGCCAGCCCTTCCCCCTCCGGCTCCCGCACCGCCGGCCGCCTCCCCTCGCCCTCCTCCTCTCCCCTCCCTGCTCCTTCGCTTCTCCTCCTCTTCCTCTCCTAGCCCAGACTGCCAGCACCATGTCCGCAGGGGGAGATTTTGGGAACCCACTGAGAAAATTCAAGTTGGTGTTCCTAGGGGAGCAGAGCGGTAAGTGCCCTGCTTATTCTCTTGGCTTGGCGCCCAGTCGACCCCCACCGCCAAATCATCCACCCTACTGGGACCCCGGCCCCGGCTGGGAAAGGGCCCTCCATGCCGGGGTGGAGGCAAGGGATGGGGATGGGGAAGTACTGGCCGGCTCGGGTGGGGCTGGGCAGAGGAGGGAACTAGGGTAAGGACCGAGGAGGCGCTGGGCCAGAGATGGGGGCGAGGATGGGATCTGGGGTGGGGGCTTGGGGTGCGGGTGCAGGTGCGGCGCGGCGGGGAGGCGGGAGGGCGGCGGCTCGCTCGGCGGCGCCGGCCGAGGCGTGAAGGCTCCGGGCTCGCTGGCTCGCTCGCACTGCGGCACCGGCTGCGGGCGACGGCGCAGGTGGCGGGGCGCCGGCGAGGGGCGCGGGGAGGACGGGCGCCCCTCTTTGGAGAACGAGACTGGGCTGGCGTCTGCCCGCTCCCCACCCCGCGGCACCAGAGGGGTTCCCTGAGGCCTTTGCCCTGCAACGGTAATTACAGGCACGTCCAGGCCCGGGGGCAGACCGCTGCAGGGGAAAGACGGATACTGTCCCTTCTGGAAAGAGCGGATGCAGGTGGTGGGGGAACAGGGCGCCTGCCTCCCCTGGCTTACGTCCGACTGGGCACAGAAGGTTCTAGACCCGCTGCCCTTCGCCAGTGTGTGTTAGACTCTTTGGGGCTCAGGGATTTGGGCGATGACAGCAAGGGTCCCCAGTGCGAGGCAGATTTGCCGGATGGTAAGGGGGGCGCCTCTCACCTAGAGCTGTGAAGCCCAGTGCCGGGCAAAGAAAGGACCAGACGACACGCCCTGCCTGGCTTCCCAGCACCCCTCCCCAGAGCGTTGGCGGCGGCTCCTTCCCACCCCCACCTCCCAGCTCACCGCCCTTCTTGGGGGAGGGGAGGTCACCGTGGCGGCGGGCCAGGGGCTGGGGGAGGGGGAGACAAACAGCTTCCGTGCTGCCCAGCAGCCTCCCAGGGGAGAGCATCTCTGAAACCCAGGTTAGTCCCAAGGTGGGAAGATCTGATTGAGGAGCCTGGAGCCTCTGACACTTGTAGAAGGAGTGGTTCTTAGAGCATCCCTGCAAAGGCCTTTCACCTGGAGCTGCAGGGAGACAAACTGGGCCCTGACCAGCTCTGCTCTGGGAGAAGCTGTCGTGGGGGCAGAACCCCCAGCTCTACCAGTCGCGTTCACCTGGTTTGATGCCTGTCAGCACCCAAGACACACACAACCTTGGGAGGACCTGATGGGCTCTGGGAACAGCGCTACTGTGATGGGTGAACATGAGGGTTGTTGAGGTCACATGGCAGTCTCCTGCCTGGTGCTGCTCATTACTCGGAATGGAGGGATGATCAGAGAAGGGTGTAAGAAGGTGGTCAAGCTTTGACATGGATTTGGGGGCCAGGCTGGGCATTTCAGAACGATCTCAACTCAACCAGCCAGCTCTGTGTCCTGGACTCTGTGTTTCTGATCTTTACAGTAGATTCCAGTTTCTAACTTTTCTTTGTTTCTAAAGGGATTTGCGGGGAGGGGTGGTCTTAGCATCCCATTGCTAGTTTTACTGGGCCTGGAGCCCTGGGAGTTGAATTCTTAGCTGTGTTCCCATGAGCGAATTTCCAGGTCTCTCTGAATCTTAGATCTGTCTCTGTAAGATGGTTGCCTGAGGGTAGTTCTCTTACCCGTTCATGTTTCCCTAATGCCTCTGGACTGTGGGAGATTCTCAACAAACACTCGTTTATTCCAAGAACATGCTTCAGTTGATGAGAACAATGTCTCTGGTGTGTTTGAAGGAAGAATCCCTGATGGGCTGAGACCCCTTCTGAGCACTACAAACCCCCTTTGCACCTAAAAATCACAGAAATGAGAGCTGAAGGCTTCAGAGCATGAGCCGCACCTCCCAGCATGTTTATATGGGATGTTTGATCCCAGGAATGGGCTGTGGACCCAGGGTCCTATGGTGAGTTGTGAAAACTTCAGGGACTGAAACCCCTGTCTCCTGTTCCCAGTCACTAAAATGTCATTGGGAAATAAGGTCACCTTGAATTGAGGAAGCCAAGCTTTGGGGAGCTTTCTGAAGAAGGGTGAGGGTTGTCGTTATCGGGCCAGGCTTGTGGCTGGGCTGGGTGACCTGGTGGGGATGCCAGGCTCGTTGGTTGAGAGCATGGTTTCTGGGCCCTTGAACATGGTCATTAGGGAAAAGGCACTGCTATCAGTGAGACTGGCTATTAGCCACTCTGGTTCCTTCTGGCAGGGAACCCTAGGGTCCTGAAAAGTCTCCTCCCACTTTGTTGTGTCATTAGTGGGTTGGGTCCCTGAGTTAGGTAAGGGACCTGTGCATCCCTGAGTCTGGTGGAACTGGGGCATTGCCATGCCTTCCATCTTGCCTGCTTGCACTTTTACATGGGTTGATCCTTTGTCTCACATCCTCTGCAGCCTCTGTGGTAGAAGGAGCTGCTGAAGTCTGGCCCTCACCCCCACCCTGGCTCTCCCTCCCTGTGTGACCTCAGAGGTCTCTTCCCTTCTGTACATGGGCAGCTTGGGTCTGCTGAGCACAACAGAGACTTCTAGAACAACATGGGCTGAGTCCCCTGGAAAGGGGCCAGGGGAAAAGGGCTGGAGGACTATGGCCTTCTCTCGTTCACCCACTGTGCCTGGCAGTGGGTGGGGACAGCTGGACCCCAGAGAGGAGTGCCTGGCCTGGAGCCCAGTGATGAAGAGGGTGCCTTCGGAGATATTGGAGACCAGGTTTGGGTGGGAAGCCTCAAGGAGCCACTCAGGAGAGAAGATATCTATCCAGGAGAGAGCGCCTCTTCCCAGCTGCAGAAGGAATGCTGGGCCCTGGAGCATGGCATACAGGCTGGCTGACAGTGTCAGCCTGGCAGGGCGAGGGTGTGTGGGAGAGAGCTGGGGCCTCAGGATGAAGGGTTTCCTTGCAGAAGGAAGGCTCGACAATCCTCTCTAGGCCTGCTGGCTGTCCCCTGTGCTGATGGCAGTTGTAGAGGACAGAGGGAGAGGGTGATGCACACCAGTCCTGACTTGGGCACTTGGTGGCATCCAGAGAAGGCAGGCATGAGCAGGTATGAGCTGATGGGTGTCTGAGGAGGGATGCAGCCTGCGGGACACACTCTCCTCCTGAGTTCTGATGACATCTGTGGGGCTCTGGCTTCGCTCTGGACTGTGTGTGTGTGTGTGTGTGTGTGTGTGTGGTGGGGAGGAAAGAGTGAGCCGTATCTGCCGTGCTCTGGCCTCTGCCCCGTTCCCTTCCTGAGACTCCTCCAGCCGAAGCAGGCAGATTGATGGACGCAAGTTCAATTGACTTCCCCAGGCTGAGGCCAACAGGCCAGCTTCTCCTTCTGACCGGCCACCTCCCTGTCCCCGCCCCCTCTGCCCCCGCACCCTGGCAGCTGTGCTGCTGGAGGTGCCTTCATGTCGAGCACAGCATCAGTGGCATCCCTGGACTTGTGCAGCACAGTGACCCTGCAGGCAGCGTTGGTTGTTTAGTCATTTGTTTAACCATCCCACTCTCTTTCTCCCATCCCCCTCCCTCCCTTCCTCCTCCCAGCATCCATTTATTCATTCAATCAGATCTCTGTGTGTATCCCTGCCTCATGGAACTTATGGTCCACTGGGGAGCACAGACATCTGCGACTGTAATTACAGTAAAGGTCTGTAAGAGCTGAGACAGGGAGGAGCAGCTGCTGTAAGTGCATAGCAGGGCATCCTACCACCTTGGGGGCAGGTGTCAGAGGTGCCCTCTAAAGGCTTCAGAGCAGGAGACGCTTCCATAGGCAGCACGCTGGTACGGCCTCTTTAGTCCGAGTGCAGGAGGCAGGTCTTGCAAGGGGCCTACCCTCTCCAGGGAGCTTTGTGGTTCTCCCCGCTTTGTAGAAAAAGCATATGGGGTGGGGAGCAGGAGGAAGATGGTGACCTGCAGGCATCTGGTTTGCTGCTGACAAGGAAGGGGCTGGCCCTCCGCTTTCACTGCCTTGCTTTCCTGACCCTCCCCACCCACAGCCGGGCCCAGCCTGAGCCCTGCCTTCCCACCATGCACACTGCCATGGCCACACAGGGAGCCCACCGCTGGCTTGGTGGTTACGCCTGAGGCCCAGGCCAGAAGTTTGCTCCTCTCACCGCCTCCCAGGCCTGCTGGCCCCGCTGTGCCCAGCCCACCTGGGCACTCCCCTTGGGCCGAGTTGTTTTCTCCTGAGCATTTTTAAAAATAATCACGGGGGAGTTCCCGTTGCTGCTCAGTGGGTTAAGAACCTGACCAGTGTACAAAAGGATGCAGGTTCGATCCCTGGCCTCGCTCAGTGGGTTAAGGATCTGGCATTGCTATGAGCTGTGGTGTAGGTCCCAGATGCGGCTGGGATCCCACGTTGCTGTGGCTGTGGCATAGGTGGCGGCTATAGCTCTGATGCGACCCCTAGCCTAGGAATCTCCATATGCCGTGGTGTGGCCCTAAAGAGACAAAGATAAAATAATAAAATAAAATAAATCACGGGCCACCCCAAGACCTCTGTTGTCTAGGTTACTCAGGATTTTTAAACACTTTTAAACTTTTTTTAGGTACAAAAATCCTAACTGAATTTTAAGCTTCCTAAGGGCAGATTTCAGCACCTTAAGGTGACTAGATCTTAGTCATCTTCCCCACCCCCTGCCTGCAGGAGGTTCATGCTCACTAAACATCTCGAAAATGGCAAATGACGAGAGATCTTTGCTGTGTGGGATTTGCTGATGGCCCATCAGTAGATGGAAAGCGAAGGGCGTCAAGGCGGCTTTGAAACAGGATTCTTTATCCTGACACCGGCCACTTTCTCAAGCTAGAGGATTTTTATCTGCCACACTTAAGAGTCTTTCACAGAGGGATTGGATCATTTAGCGTTGGTCATGCCCAACTCACCGTTCCTCTCACGGAAGCTGAATTTCTCAGGGCACCCTGATCCCCCCCACCACCTGTGAGAAAAGCAGCAAGGCCACCAGTGCTGTGGCAGAAGGGACGGCTCCAGGCCCCACAGAGTGCCCGTGGCGATCTGGAGGAAATCACAAGCCGCTCTGTGCCTCAGTCTCTCTCTTCCCAGTTTTTCTCCCTGCCTCGGTGGCTAGAATGAGAGGGAAGCTTGGATCTGGGGTGCAGACCCAGAACCTTTGCTTTATCTGTTTAAAGAGCGATGTGTGAGGTGAGACAGACAGTCAGACACCAGGATGAGAATTAACTTGTACTGGCATCAGAGGAAAGTGGCACCCTCAGGGCTGATGATAGATGCTCGCGAACTAGTGGAAGAGAAGAAAGAAAGTCTGAGGGCGCATTCTGGCAGTGCAGATGTAATAGCAATTACCATTGGTTGCGTGGTCTGATTATCATGATTGTTTGCAGCCTCCAAATTATAATGAATGCCATTAAAATATAACAAAATAACCTCATTGTCCTTTTGATACTTATTACATCCCTAAAATCAGCCCATGAATATTTATCCTCGTAGGTGTTGCCTTGACATTGCAGACTTGCCCAGGGCAGGCCCGAGGGGGTACCATCTGTGTCCCATCCAGACTGCAGAGCATCCCTGTCCTCCCCAGCCCATGTCTTCCACTGTTGCGGAATGAATGAGCCATTGAATGTGCAAGAGCTGTCAGGTCTCAGTGTAAATAATTTAGAGAACTGGATGGACAGAGCCATTGGGGAAGGTGAGGAAAGGGTGGGTAGGATGGCAAAATTCATTAACATTGGGGGGTGGCGTATCAGAAAAGCTGTGCTAGGCCTTTTTGCGTCTGTCTGTTTGTGTGTCTGTCTGTCGTCCTTTTCTGTTTCTCCCCAGGGAAGATGGGGGAGGTTGCCAGGGAGAAGTGCCTGACACGCCCTGAGATGGGCAGCTTTTGTTAGAGCCCAAAAGACAGGCTGCTGGGAAAGGGGGCCCCAGGCAGCGCTGGGCACTTAAGCCCTGAGGGGACTATGATGGCGAGGAAGCCAGTCTCGGCTTCCTGGAGCAGGGCAGGAAAGGACGGAGATGCCCAAGGACTCCTGAGAGAGGTCCTTTCCTGAACTTGAACTTTCCAATTCCCTTTATTGTTTTGGCAACTTTGGCCCTGAACGAAAAGTAAAATTTCACTGCCATGGATATGTTATCGTTTTAGTAAAATGATTTATTTTTAGTAGAAAAGTACATTTATCCCAGTCTCTTGGTAACAAGGCCAGTGGAAGTGTGGGTGACTCAACCACGTGTCTTGTGCCAGGTACCACCAGTTCCCAGGGGGTGACATAACCCGGGGGACAGACCTGGGTTCAGGAGAAAGTAGATGATTCCTCACCCCTGACAGAAAAGAGCCTTTAAAGGTTACTTCCAGAAGATGCATTAGAAGAATGGCAGCCTGGAGCCTCTGCAGGTGCTGTGGGCGGTGGACAGGCAAGGGAGGAAGACATCATTTGGGTGCCTTCTTGCTTGGAGACCACAGCTTTCTTCCGGGGCTGGGGCAGTTGGCAGGGGGCTTGTTGCCTTAGTGGGGTTTCCCTAGAGAAAGAGATTTCTAGCATTGGGGTAACTGGCTCACCCAGTTGCCCTCTGTGGCTGGAGATGAGGTGAGAGCAGGTCACAGACACTGGCTGGCTCGGCCATGAGCTGGGACTTTAGCCCTCCTCCTAGGGCCTTGGGGAGGAGGGTCGATGGGGAAGGGTCCAGACCGAGCCAGGCTGCCTGACAAGAGGGACCCCTCCTGGGTTCCTGTGTCCTTCCCCCAGTTAACCTGGGTGGCATTTAAGAAAACCCACCATGCCTGAGGCTCCACGCAGGCATGGTCATCTTCCCAGCACCCTGTGGTAGGCATGGGGTTCACCTTGTTTTGCAGGCCAGGAGGCAGAGACTCAGTGGGAGAGGTGCTCAGGCCCAAGGACTCCCTGCCCATGTAGCAGGATTGGAATCCGAGCCCAGGTCACCAGGAGAAACAGTGAACTCTTGGGCCTCATGCCTCAAGACAGGCTCAGGCCCAGCAGTGGGAAACAGGGGAGAGAAGAACACTAAGGCTTTATGGACATGAGGTCCGCTGTAGATGCTTCCTAGAGAGTTAGGTACCAAAGCCTTTGCTGAAGAGGAGCCCGTGAGCACCGCGTGGGGTGGGCGGGAAGAGGCCTTTGAGTTCCCTGGGCTGGCAAGGGGCATGGGGCCCTGAGAGGGAGGAGGGCATTCAGTGGGCTCCAGGAAGGAAGCAGGGTCTCCGCGTGGAGCTGAAGGGGCTGGGAGTGCATAGCTCCTCTGTTCTCACACAGAATGAGCTGCTTGTCTGAGTCGGTTTGAAGGGAGCTGATAGAAGCTGGGGCAGCGAGAGCCCCTCTAGTGAGCAGCGCCCCCTGCTGCGGAGAAAGGCTGCTCCCCAGGTTCCAGCGAGAACTAACTACTAAGCAGGGAAGAACCTGTCACACTGAGCACCTGGTTCCCACCTGCTCTGGAGTAACCCATCCTCATCCTCCCTCCAGGCCTGGAGATAGCGGGGCCCTGGAGACCCCGATTCTGTCTGGAGTCTGCCCCTCCACCCCCCACCCACCACAGCTGACTGTGTGGCTGGAAAAGCCCCAGCCCATCTTTGGCTTTTTGGCGGTGTCCCTGGAGGCTGTCGCACTCAGTGATCACTCGGGCCAGCGAAGCTCTAGCTGGTTGTATAATTCAGTGCCAGCTTAGGGTGTGATACAGAGCCAGTCACACACCCAGCCTGGACATGGCACTGGTGAGAGTTGCTGCAGGGATGAAGGCGTGGGATCAGGGCCCCTGCCCCCTGTTTCCCCCTGAACTGCCCTGGACACCGGCGATCTCCAATCTGCCTCCTCTTCTCCCCACCAGCATTCCAGGCCCACCTGCCTGGGTCCAGCCCTCCCTGCTGTGCCCCCAGGGTGCTCTGGCTCATCCCTTCTGATGATGTTGTTTGGCTCAGGTTGCCAGGCAACAGGGATGGGGCTGTACTGCCCTTCTTGCCTGCAGGGGCAGGCATTTATTCCATACAGAGAGGACCCATGATGAGGACGGCAGAAGGGGAGACAGCTCCCAGGAACTCCTACGCCAGGACACTTCCTTCTGCAGCCAGGTGGGTGGGCGGTAAGCAGGAAGGGCTGGGAAAGGGCCAGAGCCAAGAGAGATATGCAGTGTCCCCAGCAGACTCAGCAGGCCTGTTGACCCAGTCTCCGCTCCTACTCCAACTCCATCACCTGCACTGTCCTCCTGAGCCCCAGCCTTCCACCCCAGCCCGGCCCTCACTTTCTGTGTGTTGAGATGTAACAGGACCCCCTGTGCCTATTTTCCTCCTCCAGACAATAGGGTATTCATGACCTAGTTGGACTTTCATGAAGATTGAATACATCAATACATGGCATATGTTAAATGCGCCAGTGAGAGGTAATATTGTTAATGAAATACTGACTGTGATCCCCACCCCTTTGTAGAGGTAGGAACGGAAGAGAAGCGGTGGAACAAGGTTTGGAGAATCACTGATGGAATGGACTCTTTTTGTGTAGTGAGCTGCAGGGCACGTGTCCTTGTGATCTGACAGGCAAAGCTGCTTGTCCCACTTTATAGATGAAGGAAGTGAGGTTCTGAGAGGCAAAGGCATTTGCACAAGGGCAGAAGCCACTCCTGCTGAGCTGGGAAGGAGCCCTGGGTCTTTGACCCCCTGGCTGGCGTTTTCCCCACTGCCCAGCCTGGCAGAGGGGGGCAGATTCACCCTGACCCCCAGGACCCCACAGCTGCTCACAGGCAGAGCACCTCAACCTCACTGATCAGTGAAGCACTTCCCCAAGGACATGGCTTGGGGATTGCAAGAGGCTCTACAATGTCTTGACTAGAGCAGTGCTTGGCCCAAGGTGAGTGGGTAGTGAGGCTCAGGCAGTGTTGATGCAAATATTAAATACACAAGCAAGACTGTGGGCGTGGTCTGCTGGGGAGTCAGGCAGGGCTTCCTGGAGGAGGTCATGCACAGTGAGCAGGAATTCACCAACAGGCAAAGAGAGAGGCATCATGAGCAGAGGGCCCAGCTGTGCCAAGGCTGAGGGCTCTTATGGGTGTGGGCCACATGGCTGGGCTCTGGCGTGGGGTGGGCAGAACATGGTGGAAGAAGGAATTGCACCTGGGGAAGCAGGGTCAGGCCGCACACAGGAGTCTAGGACCTCCTGACATTGGGGGGATGTTAACCAAGGAGAGATATGACCATGGCTTAGAAGATGAGGATGCAACCCGATAGCAGGCAGGATATCCAGGTAGCCTGAACCAGGCCGGCTGGGAAAGTTGAGAGGATGGAATTTAGAGGAGGGCTTTGGGAGAGGTGTCAGCTTGAGTTTCTTTCTGGCCCTGAATTAAAATATATATTTTAATTTTATGACCACACACTCAGCACATGGAAGTTCCCAGGCCCAGGACTGAATCTAAGCCGCAGCTGCGACTTGAGCCACAGCTGTGGCAATGTTGGATCCTTAACCCGCTGCACCACAGCAGGAATTCCTATCTTTTCTTGATTCTTTCTGTCAGGCGAGGACTGAGGAATGGTTGTAGAAGAGGGGCTTTTGTCCCTAGATGTACCCACCTGGCTGCCTTAAGCCTGTCCGTCCTCTGGCCTCCACAATGCCCTGGGGGCTCCTGGACTGCTGGCAGCCCTTCTAGGCTCTTCCCCTCTGCCCCCTGCTCAGGGCAGGATGTACCATCTGGGGAGAAGCTGGCCATTGGGTGTGTGAGCCCCAACGCTCTTGTGCAGCCTCCTATCACTCCCTCCCTTGTTGGCCTCCTCTTCCCACAGACACCTGACTCACCTCCTTCGCTTTCTTCCACGGATTCCCTCACTCTTTGCCGGTTTCTGGCTCCCCATCAGGCTCAGGGGTCCTTGAGGACTTGAGGGAGGGCTGTGTGGGAAAGAGCCTCCCTCCCCACCTTGGGAACAGAAACCTGATCTTAAGCTGGTTACGCAAAATGCAAAGGGTGGGAGCCAGGGGGTCGGCAGGGAGGCAGGGGGCTGCCATTCTGAACCCAAACCCCGCCCAGAAGCGAGCTCCTGGTCCAATGGTCTGTTCTCAGGGCCTGAAACCCCACCCCTCCCAAAGCCCTGCCCCTACTATGCTCCACCCAGGCAATGCCTGTGGAGCTTAGTGAGCCCCACCTGGGTCTTCCTTTGCTAGTGCGGCTGGTGGGGAGAGTATACTAATTATGCATCGTCAGTGGTCCCAACACGTTTTAGTGGCTCTTGTGAGCAAGGCCACATTAACTCTCTGCAAGGTCATAAGGGTAAGGAGACTTGTGCCCTCAGTTGGCGCTCAGCAGAGGTGTCCCCCCTGCCCCAAGTTGTTGAGTTGCTGATGGCCCCCAGAAGCTGGCCACAAGGGGCTCAGCCCAGCTTTGACCTGTTCAAACCACCGCCAGGCCCCCCCCCATCCCCCCATTGCTCCCACCCTGGGACAGAGCCAGGACCAAGAGACGGACCCCTGATTCAAGACCACAGACCTGCAAGTGTGGCCTCCACCCAGGGCACAAGTCCCTGTGGAGGTGAGAGAGGTAGAGAAAATGCCCTCTTCTGACCCTATTGATGAGTGGGAGTAAACATTGCACAGACTGAAGAGAATGAAGTGAAGCATTCAGAACAGATGTTTCTTGTGTAATTCCCCGTCCAAGGAAGAAAGGGGCCAGGGGAGGAGAATGGAGGGAGTCAGGAGGCTGGGGAAGAGAGGGGAGGCACCCCTACCAGACACAGACGGATGCAGCTGCACCATGGTCACAGGGCTGCTGGCCACGTGTAGCTGGCCTGGAGAAAGCGCAGGTGGAGCAGGGCTCTAGGCAGTGGTGCTGTCCATCCTGGGGTCCTGACCAAATAGAATCAAAGGCTGGAGAGGCCTGTGGAAACATTGGTTCATATTGGGGCACAGGAGTGATGGGACTAATTGGGGTGGGGGCTGGTGCTGTGAGGAGGCCGACAGCCCCCAGTAAGGCAGAGAAGGAGTTGGAGAGAAGGGCTCTCGCCTGCCCTGGGGGATGAGGGGGGAAGTTCATCAGCCCCACTGCCCAGTGCCAGTGCCAGGCTACCACGATCTGAGTGAGCCTTGTTTCTCCCTCCCCAAAGCTGGTTCGCTCTGCCCCATGGGGACCCTGCAGTTCCTAGATGAGGCTGCTGCAAGTAGGGTCAAGCCTTGGGGCCAGGACATCTTTGCTTCTCTCTGTGAAGAGAGCACCTCTGAGAAGGGTTTCTTTTTAGGGAGAAAAAAGCCACTCCCAAATTAGCCATTTATTTTGGGATATTAACAGATCTTACTTGTAGCACCAGGATCCGGAAATTCTCCCCTGATTCTAATTCATCACTCCCCCACATCCAGCCAAAGCGCTGCAGGCTGCTGCCCACATTAGAATGAGAAATGCAGACCTGAAAGGTGCCCAGCTAGCCCACCCCCTCGTTCTCTCCCACTTACATCAGAAGAGGCAGAACCCCAGATGTTAGGCCAGAAGAACTCAGTTCCCCTTCTGCCTCCATCATGCAGCTAAAGGGCCGTCTAAGCCAGAGTTCTGGTCTGGACAGCAGCATCCTCTCAACCATACACCTCGGCTCTGGGGAGGGCTGGAAGTGCTGTGGGAAATGCATGGTGAGGTGGTCACAGTCCCTGCCCACCCACAGGCCAGATGGTAACTTCAGTCCTAAGCATGGAGGTCCTGTTGCAGGTGACCAGCCACTTCACCAACTCAGGAGAGGAGGCAGAGGCTGAGTGAAGGTTAGAGGGGACATCTTTTAGGAATGTGACCTGGTTTGACAGATATGACCTAAGGTGACCCTGAGTGAGTCACCCCCTTGCCTGGTCCCTTCCCATGGAATGCCGATGGAACCTGACCCTTGCTTCTAGCCAATATAATAATGCAAAGATGATGTGCTGTCACTCCCATGATTGTTTCGTTAAAGGGCTCCTCTTGCTGGCCTTGGAACGGTGAGCTGCCATGTGGTAAGAGGTCAGTGAGGGGGCCATGTGGCCAGGAACTGTGGGGTGGCTTCTAGGGACAAAGCAGGCCCTGGCTGGCAGCCTCCAAAAAAAATGCGGATTCAGTCCTCCAGCCACAAGGAACAGTTTTGTTAACTACCACAGCCAGGAGCTTGGAAGGGGCTGATGCGGGGGGCCGCAGGGGGGGGGGAGGCTCCAGAAGGAAATGTAGCCCAGCCAATACCACGATTGTAGCCTTGTGAGACTCTGAGCAGAGGTCCCAGGAAAGCTGTGCCCAGACTCCTGTCCCAGGAGAATGTGATACAATAAATGAATGTTGTTTTGACCCACTAGCTTTGTGGTATTTGTTACACAGCAACAGATAACTAGTACAGATGAGGTGAAGATTTTCCAGGGAGGACACACCTTAGAGAGGCCCTTCTTTTGCAGAAAAAGAGTTGGAGCTTCCAGGAAGAACTGTGACCTGCCCCTGGTTAGGCGCCTGGCTGGGGCCGCCCAAAGCATGCACGAGGGAGACCCTCTGGGAGTCAGGCCCTGATTTTTTTCTCTGCTACTCCTCTCCTTTTGTGCAGCCTCATGCAAACCCTTCTGACTCCTGGGCCTCTGATTTTTTTCCTCTGTTGCGTGCAGTACTGGATCAGATGATCTCTAGGTGCCATCTTGCCATGACTTGGTATTCTGAGGCCAGTCTGATCTGTGGTCTTCTGGGAGCCTGGCTTCCTGGCCTTAGTGCAGTTTAATCTCTGCTGCTCCTCCCATGTTGTGTGTTTCCACTGGGGCTTCAGGAAGCAGGATGGGCTCAGAGAAACCTCTTAAGTGCAGTTCTTGGCTATGCACCAGGAGAGTTACTATCTGGCTCTGACTCTGGTGCTCTGTGATCCTGGACAAGTGTGTGCTCTTCTCTGCCTTCACATCTTCTGAGCTCAGTGAGAGGCTTGAACAAGAGTAGTTCTAGAGTCCTCAATGGCTCACATCCTCTGTGGTGCTGCTTTGGAGAAGGGCTCCTCAAGGACCCAGAGCTTGTGGGATGGGAAGAGGTGAGCCTGGCTATAGCTCCTTGTTCTGATACCCAGGCACCCAAGTCTAGGGACAGACGTGGATATGGACCCAGTTCATTATTCCCCCAGCCTGGCCCTCTGGCCACCCCAGATGCCAGCAGCATCTCTGGTCCGCAAGGTCTGGAGACATAGGATCCTCCTTGCCTGCTGGGTGGTCCTGTGCCCACTGTCAGACCCAGGGGCCCAGTGATCTAGAGTGCATTTTCTACCCTGAGACCGTGGTCCTCATCTCTAAACTTCACCTGGAAGGCTGTCCCTACTCCCTGGTGAATCCTGAGCAGGTGCCCTTGAGTCTGTAGACAGGAGGGGTCTTCATTCTGTTACTGAATGGGGAGGTCTCCACGTACACGCTTCCCTCAGCAGCTGGCTCTGGATGTGCAGGGGCTTTGGGATTGCACCCATGTCCTCCTTGGCAAACTAGCAAGATGAGCAAAGTGGGCATGCTGTGTGAGGTGTGTGCGGGGTCAGGAAGGGGAGCTGGGCCTGTACAGGTACCTGGAGCTGCTTACTGTCCACACTCAGGGCTGGCCAGCCCAGGTTTCCTCTGAAGGGCGCCCTGCTCCAGCCTGTGACCTAGAGGCCACCTTCCACCTGCCCAGGTGAGCTCAGTCTCATGGTCAGGCCACAGATGGCCCCCCCTGGGTGGCAGCTGTGGATCCATTGTCACAAGGCCCCTCTGACTGGACCTCAGCTGACCATCTGGGAAACATAAGCCATGCCTCTCAGTGCACTGTCCACCCATTGTCACTGTCCCACTTCTCTCCCTGTGAGTGAGGCTTTTAACATTGACACCATCAGCAGTTTGCCTTGGGGAGAAAAGTATAAATGCAAGCATGTATTGCTTGGCCAACTTCCATGCTGCGGCTGGGCCAAGAGTTCCTCTCAGTGAAATAAACGATCAAATTGCATTAACACGAGCCTTGTCCAAAGATCAGCTGGCGGGGGGCATTTAGCATGTGCTTCTTCCTTCTCTCAAACATACACATCCTATCTATGAATGAGTTCTTCACAGCACCGTGAAACTACCCAGACATGTGATTGGCCAATGTAGGATCTGGCTGGAGTTGGACTTCGCCTCAAGCCAATTGGAATGGAGCACATTCTGCTCCTCTGCCACCCCCAGGGAATGGAGGACAGAGGGTAACTGTGCCCTGCAAGGGTGGGGAGTGGCTAGCATGCAAAGCTAGTGGGACCTGGAGGGGAGACCCTTCTGACAAGAGTATTCAAGAGAGAGAGTCTGGACCACGGGCAGGCTGACCTTGGAAGGGAGGAACTCTGCAGCCCACATGAGCTATGTGATCAGATCTCAGGTGGTTTTCAGGAAATTCCAAAGGCATCATCCTTGATGAGGTTCTCAGTTTCACAGCTGAGACAACAGGAGAACTAGAGGGCTTCACGGGATTCTGGTACCTGCTGAGGTGTGTGTGTGTGTGTGTGTGTGTGCGCACGTGTGTATGCGCACGTGCATGCACACATGCGCATGCATCTCAGTGAGCATGCACATGTGGTGGTTTTGCCACCATGCTAGTCAATCCAGGCTTGCTTCATCTCCTGACCTGTGGTTAGAAGGGCTCACAGCAGTTCCCCAGTGCCCAGATAGGTTTGTGAAGACTGTTGATACCAAATATAAGTTATATTCTAGCTCCTTAGGAAAATTTCATGTTTAATCAGAACAAGCCATTTCTTGACTGTGTTCAGAATCCAAGAGACGTGGATGTAATACACATGTGTATGTGTGTGCATAATTTTAAAAATCATCATATTTCTTTTTTTCCTTTAGCTTTTAATTTTGACGTTATGTTAGGCTTAAGAAAGTTGCAAGCATAGTACAAAGATTTCCCTTATGTCTTTCACCCAGAATATTAACTTTGTACTGCTCTTGTGGGATTCATAGCACTTCTTTGAGGTAGGCAGTTCTGCCCCCATGTACAAATGAGGACAGTGAGCCTCAGAGAGGATAATAAATAAGCAGAGATCACACAGTGAATAAGTGACTAAGCCTGGATTAACATCCAGGTCTGTCAGACTGTATGGGGTGTGTACTGACTGTGTGTAATTGAGTGTGTAGGTATCCTGCTCCTTCTGCCCAGAGAACTTCCTCTCTTGTGTTGTAAGAAATTATCTTGGCACCTAGTTCTTTATTTCACCTCCATTTTTGAAAGAGTTTTGCTGGGTATAGAATTCTGCGATGACAGCATTTTTCTTTTAGTATTTCAGAGATGTCACTTCATTTTCTTCTGGTTTGCTAGTTGCTGACAAGGTGACAAAGATTTTTTTTGTCTATGTTTTCTTAGGTCTGTAATTCAATATATTGTGTTATTTTTGTTTAAACAGTCAGTTATCTTTTAAAGAGATTTAAATGATATGAGAGAAATCTTCCAGTTTATCCATGTAGTGACCATCCCCTTTGTTCACCATTCCTTTAGGAAGATGCGCATTTCCATCTGATGTTATTTCACTTTTCCTAGAGAACTACCTATAACATTCTTTGATGTGAGGATCTCCTGGTGATGAATCCTGTCAGCTTTTTAATATTTGAAAAAGCTTTTATTTCATCTTTGTTATTGAAAGACCTTAGATAGTATATATCTGAGAGTTATAGGACTCTAGGTTGCTAGTTTGTCTTTCAATACTTCACAGATTTTGCTCCATTGTATTCTTGCTTGCATTGTTTTTGAAGAGAAAGTGCTGTCTTCTTTATCTTTGTTTCTCTGTGTATGTGTCTTTTTTCCCTGACTACTTTTATGATTTTTTCTCTTTATCACAAATTCTCCCATTTAATTATGATGTGCCTCAGTGTGGTGTCCTTTATGTTTCCTTTGCTTAGACTTTGTTGAACTTTTTGATCTGTGAATTTATATTTTCCCTCAAATTTGAAATATTTTCAGTAATTATTTCTGCAAAATATTTGTGACCCCATCCCCCACAATCCTTCAAGGATTCCAGATACGCTTGTGTTAGTCCACTTGATAGCATCCCACAGCTCACTGATATGCTAATCACTTATTTCTAGTCTTTTTTCCTCTGTGCTTTATTTTAGATATTACTATGTCTTCAAGTTCATTAATCTTTTTTTCTGCAATTAATCTGGAATTAATCTGTTGCTAATCCCAAGTAATATATATATATTTTTATCTCCCACATGGTAGTTTTTCTCTCTAAAAGGGTGATTTGTATCTTTCTTAATATCTTCCACATCGCTCTTTTTCATTATAGTTGATTTTTTAATTAAAGTATAATTGAGTCACATCTCTTTTTTTAACTTTTTGAACATTTAAAGTGCAGTCATAATAACTTTTTTAATGTCTTTGGTAATTTTAACATCTGTGGTAGTTTGGGGTTGGTTTCAATTGATTTTTTTTCTCCTCATTCGGGATCGTTTATTTTCATGCCTAGTAATTAATTATTTATTTATGGTCATCCCCACGGCCCTTGCAAGTTCCCAGGATAGGAATCAAACCCACGCTGCAGCAGTGACCTGGGCCACTGCAGTGACAATGCTGAATCTTTAACCCACTGCAGCATGAGAGAACTAATGCCTGGTAAATTTTTATTGGATGCCAGACATTGTGAATTTTGCCTTGTTATGTATTGGATAGTTTTTGTATGCCTGTTAATCTTCTTAGGATTTGTTAGCTGAGACTGGCATGGTGCTCAATCTAGAGCTAATTATTTCTCACTATGGAGGCATAGCCCTTCTTAGCTCTCTCACCAGTGTCCATAAATGAGGAAGCTTTTCATTCTGGCTTGTAGGAGCAGGCACTATCCCCAGGCCTGTGTAGATGCCAGGCACCGTTTCCTTTTTAATCCATTTGGGTAGTTCTTTCCCAAGTCTTGAGCTGTTTCTTTACACACATTTGCTGATCACTCCTCAGCTGAAGACGTAAGGAAGCCTCTTTGCAGACCTCTAGCTTTCTCTCTCGGTGCCTCCCTCCTCTTTTGTGCTCTGTCTTGTGAACTCTAGCTGCCTTGCTTTCTCTGGACTCCCAACTCTATCTCCTCAACTTGTGGAATGTTCCAGGTTCCACATGCTCCCCACTCCCTGTGCTGTGCCCTGAGATTTTTCTCAAGGTAACAATTTGGGGGCAGCTGGGGGCTCATCGCATTTGTTTCATATCTCTTAGCATTTCCTGTCCTTCATTGCTTGATATACTGTCTTGAAAATCATTGCTTTTATATTTTGTCTGTCTTTTGGTTGTTTCAAATGAGAAGATAAATCTGATCCCTGTTACTCCATGTTGGCCAGAAGCTAATGTCTTGGGGCCTTGGTTTTTCATTTAATTGCTTATTTGTAGAGGACACACGTATGGGCTCATAACTGCAAACATTAGCTTGGGAAATGGGTGTTATCTGGTCTTCTGGTCTGGTTAGCATCCTTGATTTTCATCCATGGTATTCATCCAATAAATTATATAAACACATAGTACATTTACCATTTAACTGGCTGCATGATTTCTGTACTTCAAACTCTTTGCAAGAACTTCCTGCTGTCCAACTCTTATTAAAAGCTCATTATTAGCAACTTGTTCGCTCTTATGACCACTGTGAATCTTTTTTCCTTTGACTACCAGGGAGCTCAGGTCATTTCTTTGCCTGACTATAATGACTGGGTAAGATGTTATGAGGTGGATGTTATGAGATGAAACAAACTTTCTGCTCCAGCCTTCTTTTTAGCTTATTTATCCTTTGTCAGAATTCTTAGTTGCAAATAAGAGAAATTTACTTTTGCTATCCAGCTGATTCAAGCAAATAATGTATCAGAGCAATGACTTGGGAGTTCAGAGTCTCTGGGAGGGGCAGAGAACCAGGCTTGGAACAGCAGCCTGAGTCACAGCAGAACTGATTCAGGGGGAGACACAGTCCCTGTGCTGGGTACTGGCGGAGGCTGGCGTTGAAACCCACATCATGACTGCCCCTTTGTGCAGAATCCAGGGGCCATCCCACACCTTACTAGAGTCATGTCAGTCATTTCTGGTGAGTCTCACGTGTGCATCTGATGGGAGAAGCTAGGTCGGATGCCTACAGCAGAGCTGCCAGAGAGGCTCCTGCACTGGGAGGATGACTTTGGACCTGCCCAGACACAGTAGGAACGGGGTGACTATCGCTATTGTTATTGATACGTAGCTGATATCCTGATATTATTTTAAACAGTTATATTTTCAAAAGTCACCCGTGATCCTTTTGGGGGGAAATAAAGGAGAAGGCTAACCCGCACTGTCAGTGTGAGCGAGGGAGCAGTCTTTGTCCACAGCAGTCATGCCGGCACCCCCATATTGTGCACCCTCCCAGTGTCCATGCCCCCCTGCCCTCCCACCAGAGCAGACAGTGAAGGAGCACTGCCCCTTCTTGGGCTCTCAGGGCTCCAGGCCGGGTAGGGATGGGAGCGGGGATGGAATGAAATGTTTGAAGGTTGGTGAGGCCCAGGGGCAGAGAGACTCTGTCCACAGCCTTGGTCCTTTCATCCAGCTGCCTTTCAGGCTTGGTAAGCATTGTCACTAGCCTCAAAGTGGAAGCAGGCTTTAAAGACCTCTAGCCTAGGGAGTGCCCTGGTGGCAAATTGGGTTAAGGATCCGGTGTTGTCACCGCAGGTTTGATCCCTGGGCCAGAAATTTGTGCATGCTGTGGGTGAAGCCTGACAAAACCAAATCAAAACAAAACAAAGACCTCTAGCCTGACCTCACTGGAATGGCTTCCTGGCATCATGACTTATGTTCGGATGGTGGGGAGTAGATGACACCCCACAGCCCCCGACCCAAGGCAGGCTTTCCTGGCATCACTGGGCTTAGACAGAGGAAATGAGGGCAGGTGGAGGACAATGGAGAAGTGAGAGGGTCAGGAATGGGCCAGGCTCCCAACTGGAGCAGGAGAAAGGGCCTGGGCCAGACCAGCCCCCACCACTTGCCCGAGACCCCTCCTCCCGGTCCTTCCTCCCCTCCTCCCTCCCCTGGTCTATCTTCCTTAAGTCCCCCGGTGAGGCCCAGGTGGCTGAGCATCCTCTGGCAGAGGGAATTAACACACTTAATTAAAGTGTCCAATGAAGAGCTTTGCATATTTCTTAATTACCGTCTGAGTCTTTGGGGGGATGGTTTGAAATGGGATTTTCACGTGTTTCCTCATTTAGCCTACAGTGAGCCAGCTGGCCCCTCGGGGCTCAGGTAGGAGCTGGCAGAGCCCTAGTCTGGAGCTGCTTTTCTAAGCATGGGATGGCAGGGCGGGGTGTGGCAGCGGGAGCCTGCCCCTCCTCCCCCCCCCCCCCGCCCCTGGCCCTCATGCTTGTCCACCCTGCAGGACGGACAGGGCTGGGGTTTCTGGTTTGGGAAAACAGAACAAAAGGCAACAAGGATCAGACAGCTGTAGCTGCTGTCTTCAGCTGTTCCTCTTGTAACCCCAGGGGCTGGTTGCTTTGTACTCCATGATTGGGCCAGTAATGGGGGCTTTGTGGGTGAGGGGTGTGGGGTGCAGGGGAATGGTGGTGTCCTCTCCCCAGGCCTCTGTGGAGCAGGGACCCTGGACCCCGGACCCCAATGGCCTGGCCTCCTTCACAGCATCAGGATGAGGACAAGGCCCCTTGGCAGGGCCCTTCCCATTGCTGCCCAGCATTTCCTTTCTGTGTCCTGGAAGCTGAGCTGATGGCATATCTGAGTCAGCTGGGCCCATCCTAGGACTGGGTTGCTGGCCTGAGCCTTAAGGAAGTGTATTTGCCTTTTCAGCCCTAAAGGTCACCTTGTGGCAGCTGCAGATGGTCTCTGACCTGGGCTGGATGTTGGGATCTATGGGCCAAGGATGCAGAACCCCTTTTCCTGGCATGGGGACCACGCTCATAAACATATAGGTGACCCAGAGGTGGGCAGCCGCCAGGGCCTGGCGATGGCAGTGAGTTCCACCATATCTTCCCTGCCTCCCAGTCTGGACCCAGCTCTGTGACCCCCAGGAGGACCAGGCAGTACCCCACCAACCACCCAGGAGCACCCCCAAGCTGGTGTGGGCAGTAAGCTTGAGTGTGTGGGCAGTAAGCTTGAGTGTGTGGCCAAGAAGAGATTGTGGGACAAGGGTCAGGTTCAGTTCAGTGAGGGGAGACCCCGTGGGTGGGGCACACTTGGCCAGGTCTTGGCAGACCCTTTCCCAAGTCTCCAGCTAATCTCTTGTCCTCTGCCTCACGTTTTACCCCATTTCTGGCCCTCATGGAGGTCTTTCCACCTCCACAGGCTGGTGAAGTGAGTGGTCCCCATGGGTGAGGTCCTGGTGGGTGCTGGCAGCTGACTGTGAAGGGCTAGCATTCAGTGCCCCCTGCATGGGTGGAAGTTTCAGGGCAGGTGGTACTGAGCTCATCACATAGCCCACAAGTTTGCAAGACTCCTCTGCCTGTAGATTAATACATAGATAAGAAATGACTTCCACCGTGAGGTCAATAATGGAGAATAAGCTTAGACCCTCAGCTCATGAGATGGAATGATTATTATTGTTATTATTTTTGTCTTTTGACTTTTTAGGGCCACACCCGTGGCATATGGAGGTTCCCAGGCTAGGGGTCTAATCGGAGCTATAGCTGCCAGCCTACACCACAGTCACAGCAATGCCAGATCTGAGCTGTGTCTGTGACCTACTCCACAGCTCACGGCAACACCGGATCCTTAACACACTGAGCGAGGCCAGGGGTCAAACCCGCAGCCTCATGGTTCCTAGTCGGATTCATTTCCGCTGCGCCACAACAGGGACTTCAGAATGATTATTATTAATCAAGATAGAATGATTTTTCTCTGAATATCATGCTGTGACTTGTGCTTTGGTCTGACAGTTTTAAAGAAAGCTTTTAAGGGTGACTCGAATCCGGGGTGATGACTTGGTCCTTGCTTCTTGTCCAGCTTGCTTGGACTCAAGGAGTGGCTCCATTACATGCTAGTGCTGAAGCCAGGTGTCAGGGAGGCATCCTAGGCTCTCTTCTGAATCCAGCCCATCACTGGGTCCTGTCACCCCTCTCTGCTTTTCATTTTTCTACAACTCCATGGCCTCTGCTTTAACTGAGGTCCACCATCACTCTCTGTACTCCTGCCCCTATCTGGGCCCTATAAGTCCTTCCCCCCTTAGAAGTGTATGTCTTCTTCCTAAAGCACAGACCTATAGCTCTGATTACCTAATGCTGTGTAACAAAGCACCCCAAACTCAGTGGCTCAAGACAATGAGAACATTTACTTTGCTTAGGAATCTATACTTTGAGCAGGTCCTGGAAGGGAAAGGGTGTCTCTCTTCTACCTCGACAGCTCCAAAGCTGGAGCTCGAGTCATCTGAAATCTCGGCCATCCCCAGAGGCTGGGGCCTCTGTTTCTTGCTACCTGGGTAGCCTCCTGCCTGTAGAAGAGGGCTTCTGTTCTGAGAAACGAGAAAAACCGGCCTAGAAGAACGGGAGGAAATCCTTTGCTTTTGCATCTAATCAGTAATGAGGCTGTCATGCAGTCCATGGCAACTGGGTTGAAGGGAAGCTTCTGGAGCGTGAGGGAGTCAGAACACTCCAGACAGAAGCCATGCTGCCTTTGCCAGCCTCGCCTCTGGAGGCGCACACAGTGGCATTTCTGCCACAGTCACAGGCTGGCCCAGATGTACCCCCCCCACCACCCCCACAGTGTCAGTGGCGTGTTGTAAGAAGAGCACGTGGATGGGGCAGGTTTTGTGAGCCATCATGGACATTGTGAATGGTTGCACCTGTTCCCACTGCCTCTCTGCTTAAGACCCTTCTGAAGCTCCTGGGAGGGAATCCATGCTCCTTGATGTGGCCACATGGCCTGGCCATCTAGCCCCTCCCCCACCGGGCTTGCCTTTGTCCCTTCCTTCCCACCGCAGTTGGCCTCAGAGATGGATTTTGGTTTAAATCAACCCTCCGGCCACCCAGAGCTTCTTTGCACAGTGTTTGCCCCTTACCCCTCTCCTGATACACCTGGTCTGGTCCCGTTTCCTGAGACAATTTCAGATGTGGATGAAGAGGCCTCTAAGTGTGTCCCCTGGGGCTCCTGGTGGCTGCGTTGCTGCCCTCTCATCCCCCATAACCTGGCTTGTTTGCCTCCTATCTCTTCCTACAAGCTTTTTATCTCCCTGCCTCTATGCGGTGGTTCCCTCTTCCCTCAGCCTGAAATCCCTGTTTCTCCTCCACCCCTCCCCCACCTCAGCAGCTGCCCTGCCTCCTCCTCCTTGCAGCCTTCCTGACTGCCCAGCCACCCTGCCCCTGCCCTTTGTTATCTGCTTTGCTGCTGGTCAGACCTTTCCCTGATAAACCAGTGTGATATCCTGCACAAGGCAGAGACTTTAGCGTCATTTTTGGGTTTATACGTCAGCCCCACGGCTTTCCGGCTCTGTGACCTTGGGGGTAAGACCTACGCCACTGGATCGTGATGAGGATTAATGAGAAAACCTAGGAATTTCTTGTCCGGCACTGAATAGAAGCCCAGTAAGATTTTAGCATTTCCACCACTCCTTTCTAGAGGCCCCTAATAAGCGCTCAGGAATGAATTTTCTCACCCTCATTTGCTTGAAAGAGGAAAAAAACACATCTCCCTGCTTAATCATGTGGGACTAAACTACCAGAAGATTACAAGAATATTGCTGAGCCATGAGCAGAGAGAAAAAAAGCTCAGTAATGATTTGCCTGCTTGTTTTTAATAAAATCCTGCCAGGAGAGCTGAGTCTTTGCCCTGGGAAAGCGCTTCGGTTTGCTGCAGTGGTGTTAGAACAGAAGTGGGGCAGTGTGACCTTGAGGACAGAACCAGGCGAGGGAGGACAGCCCTCCCACAGGCTGCAGGGGCCCCTGGAAGGCCAGGGCCTCAGTGGGGAAGGTCTCCTGCCATGCAGTCCTGTCTGAGCTGCTTGAACACGCAGCGCTCTGGGGCCCCCCGTTGGTCCAGCCCAGGGGTCATGCCTCACATGCTGGCTGTGAGACAGGGAGTGGCCAGGTCGACGGGCCATGCAGGCTCTCCATTTCCAGGTTCCAACACCTTCCACCCAGGGCAGTTGTGGGGTGAGGAAGTGGCCTCTGCCCTTCGGTGGGAGAGGAACATGGCACAGGGTGGCCCCTTTACCCACCCAGTTCTTTTTTGTGATGCCACAGCTGCAGCGGGCAAGGGGCTCCTTTATAAAGCTCTTTCTCAGAGCTCTAAAGACAAAGCATGGAGGCATCTTTCAGGCCGTTGGTGCCTGAGCTCTGCTTTGAGGGCAGCTTGGTCCTCTGTAGGCTGATAAGCCCTGCCCTGGAGCCCCAGGGCCATGAGTTGGGGTGGAGGCTCTACGGTCAGTCCTGCTCACGTCAGGGCTGGGAAAGGACACACCGGCCGCAGTGTTGATACGCACTTACCTGCCATGGGGAAGGATGAGCAGCTGGAGGGCCCTAAGCAAGGAGACCAAGCTGATAGGTTGACACAGGGTCTAAGCCACGCTGTCCTGGCAGCTGTGGAAAGAGTACAGATGGTCTTGGGGAAGCGCCGAGGCAGAGAAGAGGAGGGCTTCTGCTCTGAGAAATGAGAAAAACTGGCCTAGAAGAATGGGAAGAAATCCTTTCCTTTTGCGTCCGCTCAATAATGAGGCTGTCATGCAGTCCAGGCCTCAGTTGGCGTGCTGGGCCCGCAGTGTTCAAACTGCCCCTCCTTGCTTTCTGAGCCATCCTTGGGCCCTACAGCCTCCTTAATTCCAAGTTTCTGACCTTCCAGGTTGGGTTCAAGCACTGCCTGAATGAAAGACCCCCGCCTCCAACCCATCCCAAGAAAAAGCCTCCTTGGCCTGGCAAAGCTATTCCCAGAGCTCCATAACAGCCAGAGTGGTGGCAATAATGACCTGGCAGAATCCTGAAACCCAGTATGACCCAAAGATATGGAGGAATGTCAGGGACAGGAGCTCAGTCCCAGTCCGGCCACCTCATCCTGGCCCGGCTCAGCTCTTTTCCCCCTTGTATAAAATGCAGATATCGTGATACCTGCTTCGGAGTTGAGAACTTGCCAGGGTGGTCTTAAGGGCTTGGTACAGTGTTGCAACAAGCACAGAGTTCCTGCGACCTTCAGGCAGGGAGGTGTCCCATCCCTTTTGTTTACTGCAAGGGTGTAGATCTGTGCCTGGCACAGCGCTAGGGGTGTGCCTGACACGTGCTCTGTAAATACAGGTTTCAAGTGTTGCCTCTTACGGTGACTGTGGGAAGGCTCAGAAAATATTGGCACCGGCCAGTTCCCCACACCTGAAAGTTCCTCCTGCAGAGTTGCAAGACGTGACTTGTTGCCTTGGGATTTTCTTCTTCTGCCTAGTGGTCACCCTGCTGGCCAGTGCAAAGCTGCTGGCTGTGGCTTGTGCCTTGAGAAGGGGAACTTGGCAGAGAAGCCTTGCAGAGATTTCTTTTCTTCCCTCCCTCCCTTCCTTTCTTCTTTCTCTTTTTCTTTTTTCTGTTTTGGGGTTCTGGGTTTTTTTAATTAATATATAGTTTGATTTTCAGTGTGCCATTTTCTACTGTGCAGGATAGTGACCCAGTCTCATATATATATATATTCTTTTTCTCACACTGTCTGCCATCATGTTCTATCCCAAGACACTGCATATAGTTCCCTGTGCTATATAGCAGACCGCATTGTTTATCCATTCTAAATATGATAGTTTGCATCTACCAATCCCAAACTCCCCATCCATCCCACTCCCTCTCCTCTCCTCCTTGGCAACCACAACCTCCTTGTTCTCCATGTCTGTGAGTCTGTTTCTATTTTGAAAATGGGTTCATTTGTGCCATAATTTAAATTCCACATAGAAGTGATATCATATGGTATTTGTCTTTCTCTTTCTGACTTCACTTAGTATGAGAATCTCTAGTTGCATCCATGTTGCTGCAAATGGCATTATTTTGTTCATTTTTTGTCTGAGTAGTTTTCCATTGAATGTGTGTACCACATCTTCTTAATCCATTCATTTGTCAATGGACATTTAGGTTGTGTCCTTGTCTTGGCTACTGTGAACAGTGCTGCAATGAACATAGGGGTGCACATCTTTTTTGAATTATAGTTTTGTCCAGATATATCCCTAGGGGTGGGTTTGCTGGATCATGTGATAGTTCTATATTTCGTTTTCTGAGGTATCTCTGTACTGTTTTCCATAGTGGTTGTACCAGTTTATATTCCCACCAACACTGCGGGAGGGTTCCCTTTTCTCCACACCCTCTCCAGCATTTGTTATTTGTAGACTTGTTAATGATGGCCATTCTGATGGGGTGAGGTGGTACATCATTGTAGTTTTGATTCTTTCAGGAATTTTTAATCTCTCAGCTCCTCCATGAGCCCCCTGTTCCTTTAGTGGCTTTGGGTACATCTGCTCCCTCTCCTCCCTGCCTGCTGCCCCAGGGAAGAGCCTGTTGCAGAAGTCTTTCTACCTTCTCCCCAACCCTTTCCCCAAGGTATAGGATGCTGTATGTCACCACAGAGGGAGCTCCCCGTGGGCCCTGCAGAGCCTTGCTTCCCGAGGAGGCAGGAACTTTCCATGTCTCTTGGAAAAGGAGGATGCCATGCACTCCCTGATTTCATCATCTGCCTACTACCTCCACTTTTCACTCTGTGGTCCCCTAAGCAGTTCCCAGCCAGTCCTTTTTGTGGCCTCAGAGCCTCAGAGCAGATCCTCCTGGTGTAGAAGCCCCCGCTTCTCACCTTCATGTGAATTTAAGGGGAGATTTAAAGCAATTGGAAAGCACTTTAAGATTTAATTTCTTACTAGCCATGTGCTTCTGTAGTCCCAGGGAGATTAGTAAAATGGCTGGTGGAAACCAAAAAAAAAAAAAAAATAAGATTTAATTTCTATCAGAAGCATAAAGGGCAGTTTCCAGGTAAATTTATAGGAGATCTTGGGAGTGTTACTGCTTATCCCAGAGAGATTCAGAAGAGCAGTGGGGCTGTTCTGACACCAGCAAGTGTACTGAAATTCAGTCCTGGTGCCACCTACCCTGAGCTTGTGTCAGATTGCTCAGGTTTAAGGGCACAGTCCCCAGTGAGACTGCCGCCCACTTCGGGCATCAGCTGTGAGTGGGGTCCCCAGGGATACCTGCATTTCTGGGGGTTCTGTTGACTAAAAAATATCTGCACAACTTAAAAGTTGAAAATTAAGTTTCTTTTCTTTTTTTCCTTTTTTTTTTTTTTGCTTTTTAGGGCTGACCTGTGGCATATGGAGGTTCCCAGGCTAGGCGTCCAATCTGAGCTACAGCCACTGGCCTACACCACAGCCACAGCAACATGGGACCTGAGCCACAGATCACTGAAGGGCTGAGAGCAACTCAGGCAGCCCCTCAGCAATGCCAGATCTGAGCTGCATCTGCGACCTATACCACAGCTCATGGAAATGCCAGATCCTTAACCCACTGAGCAAGGTCAGGGATCGAACCCAAAACCTCATGGTTCCTAGTCAGATTCATTTCTGCTGCGCCTTGATGGGAACTCCCTAGAGTTAAGTTTCATTTGGGGCAAAATGAGGACTTATACCCAAGAGGTGCAGCATCTCACGTAACCCTGGGAAAACTGCTCCAAGGAAGCAAGGAGGGATATATAGGAATTTTGACACAAAGGGCAGTTAGTAGGAACAAAAGATGACTGTTAATAAAAGAAAATCAGATACCTTAAGTTAAGGAATTTAGTGCTTTTCTTTGGGAAGATGGGAAGGTCTGGACTCACCAAAATCATTCCTTTGATATGCATCTCAGCTGCCTGGGGCCAGTATCCTGTGTTTTCACAGCCTGAGTTGCCTCAGGGCTCACCTTCGGGAGTGGCTGCCTTCTGATGGAGGCTAGATGGCAGGTATTTCTTCCTTTCTTGAGTTTCCACAGGGCTCACCCGCTCACCCTTGCCAGTGGCTGCAATCACTGATGACTCTGACATCCTTTGTTAACTGATAAGGCAGGTGATAGTTTATTTCTCAGTTCCCAGGAAGCTCCTCAGTTTATTCAGGTTCCATAGTTCACCAGAATAACTCACAGAACTCAGGCAAGCACCCTGCTTACAATTACAGCTTTACTATGAAAGCAGCCCAAGGAAGAGACATGAAGGGTGAGGCCTCGGAGGGCCTGGAGCCGAGCTGCCTTCTCCCTGTGGAGTCAGGGTACCTCGCCCTCCTGGCACATGGATGTGTCCGCCAGCCAGCAAGCTCCATAACCTTTGGTCTGGTTGGGGTTTCATGGCTTAGGCACTATTGCCTGAACACCAGCCACGGATTGAACTCGATGTCCACCCTCCCTTCCCTCCGGAGCGGCGGTGCTGGCTCAGAGCCCCTGCCTCTCATCACAGGGTTGGTCTTGGGGGTACAGCTCCACCCTGAGGAGGCCAACCAGGAGCCCCCTCATTTGCATAAACTCAGGCGTGATCAAGGCACTTAGGAATAACAAAGGCACTACTTTCATGCTCACCTAGGAACCAAGGAGGAGTCAAATTATTATACAACAGTGATGATGGTTTTTTTTTTTTTTTTCCAATCTGGTATTCTGAAAATTGCCTCAGCTATTACAGCTACCTGCTACCTCTTTCCACTTTTAAGCATTTCCTATGTGCCTGGCACTTTTATCATCTTATTTAACTCTTACTACTGCCCTTTGAAACCTTTAATGTTGTTATACCTGTTTTAAAATGCTGAGGTCCAGGGAGTTCCCCTCGTGGCACAGTGGTTAATGAATCCAACTAGGAACCATGAGGTTGTGGGTTCGATCCCTGGCCTTGCTCAATGAGTTAGGGATCTTGCGTTGCCGTGAGCTATAGTGTAGGTTGCAGACGCGGCTCAGATCCCGCGTTGCTGTGGTTCTGTTGTAGGCCGGCAGCTCCAGCTCTGATTAGATCCCTAGCCTGGGAACCTTCATATGCCGTGGAAGCAGCCCTAGAAAAGGCAAAAAGAAAAAAAAAAGAAAAAAAAATGCTGAGGTCCAGAGGAGGGGTGACCACCTCAAAATGACACAGCTTAACAGTACCCCCTCTGAGATTAAAATCCAATTCACCAATTCTGGGTTAAAAATGGAGCATCTAGGAGTTCCCGTGGTGGTGCAGTGATTAACAAATCCGACTAGGAACCATGAGGTTGCAGGTTCAATCCCTGGCCTTGCTCAGTGGGTTAAGGATCCGGCGTTACTTTGAGCTGTGGTGTAGGTCGCAGACGCGGCTCGGATCCCGCATTGCTGTGGCTCTGGTGTAGGCTGGTGGCTACAGCTCGAATTGGACCCCTAGCCTGGGACCCTTCATATGCCACGGGAGCAGCCCTAGAAAAGGCAAAAAGACAAAAAAGAAAAGAAAAAAATGGAGCATCTAAATTTGCCCCAAACATGCTGTGTCAGATGTTCCTTCTAGCTAGAAGACGATTGCCCTCTCCTTAAAAAGGCTGGGGCATTACTGAGGCTTCCAGACTGGAAAAGGACCTTTCCCAGAAGAGCCCTATTAGCAGGCCCTGCTCCGCCCAGGCAGTGACCAGCTACCCCACCATGTCCAGTCTCCAGTTCCTTTCGTCTGAGAATTGGGGAGAGACAGAATAGAGAACTCTCAGGCTCTGGTGTTTTGCTTTCTCTGCTGGGGTTATGTGTCTCCAGCAGCCTGGAGCAGAAGGGATTCTAAGCCAAGCCCAGCTGGCCTAGTACCCCTCTGAGCCTCCCAGGGCCGTGGCAGAGACATGATGGGACAGTGTAGCACACTCCCTGCTGGGCTTGTGCTAACAAATGTTCCTTTATCCCCCTTCCTCCCCTCCCAGATGCTCTGAGATGCTGTAATAGGCATTTCTGCCACTGTCAGGCCCCAAGGGACTTGCAGAGGGTTAGGTCAGAAGCCAAACTCTGCAGTTTGGGAAATTAGCAGCATTTATGGGATTCCCAAGAGACTTCCTGGCTCTCTTAGACATCCCAGTGGTTTTCAGGTGGGGGTATTCCTGCCCCTTAGAGGACATTTGCACATGTGTACGGGAGTCCAGGCTTGTCACAATGACTGGGGATCCTGCTGGCATGTACCCAGCAAGGTCTAGGAATGCTAAACATCCCATGAGGAGCTGGACAGTGAGGCACAGGTTATGAAGAATAGTCCCGCCTGTGAGAGACATGAGGAATGAGCCATTTACTTCCCCTGCCCCCTGGTTCCTTGGAAAGCCACCTCCCTCACCAGTCCTCAGGCCAGACATAAAGGAGCATGCCTCCATCCCGGCCTGTGACCCATGGCAAGGGAGTATTTCCAGGCAAATGTGGGCCATGTGACAGGAGCATCTTGTAATGTACACACTTGTTCTGATTGTTCATCTGTGGCTCTTGCAGCACTTGGGCTCCTGTGGGTCAAAGAAGACCTGGATGGGGGTGGTAAGAGGTCACGGGGCAGGGGGAGGCGTCCTCCTTGGTGCCTGGTGGGAGCTCCTGTGCAGCCCCCACCCACTTGTGTAGACTCGGCCACCCTGACTCAGGGTCCCTCTCTGGAGGTCCCGCCTCCCACTTCTGTTACTATAGCTCATCTTTTTCTCTGAGCTTGTTTTGTTTCATTATCTGTTTTGTCCCATGAGATACGTTAAAGGAGCCCAGCTCGGTTTACAGCTGAACTGCTCTCTTCTTCTTTCACAGTCGGGAAGACGTCTCTGATCACACGGTTCATGTATGACAGCTTCGACAACACGTACCAGGTGAGCTCCAGGGTCCCCGCCCCCTAACCAAGCCCCATGGTGTCTGTAGCCTTGCCAGCTGCCAGGAGACCATGCCAGCCACCCTCCTGGGCTTTCTGGTGCTGAGATGAGGGTGGGACTTTCCCGGGGCCCAGGGCATCTGTCTTGCCTCAGAGGAGCTTCCCCTCTGTGCACTGGTCCCAACTCAGTAAGGACCTTGGGCCCTTCTGAAGATCCAGACCTTGGCAAGGAAATGTTTCCAGTAGAGAAAGGCCACCTTCAGTCTGTTCTCTTGTCCTTCGTGGGCAGGTCTAAACCATTACGGTGTTTGCTTACTTGGGGATCATGATATGGAGAAGAATGGGTAAGACGCAAAACGAAGGACATGAAAGAGCAGAAGAGCATGGCTGTTTACTGGCCCTTCATGTGTGCACACACACACACACACACACAAATACAGTATATACACATACACACACACAAATACACACATACACACTACAGACACAATACACATATGCACACAATATACGTGTGAGCATACGCATGCATACACACATACACAGATACCCATAAACACACATCCACACACACACACACAAATAGACACAGTATATATGCATACACACAATACATACATATATGTACAACATACACTTACATATACACACTTATGCACATACACACAGTACACATATACACACAGTGCACACGTGTCAACACAATGCACACACACACACACACACACACGGTTGCTGGGCATTTCCTTCCCTGGAGGGGCTGGTGTGACAGGCCTGCACTGCTCAATGGGGGCAGGAGGCTGAATGGGGTGACCTATGTGGCTTCTGGCTCTTGAGGGGGGTCTGGAGTCAAACGGAGGTGGGGTCAGTAACATTTCACTTTCCTGGCACCACTGTTGTGGGGAGGCTTGTGCAAATAAAGTGAATTTCCCCTGCAACTACAGCTGTTAACGCAGCTGTAGAGTTGTTAATATTAAGTTTTGTTAACACCAAGCTTAATCATTTCAACTATTTTTTAAGAAAAAATATATTGTTTTCTTCCTTAAGGCAGAGACAAAGAATAATGCATATTTCTGAGCCAGTGGGTTCTGTAAGATACTAGTGCAAGGAGATGTTAATATGTATTATTTGAGAAAAAAATAGATTGAGAGAACATGGTGAGCAAAAACAAATCGACTTTTCTCCTGCAGGACTTCTCAGGGCCTTTACTATATCAATGTATGGTTTTGATTTTCTGAAAAAGAGGTGTGGCATGCAGGATCTCCCAGATGTATTTGGTCATGGAATCCTTTTGTCATCGAGTCCACAAAGGACAACTATTTATAGAACACACTGGGGACGGCTGTGCCAAGAGGTCCTCCACCTTCCTGAACTTATGGAGCATGCAGAGCACGACTCACTGCACACTGTAGTTCTGTGTCCACCCTTCAGTCTGTCTGTCTCCCTCTGGACCAGTTAGCATCTTTGTCCCAAATACAGCCCCCTTCTCTGCCTCCTTCTAAATCCCTGTTTTTCCTCTGCTGTTGTGTGAAATGCCAGATAGCTTGGTGGACTTGGTAAGGACTGACTGAAGGGTAAGAACATGGGACCGCCAGTGATGTGCAGAGACCTGGGTGTCGGCTTTGGGATGCTTTTCTCAGCCCACTTTGTCTTGGTTGAGTTTCTCCAGGCCAGGGCTTTGCACCATGGTGGGTTTGCCAGACGCCTCTCTTCCCCAAAAGGCGAATCCTACTGCTTTGCTTTGCATTTGAGTCACGGCTCTAACAGATTGCGGTTTTCAAGTCTGACTTGGTGTTCGCTTATTTGTGTGTGTGTGTGTGTGTGTGTGTGTGTGTGTGTGTGTATGATACTGTTTTGATTATTTGATTTTTTTTTCGTATTAAGTTATTTATAATACTTCCTGTTGATATCCCATTGATAATAGTGTCACTCTTGGCTGGTTGGTACTCTTGACAGGTGGCCTTAGGGCCTTTGCAGTGATCCTCACTGATGTGGATCAATGCCTCAATTCCTCCCCATATTGTTTGAGTTCCTCAAAAATCTCAGCCCACCTCCATCTCCAGTGTCACCTCCCAGGCTTTGGTCCATGGTGTCGCCTCTGCTGAAATGTCCTTCCTGCTGCTCTGCTGTGCTACAAAATGTTCCTCTGACTCATCAAGGCTAAGAGCACATGATCGTGTGTGGCTGGGGCCCTCCCTGTGTTCTGCACCCCTCCACACCCCCTCTCCCCCGTGTTGTCCTCTGGGCTCCTTTGGCCTTCCAACTCATAGGAACCCCTCCTGCCCTGGCTTCTGGATGGACTCTGGGCTTGGCTGAGGCCAGAACCCCTCGGATTTGTGGGCCCAGCTCAGGACCTGCCCACAGCTGGTGTCAGGGCCTGATGGCACCACAGTGGCTTCGAGAAACACTATCTGCCTTGGTTTTCAGACCCCATCAGACTAAGTGGCCACAGTGGCCCAATATCAGTGTCATGGCAGGAAGTGGGGAAAGCCCAGAAGGAAGCAAGTACCCTCCCCACTGCAGGCTTTTTCTGGCTTTTTTTTGGCTACAGGTAGAGTTTCTTTCTCAGTACCTTCTAAAATGGTAATTGGACTGGGAGGCTGGGGCTCCAATTCTGTGCACACACAGGCTCATCTTAACGAATTCTCTGGAGATGGAGAGGGGGAATATTTTTTTTTCTTGACATGGTGGCAGAGATATTTGGAAAGTAGACAAGATCCCTGAGTGCTCTGGGGGATATTCCCAGCTGTCCCCTTGCACAGTGACCACTCCCCCACCCTGCCCCCCTGCTCGCAGTGCCTGCTTATCAGCCAGTATAGCCCAACAAGGCTGCCCCACCTGTTTGAAACCTGCAGTAGAGCCAGAATGAGAGGTTACTAAGCCTGCAGGTGGTGGCTGGGGGTAAGGGGAGGATTTGGGAACAGCAGTCTTCTGGGAGTTTCTCACCAGGTCCCCCATCTTGGCTGCACGTTAGCATTACCTATTTGGGGGGTGGCTCAGGTGTTAGCATGTTTTAAATCTCAGAGATGATTGAGATGAACTCAGCCAACGCTGGAGCCTCCAGCCAGTCCCTGGACCGCTCACCACAGCACAAATTAGGAAAGCAGCCTAGTGGGTCCCTTCCTGCTGGGGCTCACCCAGCTGTACCTGCCAATGCCCTGGGCTCTCCATGGGACCTATGGCACCTCTGGAAAGGGGACAGCATGACTGTGTCCACTGTGTCCCACAGGCTGAGGGGCTGCCTGAGTTGCTCTCAGCCCTCCAGTGATCTGGCAGCTGCCCTGAGGTGTTCCTCACTCACCCATGAGTCGTTATTAGCTTCCTGGGGCTGCTGTAGCTAATTGCCACAAACCAAGTGGCTTAAAACAACAGAAATTTATTCACTCACAATTCCAGAAGCCAGGAGTCTGGAGTCAGCAGAGTCCTGTGCCCTCTGAAGGCCCAGGAGAGAATCCGTCCTGCCACTTCCAGCTTTTGGCGGTCCCCGCCAATCTTACCTCCCTCTGTGCATGTCCTTCTCTCTGCGCCTGTGTGCCCCCTCCTCTTCTGATAAAGACACCAGTCACTGGATTTAGGGGCCCCCCTCAATACTGGATGATTTTCTATCTTGAGACCCTTAACTAATTACATCTGCAAAGACCTTCTTTCCAAATCAGGTCACGTCCTGAGGTTCCAGCTCAAACAATTTGGGGTCAGAGGAGGACACTCTTCCACCCACTGCAGTGTCCCAGCACTTCCCAGTCTGATCCCATTGGGTCTGAGCCTCAGTATGGTCTGCCCCACACTGCCCCCTAGCATGGACCCTCCAAGCTCTAGACCCTTCAGGCCTATCACATGCTGCTGGCCCAGCATCCCACCTGGGGAAGCTGTTTCCCCAGGCCAGGAGCCTATCTGGGCAGCAGTCCTTTTTGTTCTTACAGAGTTTTTCAAAATGATCAGTAAACAGATCCTGGGGTCTGGTCATTGACTCTACGGAGCTGCCCATCTTACTGCTCAGCCCCCCACCCCCACCCCCAAACCAGCCCTGTCACCCCATTGATTCAACCCTGCAGCAGGATTAGCCTTTCACGGGCACCGAGCTTCAACTGGGCCACACACCACTGCATCCCAGGTGCTCAGGGAGGGGGCCTTTGTGTTGGATCATGGTGTGTGAGGGCTGTGCTCAGTCTGTGTGTGGTTGAATGCCTTGAAGTCTCTTTTTCCAGGGGAGCAAGTTCTGCTCATGTTTGTCCAGCCAGACTCAGGCAGGCGGTCTGGAGGTTGCCAGGCTTGGGGCCCCACACCTAAAGTGCCCCCTTCTCACCTTTGCTGGTGGGCCTGAAGTGGGGTGCAGTGAGGGAAAATGACCTGGGGACAGGTCAAGCCAGAATGTCTTCCTTTAACGCCCACCCTCACACTCATGAATGCTGCTCTCTGGTCGCCTCCCTTGCTAGGGCCAGGGAACAGGAAAGGAGTGGGACTTCAGGGGTAGGATGATGATGGTCCTGAGCATCCTTCTGTCAGTGGGTCACTGTAAGGAGAGGACTGAGCCTGCACAGATCCCACAGCATCAGGGAGACACCAGGAGAGAGGCTTCCATCTGGTGGGTGGGGAGATGCCCAGGGCTCCACCTTGATGAGGAGGTACAGCCAGTTAGATGAGAGTGGACGGGTCAATGCACAGGGTCCAATGAAGACGGCTTTTATTTATTTTATCATTACTATTTTTTGTCTTTTTTTGCCTTTTCTAGGGCCGCTCCCATGGCATATGGAGGTTCCCAGGCTAGGGGTCTAATCAGAGCTGTAGCCACCGGCCCACACCACAGCCATAGCAATGCGGGATCCGAGCCGCATCTGCAAACTACACCACAGGTCACGGCAATGCCAGATCCTTAACCCACTGAGCAAGGCCAGGGATCAAACCCGCAACCTCATGGTTCCTGGTCAGATTTGTTAACCACTGAGCCACGACAGGAACTCCAACAAAAATGGCTTTTGTGGCCACAGCATGGAGCATTGTTTAGCAAGAGGCAGGAGACTCAGAGGAGCCAAACTGCTTTCTGCAAGAGCACTAGGCAAGGCAGCTGGGCCCTTGGCCCTGGGGCACAAGGCATGATATCCATCCCGATGCACATCGTGTTCTGCTGGCACTCAACCCAGGTCAGTGTCCCCATGGTGGGCTGGCCAGGCTGAGCTCTGCAGCTGGTAGAGGTGAGGGGATGGGCCTCACATGGCTGCCGCCGGGGAGCATGGGCTGCCTCTGGAGAGCTAACATGGAGCCCACAGGGTAACCCACATGGCTGTTGTCGCCCAGGTACCTCCTTACTCCTCCTTCCACCCTCCCATCCTCCGTTAACAGGTGAAGCTCCCCAAGAGTGTTGTGGTCCCTTGAGGGCATGAAGCTTCAGACACGGCAGGAATCAGTGGCTGTTCTAGTGTGTGTAGAAGACTTTCTGGAGGAGAGGGTGGGAACTGAGTAGGAAAGGACAGGGAAGATTTGAGGCAACTGCATTAGAGGGAGGCCCAACTGCCCGCTGATGGAAAAGCCATTGTGGAAGCCCCAGGTGCAGTGACCCAGTGCTGCGCATGCGTGGGGGCAGGGCAGGGGGCGGGCTCTGCCTGTATGAGTGGAGGGTAGCAGTAGGGCCGTGGAGAGACTGGTGGCCCGGCTATATTTTGACTTTCATGGGCCTTGGGCACTTTTGCCTTCATGGGTACTTTGCCCTTTCCTTCATTAAAAAACATTATATATACACAATGATATATAATCTGTATAAATTCTATTTTATAACTGTATTGTTTTAAAGATGACTACAGTGCAGGCTGGATTCATTATTATGCATTATCATTATATTCATTTTTTTCTTTTGATTTTAAAAGAAATTAAAATTTAAAAACTTGAAAACATTTTCCTAGACTCCTAAATGTACTATGGGCACCAGGCTCTGTGTCTGCTGTTCCAGTGGTTATGTGGGCCCAGTTGATGGGGCTGTGGAGGCCCTAGAAGCTTAGAGGGGCTCAGGCTCATGTCACAGGAAATGGAGAGCTACTGGGGGGTTCTTAAGGTGGACACCGACGGGATCAAAGACCCCAGAGTTTGCAGGAGACAGGTCTGGAGGCCTGGACTGGGACAGGGACAGCAGTTGCAGGGAGGGCCTGCAGACTTGGATGCAGCCACGTGTGTGGAAGGGCAGGGCTGGGGAGGGAGGAATGTCACCGAGCAGTCACGCATGGTTGTGTGGGACGTGAGTGAGGGGCCTGGGCCAAGCCTGGGCAGAAGAGGGAGAGAGGCCTGAGTGGACCCTGGGTTTCCAGATGCCCCAGGAGCGTATCGGTGGCATCAATATAAAGAAACTGGAAAGTCGAGTGAGAAGCAATGGTGGAACAGCCAAGTGACAGTGTTTTGAAAATGGCTGTCATGTGGGGTGAGCCTGGGAGAGGCTGGCAGAATCTGGCTTCCTGAAGCCCTGTAAGTTTTCCGGGTCAGTCTAGAGAGTAGGTAGAGAGTCAGGAGGAGGGGCCTTTCTCTGTGGAATTCAAGATGCCCTGCATCCCTGTTCTCAGGTGGCTATGTGTTAAGAGCACTGAACCCTAACCCCTAGACCACAGGGTTAGTCTTGATGTAGGTCCCCAATCCTTGTCCCTTTGGAGAAAATCTTCAGCAAAGAGACTGAGAAGTTAGGCAAATGAAGTCTTTATTAAGAGAGAGGAGTTCCCATTGTGGCTCAGTGGTCAACGAACCCGACTAGGATCCATGAGGACTTGGGTTTGATCCCTGGCCTCGCTCAGTGGGTTAAGGATCTGGTGTTGCTGTGAGCTGTGGTGTAGGTCGCAGATGTGGCTCAGATCCTGAATTGCTGTGACTGTGGTGTAGGCTGGCACCTATAGCTCCAATTCGACCCCTAGCCTGAGAACCTCCATATGTCGCAAGTGCGGCCCTAAAGAGACCTAAATAAATAAATAAATAATAAATAAAATAAAAAAACAGGAGAGAGAAGACAGGTGCAAAGAAAGCACGGTGGCTCTGGGGTGGGGGAAGAGAGAGACAGAGGCAGAGATAGACAGAGAAAGAGAGTGGCATATGCTTTGGAGGTGGTTTATGTCACTTGTTCGGGGGCAGTCCTTTCTGCCTTCCTCTGGCCAATCATCTTGCTCCATCTGATGTTGAGTCCACATTCAGCCTGACTCAAGACCCTCCCCTATGTGCATGTACATCTTTTAGCCAAGGAAGGGTTCTAGCTCAAGGCTCTCTGGGAAGTTGACAGGATGTACCGTGGTCTGGTGTCCCTCCCTCTTCTGATCCCTGAGGACCCTTCCTGCGCATGTGTAGTTTGAGAGGTCTCCTTGACCTCAAGAATGAGAAATAGGTGGTTTCTTTATCTTTTATCCAAGCAGCACCTCTTTGCTCCCTGCCATCATCTTTATCTTGAAATTATCTGTCCACAGGGGACAGATTCTGGTTGCTCAGCCTAAGACCCATCTATCTCCTGCCTCATCCCCAGGTGATGTTTAGGTAACCACCCAACGCCTGGGGAGACAGGCAGGATCTTCTGCCCCGTCCAGGTGATCAGAGTGACATTACACACCAAAAAGAAAGAGTTGGCGCATCCTCTTATCTATCAGCTCTTTTTTTCTCCTTGAAAACAGTGTTGCCTGCAGAAGCCTGAGTTCAAATACCTAGTCGGTCACTGACCTGAGAGACTCTGGGCCAGCATCCCAGTTTCTTAGTAGTGCATTTTTTTTTTTATTAAGCTGGAAATTATTGGGATGGGATTTAACCCCTACATTACCTAGACCAATGGCCTTAAACTTTAGCAGTAGGAATGTGGTTCATTTGCATTTAAACATAGCCCATGGAGGTCTTAATGTCTTGATGATGGAAAATTATAGGCCAAAAACACTTGATACAAATGTGTGTTACCATACACTTAATAGAGAGCAAAACAAAACAACAGCAACCCCACAACAAACCAAGTTGCTAATGATGAAGTGAAGCTAGCAATTGTGAATATTAACAACTGTTGATGAGGTGTTTTTGTGGGAAATTGTGGGCCTCTCAACACGTGCCTGTCTGCAGAGCTCTGACATTCTGCCAGATAATGCCAGTGCCCCAGACTTCTGGCCAAACCCTAGATTCCATCCTTGGTTAACACTGGCAACATGAGGATTTTATCCCATCAGTATGGTAGAGTCCCACCTTCTGCAAACATTTGGTTCCGAGATAAAAATGTGAGGTGACAATCTTCTATAGTGAAATGCCCCTGAATGCCAGGCAGCTTGGCAAGATGACCTTGCCCTCAGAGACCCACTGGAGCACCACCAGTCACCTGGGTGCTCCTTTTGGACATTGACCTGAGACTGGTCTGAGGGCAGACTTGCTCTAACATCTTTTCTTTCTCTCCCTCCTCTCCCTGTCCTTTTCGCCCTCTCTTTTGTCAAGCATATGCAAGTTAGGAATGCATTCAACCTCTAGTAGAGCAAGCTGACTAACCGCATCTTAAACAAGGAAAGGTTTTGGTTTTGCAGATGCAAGAAGTCATGGTGGGACTCGAGGTGGCCCCGTTGTGTGGTGATGCCATCAGGCAGGGCTCAGGGCCCTGCTGTCATTCTGTTCTGTCTTCTTGTTCTATGGGTTCTTATCTTCATGCAGCCTGGCTGTTGCTGCTCCAGGCATCACTGCTGCAGAAAAAGATAGCAAGACCTTCCCCAGAATCCCCTTCCCCTCCAGAAGACTGCAGCCTGTGTCTATTGGCCAGAACTGAGTCACATGATCGCTGATCTCTGCTATCCTCTAGAGAGTCTGGAAAAGCAGAATTTCACTTTTACAGTTTTTGGGCTGGCAAAGGAATGGGAGGTTGCCAATCAGTATTGGGTGTGTCTGATAGCGCCTTCTAGTGTTCATAAGTAAGATGGACCCATCATGCAACTGCTCCAGGTTTAGTAAGCCTTCCTGATTCATTTCTTAGATTACTCGTGTAGGATAGCTCTTAGATGCCCTCAAAAGTCCACCCCCCAGAACATCTTTCTCCCTAAGACCCGAGGAGAGGAACTGTTCATGGATCCATTTGTGACCCTGTGGAAGACCCCTCAGGGAGCTGCAGGCCATACATCCCATAGGTGGGCATCTGTGTGACTTTTGAAAGGATTAACTAATTTTGATGAAACTTAACCCACTTTTTAAGGTTGGAAGGTACATGTTTGGTTGATGTTTCAGAGAACAGTCAGGAAATAAAAGAGCAATCAATGAATATTTGTATTGAGTGGTGACTAGCACAGGCCACTCCTCATTGGGAGGAAAGTCTCACAGGTCCGTGTAGACTTTGAGGCTGAGGTGTCTGAAAGAATTCAGGTACCTGCGCTGTGGCTTCCAGAGCCAGCGGCCCCTCCCCCACAGCACTTGGTTGAGCTGCTGTGGAGGACAGACCTGCTCTGCATGTTTTCCAGAGGCTGCTGTCTCCTTCCCCCAGCCACCCGACAGCACCCACTGGCTGGTCTGAATCCCTAAGTTTTGCCAGCCTCATTTGCATGCTAATTTGCATGACTTTACCCTGATACTCTCATCTGTTGGTTGGTGGTACAGAGCTTCATTGTCAAGGGCTTGTCATGCCCAGCTGCTTTCTGCCATTTATGGATGCTTCCCCAGCCACAGGCCAAGGCTAAAAGAAGACATGCATACACTCCTTTTCATGATTTCCTGAGAAGAGAATCTTGAGTCAATATATGCAAATTACCATGCAAATTTTCACCACAGACTTTATTACTGTGCCTTGTCAGAATGTGGATGCCAAATTACATTTCATAATAAATGCACATAGCAGAGATGATTTCAACAAGTGCCTGAGGAAACATCTCTTTCCTGAAGGATCTGCTGGGCCAATGGGCACCTCCCAAAATGCTGAGGGAGGCCTGTCACGTGCCATCATTCTGCACTGTGTGTCTGAGCCCCTATTAACACTGCTGAACACCACCATCAGAAGAAGATAAATGTGGGTGCAGCCGTGAAATCCGTCCTTGTTAAGTTTCCTCTTGTTTTGTATAAAATGAAGTACCTGCCATTTGTCACAAGCACTTGGCAATATGGCAATGTTAAGGGAATAAACAAGCATTGCCAGCTTTGGGGTGACCTAATCAGAGCAGGAAGCAGCCCAGCCTCCTCAGAGTGCCATCAGGCAGTATAGGAGGCTCACCCAGCACTGCCCAGGAGGGGAAGGGAGGATTGTGGTGGCTGTGGCTGGCGGGAGAGTCCCCAGAGTCAAGCCTGCTGCTCCTGTTGTCTTGATATCCTCTTTACATCCCTGTGGAATAATTTCCAGCGAGAATAACTTACTGCAGACCTCATAAGAGGAAGTAGAGTACAGAGGATGAAGACTGTGGCCAAAACTCCATAGTTCCCTGGGAGTCCACCTCCAGAGGTGGACCAGCCATTCCTGAAGGCTGGGAGCACATTTATTGGGATGTTTGAATAGGGGTTACAAGTACAAAAGTTCCTAGGACCAAGAAGCTTAGGAAACATTGAGTTACGTGAAATTGTTCATGATTCTTCAGTGCAGGACTTCTCAGAGCCTTTACTGTGGTGGTGGACTTTATGGCCCCCCACTATGGGCTTGAATAGGCCGCCTTTCCCAGAAACATTTAATCACAGTTTACTTTCATCCTGTAGCAGGGCTTCCTCATGGGGCTGTGTTCCACGTAACCAGCCTGAGAAACACTGCTTGAGGCTCTCTCTGTGGGGTAGGTGGGTTTCTACAGCTTCTCTTGGAAATCCCTCAATCAGTTGGTCAGTGCTCATTTTGTTTACATAGAATACTTTCATGCAGTGTAACTCATTTGATCTAGGAATGCTTGAAGGAAGCTGTGATCATCCCCCTTTTATGTATGTATGTATGTATTGGCCATGGTGTGCAGTAGCTTGAGGTGGAATCTCAGTTCCCAGACCAGAGATTGAACTCAGGCAGCAGCAGTGAAAGCCCTCAGTCCTAATCATCGACCACCAGGGAACTCCCCTGATGATTATCCTTATTTTTGAGATGAGAAGATACGGGCCAGAGAGGCTGTCATTTTCTCAGGACACTCCCAACAGAGTGCTCTTCCAGCTGCTTTCTGCCACTTACGGATGCTTCCCCAGCCACAGGCCAAGGCAAAAAGAAGACACACATACACTCCTTTTCATGATTTCCTGAGAAGAGAATCTTGAGTCAATATATGCAAATTACCATGCAAATTTCCACCGCAGACTTTCAGCATTCAGGCTCTGCCAAGGCCCTGGGCACATGACCTCCAGCCAGGTCTATTTGGGTGGGCAATCTACTCCCTGCACATCAGATCCTCTGGGCTGCCCATAGTCTGTCCTTGGAGGCATTGACAGGGAGCCTTGATTTGCTGGCAGAAATATGTCCCCCCCTCCCGCCCCCCGTGGAGGCTCCTGGTCACTTCAGCGTCTCAGCCTCCTGGCATCCCCAGGGCTGTGGGTGCATCATGGATCTGGGCTTTACCTTCATAGCAGAAATGACTCCCTCCCCACTCCATAACCATACCCATACCCACACCCACACAAACATCTTACACCCAGTCTTACCCACATATGCAAACTTCCACATGCAAATATATAGGTAGTTGTATGCACGAGTGTGTCTCTGCACTCATCATGTGTCTCCTGACATCCACTCACACCCACATTCCTCCCATCAATACACTCACACACTGTGTGACCTGTGCTGACCTTGGAAATGGAGATCAGCACGATTTCTTGGGCCTTTTGTAGGTGAGTGTGGCCTATCTGGGTAGCTCGTTGTTCTTTTTGCCTGGTGCCCCCATATTATCCTTTTGGATAATTTTTTTTTTTTTTTTTTTGCTTTTGGTTTTTAGGGCCTCACCTGCGGCACATGGAAGTTCCTAGTTCCTAGGCTAGGGGTCCAATTGGAGCTGCAGCTGCTGGCCTACACCACAGCCACAACAACACAGGATCCGAGCCGCATCTGTGACCTACACCACAGCTCACCACAATGCCGGATCCTTAACCCATGGAGCAAGGTCAGAGATTGAACCT